>NC_133350.1:13128867-13462200 GCF_030506205.2 Paramisgurnus dabryanus
TAACCACAACTCAACAGCAACAAGTTTGTGATGCAAGTGTGAATGTCTGCTGATCGATGGTTCCAGAAGACACCCGAATCACTGAACTATACTTAATGACAGAACTCGCACCATAGTTGGCTAACAAAGCTTTTGGAAAACGCGCCCCTTTAAGGCAAGCACTGTTACTGGTACAAGATTGCACATGTTACATCCCATCTCAGTCAATTTCAGGAAGTTTGAACCCAATAAATACTCTACGCAGTGCTTTACTGATACCTGAAAATTATCTCACCTGTGACACCTGAAAACTCACTGTAGGTAAATATTGCACATTTTATATAAGTCATTGTACTGTGATTTATTTGCATTAGGTGTGTGTGTACAGTCTCATCATGGGCCAGTCATTGATTGTCTATTTCTGCCGCAGGATAGAAGAATTAAATCTTTATAGTCCACAGCTATTAGAGTTCATGCCTCTCATTTACATTAAACAAGAATCACTATTGCTTTTATTCAGTGTGAAAGATGTGTTTAGATAGCACTGCAAACTTTACATTCATTTACTGAATTTTAAAACAGAGAGTCATTTTTGGTGACACTACTGATGGTGGTGCATAAGATTAAAGGGGTCAGGTTTTGCAAAATGTCTATATTAAGGATACCTAAAAACTGAAATCACAAACATTGTGGACAGAAATCAAAAGTCCTCATGAGGAAATGAGCTTATGAATAAAATTCCAAGTTTTTGTTAAACAAATTAAGTTAACAGTTGCAACCTGTTTTTAAGTTTTGCCAACTATATAAAAGTCAAAAACTAGTAAGAAATTTAAAAAAAAAATAGTTAAATTTTATTAAACTTGACCGCAGCACTGCAGCATTTTTTTTATATGACCTTTTTCTCTTTTAATTGCTACAGGAAAAGCCAACTTCCAAAATGCTTATTAATCTCCTGAAAAACTCACATGGAGACAGTAAGTAAAATAACATAAATATATTTGTGTGTAAGGGAAAATGTATGTTTAGATAAGAAGAGCTCTGCTAACGCCAAATCATCATTAATGATAATATTAACCGAATGCTCTCAGCATGTTCATCAAATACTTTCACTTTAAATCTGCTTAATCCCTGACTCAGGCCATTCAGAAATATTAGTTTGTTGGCAGAATACAGTAAATACCATGCACATTGATTTTTGCACGTCGAGTCCTGTTAACTACTGTTTGCATTCTCTCAAGTAATTCAATACTGTATATTAATATATAAGAGTCATGTTAAGATAGTTTTAGATCAAGTATAGCATATGGTATAGATTTTATGGCCCAATAACATGTAGCCATCTTAGTATATAAACAGCTTTTATCTCATGTGTTTTTAAGATGTTTTTAATAATTGGGAGTTGACGCAGAACGGTGGAGATAAATGGCAAATTGAACCGACGCCATATGATGCAGTGGCTGCATACTTCTGCACCTCTCATGAGTAAGAGAAAATTATTCAGAATAGACAACAATAATAATGCATAAATGTGAGTTTATGATCATACTCTGGATGTCAATGTTAATTTTTGTACAATTGTCCAGGCCGTGTCTAAAAAAACAAGTGATTGATCTGGTGAAAAGCGGTTATGATGCTGCATATTTAGATTCTGCGCCTGAAGTGATTATGAGGGACTGGTGAGTCTTTATCATCTAATTCAGTATTGTCTTCTGAATCTTGTCTTATTTGTATAGCAGCTCATTTCTTTTGCATGTCTGTGTTTAGGTACAGCACTCGAGGTGACTGTGGAGGCGTTTATAGGCTTACTGTGTCACTGCTCAATGCAAAACGAGCTGTCATTGCTACATTTAAGCCGGATGATGTGACTGTGCCCCAGGGTACCAACTGGACAGAGGTAAAATGTGGACGGATGAATTGTTTACAATAAATCAAAAACTTGGTCAACTTTAATATCATGTTGGCTCATGTGGATAGTTTTAAGTTCATGGACACTGAATATAACCGCACTTTTATTTCTTCTTTCATAGGTGACACACACGTTTAAAGGTTATGGTCCTGGTCTACGCTTCATCTCTTTTGAACATGGTGGTCAAGACAATAAAAGTTGGAAAGGCTGGTATGGAGTCAGAGTCACTGGAAGTTCTGTCACCATACCCCCAAAACCCTAATGTGTAGTTAAATAAAGTTAATGATTGGTCAGCACTTTTCTTTTAACCATACTATAACTACAAATAATATTAAAGTAACATTACAGAATCTACACGGCTAAACTTTGCTGTAAAAGCAAAGCCTTTGCTTACTTTTTAAGATTTAAATGCATATTCATAAACTTATCTCTGAATGAAAATAAAAATGTGTGGGGGAATAATTGAAATTATTTTCTGCTGTCAGCTTAATAAAGTCTCCCTGTGGTCCCATACGGAAATGTAATATATGTGAATATATGAAATATCCCTATATGAAATATATGGTAATATAAAGTAGAAACATATATGTACATATATGTACAACCATATATGACACCTATTCGAAAATGGAACAATTTCATATATTGACATATATGTCTATCCCATACAAATATATGTCTATGTGTGCAAAAAACATACATAGACATATATGTCATCTATATAATTATTTATATATGTGACATACATGACTTTACATATATGTCTAATATATGTTGCATACATATACTTATCATATATCATAAAATAATTAAATTTGAACCGTGGTTTTTATCTATTTTTTGCATGTTTCAGACTACAGGTAGGACGTACAACCCATTCACACAACTTAACACACAAACACAATTTATTATTTGTAATGTACCTGATGAGTCCAGTCGGGCCTCGAACCCGGGTCCTCACGTTGAAAGTCGTCCGCGCTATCCACTGATCCACCCAGCAGTTGGATGGGAGGGGCTAACAGCTTAAGCTATTTGTGTGTTACTGAAGTAGGCGCTGTTTAGCTTGTATTTTACAGTGTTCGTTTTATTATTCCTTCTGTTTTTATTTTATGCAGGGGTACACAGTGCAAATTTAACCCTTGTGCGTTGTTCAAATTTAATACATCCACTAAATTAAACATCTGTAAAAATGTATCAGAATATTTTTTCACTTTTTTTGCATAAATTTCTTAGTCAGTTCTGATCAAAACTACCAAATTTTTACAAAAATTCCATGATTTTAACTCTTTAATTGCCAAGTTCATAAGTGGATTTGGGGAAAATCTAAATGACAAATTTTCAATACAAAAAGTGATTGTAGACTGGATTTTTTTAACCTTTTTCGCAGTCTTGGGCATGTCAAATATAAAGTAAAAACATTGGCTTTTGATTAGGGGTGCAACGGGTCACAAAACTCACGGTTCGGATCACATTACGGATTTTGAGGCACGGATCGGATCATTTTTCGGATCAGCAAAAAAAAAAAGTATGGGAAAATTAAGTAAGGTCTAAAATCATTAGTTACAGAAATCAAATGAATAATAACACTGCATTTATTGTATTAATTAAATGTAATTATTATTTTTTTAAAGCTTCAGAAGTGATTTTCTCTTTGTCTTGGGTTGTTTGATTAACATTAATGACACAGACTTAAGTAGGTCAATTGAGCTTACTGTCTCTTTAAGACCAAAGGTGCACAGACTGCATCTCTCTGTTTGTGCACTACCGAGTCCCCTTAAACGAGCGCACAGACACAGACAAAGGGTGAATTACAGACGGCGCAGCATTACAGTCGTCCCACATAAAAACGTTACGTTGTTTTTCATTGCTCTATTAGCCAAATGTATTTTAATACACTACAGTATGAGAGAGAGTAGCCCAACTCTCTGAAATTTAAACATCAAGAGTTCTGATCTTTGAAGGATGATTACGTCTGACTCGAGCTGGACCGGACGCATTTAACCGCACGCGTGCGTTTGTGCGTAAAGTAAACTGATCACTTTAGCGCCGTTTTGCAGTTAAACTGTTTAAAATCACTTGAATGTTAACATTTGCAAACCTTTATAACACTTACAAATTATAAACTTTCCCTATTTAAATTTGCGTATTAATCCGCGAATCACATGCGAGCCGAACCGTGGGTCGTGATCCGTACGGATCACGGATCAACTGCGATCCGTTGCACCACTACTTTTGATTATTGTTTTCTTCCTCATTTATTGTAAGTGGCTGTTTTTGCCCCATTGACTTCCATTATAACCACATTTTTGCAAAAGGAAAAACCACCAACATTGAATTGCATTTTTGAATGTTGGTGGTTTTTCCTTTTGCAAAGAGGTCAAATTTGTCATTTTTACTGTTGATCACCATGTGGCACCATTAACCCTTTAGTAGACCTGTGCTGTGCAGAGCTTAATTTCTAGCTTGTACATTGAGTAATATGGGGGCGGTTTCCCGGACAGGGATTATCTTAATCCAGGACTAGGCCTTAGTTTAATTAGGAAATATAACTAGTTTTAACAAACATGCCTTACTAAAAACATTACCTGTATGCATTTTGAGGCAAAACAAAGGGCCCTGATGTATTTTAAGATATGTCAGTGCAAGTTGTTTTCAGTTTGGATAGCTCTTAAAAATGTTTTAGTCTAGAACTAGTCTATCTGTCCGGGAAACCGCCCCCATGGAGTATAACTCCATAATAAAAGTATAGTATTGTGCCAAATGCATGCAGTTTGAAACTAGGCAGGGTTATAATGTTATGACCCTAATAATTTTTAAACAATATATTTACAGACCTATATAGGCTATGTTGTTTTAGAAATATAGACATAAAACATATTGATATCATATGGTTGGAGCATACAGTATCATGTAAAAATCCATCTTATATGGTTGTAAAATACAAACCCATATAAGAATTCATACATATACATATTTTAAATATATGTATTTAAATACATTTTAATATGAGTATTCCATATAGGTTTAAAACATATATCTTCATATATCAAGAGTATCTATATATGTGATATTAATATATGTATTTATATACATTTTAATATGAGTATTTCATATAGGTTTAAAAAATATATCTCATATATCAAGATTATTTGTATATGTGATATTCATATATGTATTTATATACATTTTAATATGAGTATTTCATATAGGTTTAAAACATATATCTTCATATATCAAGAGTATCTATATATGTGATATTAATATATGTATTTATATACATTTTAATATGAGTATTTCATATATGTTTTAAACCTATATATTCATATATCCAGAGGATCTATATATGTGATATTAATATATTGCATATATATGTAACATATATGCCAAGATCGGTTTTGATATAGGGACATATATGTCATATATTACATTTCCGTATGGGGTGAAAATCAAGTTTTTGGTTGTGGTTTATATGTCTGTGTGGTGTTTTTAATATGCTTTAAGACAAATCATGTGCAAGACAAATCTGTCTGAAATGCTTGTTTCACTGTGAATGTGTGATACCTGAGAGCCTTGTTTTTATTTGCCTTGAAGTATTGTAAAGGACAGATTTCACAATGTGCTGTAATAATGCAGAATAGGAACCGTCTGCAAAGTACAAAACAAAAACTCTTTGCTTATGCAGAATAATAAAGAATTGTCTGGAACTATGTTCACATAATATAAAAGCTATAGGGGCAGATTTAGATCTGCCCATATGGGTCTCTATTAGGGCTCAGGCTCACTGCAATTCCTTTTTCACCACAGATTTGGAAAATGTGGGGCGCTGTTGAGCTCAGGAGGGCAGAGAAAATATTTGTTGAATAATATTAGAAACATTTATGAGTTAACAGTTTAGATTTAATTAAGTTTATATAGGGGTGGTTTCCATGACAGGGATTATCATAAGCCAGGACTAGACCTTATATAAAACTAGTTTTAACAAACATGCCTTACTAAAAACATTACTTGTGTTATTTTAGTCTAGGACTAGTCTAATCCCTGTCCGGGAAACTGCCCCATAGAGTTTTGTATTTTCAAATGGATTAATATTATTTGCACATACAGACGAGCCACGACTGTTCAAATGCTTCACTCTTTACATTTATATAAAATAAAATATAATAAATTACTACACAGAAACAATTAAGTAATGCAATATTAACAATATGGTAACAACTAAACGTGGTAGTTCACTATTAACTAATCAATTACTACTATTTTTCATACTTCCCAGAGAACGATGGAGAAGTTTTATAACTTAAGTTTCATAACGCTATATTAACACATTTACTACTGTAAACAAGACACAAGAGTGTTTACATTATCAATAGCAGACAATGATCACTAAAGAGTTATTGAGAGACTACTGAAACATAGATTTATCAACCATCCAAATGCCATATATACAGTGTTAGCAAAAGACTGTTTTTAGTTTGAACATTTATTCTTGTAGTTATAGTACATTATTGCATGTGCCTAGTTGGTGTGGTTAAGCTGAAGTATCGTGAGTTTGGATAGACATTACGGAGTAGTTTAACTACATTTTTCAGTAGCTTGGTGGTAGCTTAGCTGCTTTCTAAATCAAATAGCTTTTCAGTAGCTAAGCTCTTTTTTTGACCAAGTAGTGAGGTAGCTTCAACACAAGCTACAATTTTCCAAACATTTCTGAAGTCGTCCTGAATTTGAGAATAAGCGCGTCATTTTGAATCGACACAGGACGTCGTTTGTTCCGTATTTTCGAGTTGTGCAGCCTTCCATCATTCATACAAAACATTACCACTCGCATTCTGTGAAGACTCGTGATCTACCTCTGACTGGGTTATGTCACCAAGCCAAGCTAATATAAAAACATGTAATAAATATTACAATTAAAACTATTAATAGAATGTGCTTTGGCTGGCACCTCACAAACTCTGTGCAGGCTACCTGCTGCCCGCGGGCACCACGTTTGGAGACCCCTGTGTTAAGATATCTCAGGGCCAGGTGTTTTTAAATTAAGGCAGCTCAAAAATTCATTTTATTCTAGAAGTAGGATAAGACCATTATGCTTGTATTGCCAATAATTAGCAAAATGCTAAATTGAAACTGAATTAATAATTACATAATACAACTGATTAAAAATAAAAAAGTAGCTTGGATGTAGCAAGCTACTATTGATGTAGCTTAGCTTGCTACATTTCCCAGGGGGGTAGCTTCAGTGTAGTGAAGCTTCATTTAATGTGAAGTAACTGGTAGCTTAGCTCACTACATTTTCCAAGTAGCTGTTATTTGGTCTTATCTTATTATCTGAAGTATTGTTGGGTATATTGTTGTAAGTATTCACTTAGATTGGATAACATAGCTGCAATATTTTATATGTTTGTATATCAGATGCGTGTCTCACTTGTTTAACCTTGTGAGAGGTGAGGACTCAAATATTTTTTTTTTTTCTCACACACTAAATCTCGGATCTCATGAGCAACAACAGAATATCATTGCATCGAACTCCAATCCCATCATTTACTCTATAAAGCAACGCGTCTACAGTAGGGCTGCGTATCGATTCAGATGTTCCAGATCGATTCAATTTCAATCCATAAGCTATCAAATCGATTCGATTTCGATTCTCGATTAAATTTTCGATTCGGGTTCTCAGGTCAGTTTTTATTTTACTAATTGTCTATATCACTCTGTCTCCTCTCCAATAAGCTGGTGTGTGGTGAGCGTTCTGGCGCAATATGGCTGCCGTCGCATCATCCAGGTAGATGCTGCACATTGGTGATGGTTGAGGAGATTCACCCTTTCATATGTAAAGCGCTTTGAGTACTAAGAAAAGCGCTATATAAATGTAAGGAATTATTATAAATTATTATTATTATATTCGATTCTCGATTCAACTTAATGAATATAAATTTAATACAAAAACTATATTATTAAAAAGGACCGTGAACAGAAGTTTACAAGTGGGTAATTAATGGCCACATTTTAACCACTGAATGAAAGAATGACAGGCTCCTTGGTCACATCACGCAAGGCAAAAAAAGAGGGTGACATCTAGTGAAGAAGACTAATTTGATTAATGTTAATCTTAAGTTCAATGTTTGCAGACAAAATATGAAAAAAAAAATCGATTCTGCTCTTTGAGAATCGCTTCTGAATCGACATCAAACATTGTTGAACACAATGCATAGTTGAATGCAAATTAACTACCTACTTAAGACCGTTTCCCGAAAACATAGTAACTTTGCACATTCATTGTTTGAACCATGTTGATTCGACATATAGTTGATGATATAACGTGGGAGGTGGAGTATTAATTAATCTGTTCAAAGTGATTTAATGTCAGAGTATAGGGAAATGTTAATGTACGTCACCGCAATGTTGCATTATGGGACGTGGGCGCCATGTTTAGAGGCACCGCCGACTGCTATGCCATTTAATTGTGGGTGTGTTAAGCTAAAACTAGGTAAACTTGAAGAAGAACCGAAGAAATTGAGGAGTTTGAAAGAAAAAGAGAAGTGACCCTATCGGGAGAAACTAAGTGCTACTGCCAAAAAACTTTATTTGGACAAATAAACAACAGATCCATATGATTTAGCAGCCCATGACTGGATTACGGATCCAGACGCACAACCTCCGCTCACATATCTGTTATTATTACCTTGTTTTTGGATTGAGTGCATACACTTTGCAGGAGTTTAAGAGCTATAAATCCCTTCAAGCTCATAGTAAGATGACATTTCTTCTTTCGGAGTTTTATGACAGTTGGCAAACCAGCTAAAAGAAATATTTACTTAATACCTACGTATCTTAATGATTCTATTACAAAAAAAACTGTTGTATTCTGTGCAATGAATCAACACATGTTCATAAGATGGCACTTCTGTTCTTGGCCAAGTTATTAAAACAAACAAAATGCTAAATATTTAGCTGACGTTGTTATTTTAAAGAGTCACAGGCAGTGGGTTTGAGCAGTTGCATTTAATCAAAAATATTTGTTATAATCGTCAAAATTGTCTAAAGATTTATTTTTATAACTCATATGTGGTTAGGTTGATCAGAAATGAATAAATAACGTTATATAATTTACATTTACAAGTTAGTTTGACAGTGTTCGCATACAAACAAGACAATTTAAGTGGTTCTGCTTTTATTAATCACAAATTACTGAATGACTGAAAATGCAGCAAACACACTCTCGCTGATGCAGGGATTTTTTTTGAAAAGTAAAAGTTTTTCTCCTGATTGCGGCAGGCAAACCACGCGATCCGGCGTCTTTTCGTCAGCTCCTCCACCGACTTCCCCCAAATAAAAGCTGAAAAACGTATTCCGTTGTTCAGTTTCCTCCCTGAACGATCGTGTGACCTGCTGTGGCAGTACTTGATCGAGCAGTACTGACTAAACATATCGAAGTTTATTAAAATCTCGACAGAAAATACAAAAACAACCTCCAACACACTAACTCAAATACAGCGGGATAGGAGGCGATCCTGCAAATATGGCGGATTACTCATAATGCCACACGTCGTGACGTCAACTCCACATTCCCTATTGCTGCAATGATGTACATTGCCTAGGTAGCTAGTTTCTCCAACTATGTATCGTAGTATGGTTGTTAATCAGTAAGCGACGTGGTTGTTTCGAAAATGCATCCCAGATAAATATCCCAGGAGTTTAATTGTCTTTATGCTATACTCTGATTAAAAAATACTTCCTTGATTGTTTTCAGCAATGTGTTTAAAATGCTGGATATAGAATGCACTGCATGTTGCATGCTTATTTTGTAATAACAAGGAACTATGTTTCTAACCACAGAAGCTTGGATGCAGTTTGTGAATCTCTGCTGGAATGTTGGATCCAGAAAACACCCAAATCGTTAAACGCTTAGCGACGGAACTTGCGACCATAGTTGGCTAATGATGCCTTTGGAAAAACGTGCCCCTTTAAGGCAAGCACTGTTACATCCCATCTCAGTCTGCAGTATTCAATTTCAGGAAGTTTGAACCCAATAAATACTCAACACAGGGCTTTAGTGACACCTGAAGAGTACCTCACCTGTGACACCTGAAGACTCACTGTAGGTAAGTATTGCACATTTTATATAAGCCATTGTATTTTGGATTAGGTGTGTGTACAGTCATTGATTGTCTATTCCTGCCTCAGGATAGAAGAATTTAATCTCATAATTGGAGAACTCTTAATAGAGTTCATGCCTCTCATTTACATTGAACAAGAATCACTATTGCTTTAATTTAACGTGAATACTTCAAGTGAAAGATGTTTTAAGATTTAACACTGCAAACTTTACATTCATTTATTAAATTATTAAATAGAGAGTCTCTTTGGGGGATTAAGGGGGTTAGGTTTTGCGAAATGTCTATATTTAGGATCTTAAAAAAAACAAATCCAAGTTTTTGCTAAACAAATTAAGTAAAATAATTTTAACATATTTTCAATTGACGTGCATAACCATTTTTTTGTGTGTTAATATGACATTTTCTTTTTTATGTGGTACAGAAAAAGCAAAACTCAAAGATGCCTGGAAACCTTCTGAAAAATTCACATGGAGACGGTAAGTAAACTAACATGAACATATATATATCTGTGTGTAAGGGAAAATGTATGATTAGATAAGAAGATTAAGATTTCAGATGCAAAATCTGTTAACACCACCTCATCATCAATGAGAACCAATGAGTCGTTTTTTAGCAAAGTCCTCTAAGTCAGTCACTTTTCGGTGTGTGCACCCGTTGTGTAGGGTGAATCCCTTCACAACTCCGCAGAGAAAATGCACGACTCTCAAATGTAGAATTTGTATTAAATGAAAAATGATGCAATATACCTGCTCAGGGCTTGACAGACACTTGATTTACGAACGCACACACTTCAGGCAAGAGGAAATGTGTGCAGATTCTCTGGGTGAGAGCGAGAGAAAATCATAGAGTTCAGCACATTTTTTGAGAGTGCATGACCAGGCAACGCAAAGGAAACCCTCGAGGGCAGAGGTTCGCGCATCATTTTAATGTGCTTTTGCGATATAATGCCCTCTCGACATTAACTTAATGATGCATATCAGGGCCACTGCCCCAATGACAGCTTTGGTACATTCTTTTCACGGTGTAGTTGCCTTTTTTATTTATAAGGTCCTGTAGGTGATGACAAATTAATTTTTAAAACTAAAAATATTGTTTTAGTCTCTCAACTAATTTAATACTGTGCATTATTAAACAAGAGTCGTGTTAAGATGGTTTTAGATCAAGTATAGCATATAGACAATGTAGCCTTTATCATTTTATGGCCAATCACATGTAGCCATCTTAGTATATAAACAACTTTCATCTAATGTGTTTTTAAGATGTTTTTTGTAACTGGGAGTTGACGCAAAACGGTGGAGACCAATGGCATATTGAACTGACGCCAGATGATGCAGTGGCTGCATACTTCTGCACCTCATTTCAGTAAGAGACAATTATTAATAATAATGTGTGAATGTGAGTTTATGATCATACTCTGGGTGTCAATGTTAATTTCTGTACAATTGTCCAGGCCGTGTCTAAAAAAACAAGTGATTGATCTGGTGAAAAGCGGTTATGATGCTGCATATTTAGATTCTGCGCCTGAAGTGACTGTGAAGGACTGGTGAGTCTTTAGCATCTTCTTCACTATTGTCTTCATTTAATGTATAGCAGCTCATTTCTTTGCATGTCTGTGTGTAGGTACGCTACTCGAGATGACTGTGGAGGCGTTTATAGGCTTACTGTGTCACTGCTCAATGCAAGTCGTGCTGTCATTGCTACATTTAAGCCGCCTGATGTGACTGTGCCCCAGGGTACCCCTTGGAAACAGGTAAAATGTGGACCGGTGAATTGTTTGGGTGACTGTTTCTATAATATTAGCAGCTAACTTGACGAATCACATGAATAGCTTCATGATTATCAAACCTATCCACAAGTTTCACATTTAATAGGAGGCTATTTCGGACACAGCCGAAGCTTCAGTTTCTTCAGCTCAACTTATTTACCTTTTTTATCACACGTAATACTTCATAGATCGTATTGTACAGACATATATTTGTGTGTGTGATGTATTGCCACACTTGAATCAGTAAAAAAAATTAAATTAAATTAAATTAAATTAAATTAAATTAAATTAAATTAAATTAAATTAAATTAAATTAAATTAAATTAAATTAAATTAAATTAAATTAAATTAAATTAAATTAAATTAAATTAAATTAAATTAAATTAAATTAAATTTATTGACCACACGCACATCGTACTCTAAGCTTTATTTGTACAAATAACATAACATTAAAATCCATCTAAATTTCATCATCTAGTTTGTCCGATGGACCTTCTTCCAGAAGTGTCTGCTATAGGTTTATGTTTTATTAACCGACAGATGCCGCTGTTTTCAACATTTTTAAATCTTAGTTGGATACAGTCAGGAGTGTCAGTGCTTGATTTATTTATCACTAGTCCTACATGTTGTGCCCGAGTGCAATGATGGGAAAACACGTAGCCACTTTGCTAATTAGCATGCAAAATACCACTGGTATACTTCTGCTGCCTCACCAGAAGTTATTTTTCAGTAGCGCCCCCAAACTTGTGGATAGTTTTAAGTTCATGGACACTGAATATAACCGCACTTTTATGTCTTCTTTCATAGGTGACACACACGTTTACAGGTTATGGTCCTGGTCTACGCTTCATCTCTTTTGAACATGGTGGTCAAGACGATAAAAGTTGGAAAGGCTGGTATGGAGTCAGAGTCACTGGAAGTTCTGTCACCATACCCCCAAAACCCTAATATGTGATTCAATAATGTTACTGATTGGTCAGCACTTTGCTTTTAACCATACTATAACTACAAATAATATTAAAGTAACATTACAGAAACTACACGGCTAAAGCCTTTGCTTACTTTTTTAGATTTAAATGCACATTCTGAATACAAATACATAAACTTATCTCTGAATGAAAATGTAAACGTGTGAGGGATTACTTTCTACTGTCATTATAAAGCTTAATAAAGTCTCCCTGTGGTGAAAATCAAGTTTTTGTTGTTTTTTATGTCTGTGTGATGTTTTCAATGTGCTATAAGACAAATCATGTGCAAGACAAATCTGTCTGAAATGTTTGTCTCACGGTGAATGTGTGATACCTGAGACCCTTGTTTTCATCTGCCTTGAAGTATTTTAAAGAACAGATTTCACAATGTGCTGTAATAATGCAGAATAGGACCGTCTGCAAAGTACAAAACAACAAAAAAAAAACATTTTGCTTATGCAGAATAATAAAGCATTGTCTGGAACTATGTTCACGTAATGTAAAAGCTATAGCGACAGATTCAGATCTGCCCATATGGGTCTCTATTAGGGCTCACTGCAATTCCTTTTTCACCACAGATTTGGAAAATGTGGGGCGCTGTTGAGCTCAGGAGGGCAGAGAAAATATTTGTTAAATAATATTAGAAACATTTATTAGTTAATAGTTAGTTAGATTTGATTAAGTTTATATAGTTTCATTTTTCAAGTGGATTAATATTTTGGTGGGGCACTGCCCAACTTGCCCATACAAGCGAGCCATGTCTGTTCAAATGCTTCACTCAATATAAAATACAAAATATATCTCAAATCTAACGAAACTGTTTGCATACATTTTTTTGAGTTAAGACAACTTCTTAATTTAAAGTTGAAGTTGAATAATCATAAAAATTCAGTTCATGATTTATAAAGTTTATTTTTTTGTCTAAAAACTAGACTTATTTTCCTAGTTCATTTTGCTCATCAAGAAAATACATCTTAATTTAAGAATTAGATATTTTTACTGAAAACGACAAAAATACTAAATACTACATTTTTTGCAGTGTAAGAAAATGTTGGTGCTATTTTGTCACTTATTGGGAGCAGTATGCTAGCTGGAGCCATTTAATTCCAGTCTTTGTGCTAAGCTAGGCTAGCGGTGGGTGCGTCAGTCAGAGTTACGGCACGCACAAAGATGAAAAAAGTATGTTGACTTATCTAACTCTGGGGGATATGGAGAATAAGCTCAAGTCGCAAAAGTTGGCGTGTTCCTTTAACTATGTATCGTACTATAGTTGTTAATCGGTAAGCTACCTGGTTGTTTGGGAAATGCCTCCCAGATAAATATCCCAGGAGTTTAATTGACTTGATGCAATTCACTGATTAAAAAGTGTTACCTTAATTGTTTTGAGCAGTGTATTTAAAATGATGGATATAAAGTTATGTTAAAAAAATAGCAGTATACTAATAAAAGTGAAAAAAGTGCAGAAATGTTACAGTATAAACAGATTTTATTACATGTATTTCAAATGTATTGAAAATATTACACATTTAATTTCCAAATCAAAGCATTCACAAAATATACAAATCTGTCTGAAAATCTGAAAAAAATAGCACTCTTAACATTTTTCTCTTTAGACACTTAAAACTATCTTCAGATTTTACTTACCTTTATACTATTGAATTACTAATATTTATTGCATATCCATTGTTGTTGATACAGTAACTGCTGCACATCTGTGTTAAATCAAGTTAATTGACTTCTGGCACCTAAAAACAGCCCAGGATCCACAGTTCCTGTCCATTTCTAGGTTTTGCTACAGAAACTGCATTTTCAATGTCACCCTACAAGTTTTCAATGGGCTGGCCACTGCATAATCTCAATCCTTTTTGTCTGGAATCAAAATGTTGCCCTCTTGCTTGTGTGTTTGGGGTTGCTGTCTTGCTGAAACTTACATTTTATGGGCATTTCCTCTTCTGCAAAGGGCAACATAATGTATTCAAACTGGGGGAACCGCAAGTGACCGTCTCATTTCAGTTCATACATTTTCTCAACCAATTTCTCACGCACTGAAAGTCACTTTGGGTAAGAGCGTGTGCCAAAGGCAGAAATGACATTAAACTATGCTTAAACTTATGAAACTTGCAACATAGTTGGCTAACAAGGGTTAACCATGGTTATTTTGTGCACACTGCAAAAAATGATTTTCAAGAAAAAAAATTCTTAGTAGTTTTGTCTTGTTTTCAGTAAAAATATCTAAAAATTCTTAAATTAAGATGCTTTTTCTTGATGAGCAAAACAACCCCAAAAAATAAGTCT
Organism: Paramisgurnus dabryanus; assembly: GCF_030506205.2. Classification (NCBI taxonomy): domain Eukaryota; kingdom Metazoa; phylum Chordata; class Actinopteri; order Cypriniformes; family Cobitidae; genus Paramisgurnus; species Paramisgurnus dabryanus. The sequence goes on from NC_133350.1 coordinate 13,143,895, forward strand.
AGTTTTTAGACCAAAAATAAATGATTTTGTGCATAAAACAAGCAAAGAAATCTACCAATGAGGTAAGCAAAATGTTCAAGATTTCTGTGCTTAGCCCATTGGCAGATTTTTTGCTTGTTTATGCACAAAATCACTAAAATTTGATATTTTTGGTCTAAAAACTAGATGTATTTTCTTGGGTTTTTGGTCATCAAGAAAAAGCATCTTAAGAAATTGTAGATATTTTTACTGAAAACAAGACAAAAATACTAAGATTTTTTTTTCTTGGAAATCATTTTTTGCAGTGCATGGTTTAACTACAGCATTGCAAAAAAATGACTTTTTTACTTAGAATTTTTGTCTTGCTTTCTAATCTAAAAATTATTAAATTAAGATGCATCGTCTTGATGAGCAAAATAACCTAAGAAAATAAGTCTAGTTTTTAGACAAAAAAGATACAATTTAAGTGAAATTGTGCTTAAAACAAGCTAAATGATCTGCCAATGGGTGAGAAAAAAAAACTTGAAATAAATTTACTTTTTTTAACACTTAATTCAAGAAAAATTCTCTCACCCCATTGGCATATATAATTGCTTGTTTTAGTATTAAATATGTATATGTATGTATATACATAAATGCTGCTAATATCATATGGGAAAATATATTTAATGTGTTAATGTATAGTGTTTAGATAAGAAGGGCTCTGCTAACGTCACCTCATCAGTAATGAGAAAATATTCACCGAATGCTCTCTGCACGATTTATATGTTCATCAAATATTTTTGCTTCAAATCTGCTTAATCCCTGTCTCAGGCCAATCAGAAATACCAGTAAATTTTTGAGCAAAGTCCTTTAAGTCAGTGGTTCTCGGCGTGTGCCCCCAATCATGTAGGGTGAATCCCTTCACAGCCCCCCAGAAAAAAATTCATGACATTAAACAACCTCAATCATAACATTTGAATGAAACAAAACATATGAAATTATACAATGTAGTGCTGCTCAGGGCTTGATATTAACATCCACCAAATGTGAGTCAATTTTAACTGTGGTGCGCCACTTCATAGTCACTTTAGCAGGTTGATTTGCGAACACATGGGACTCTGTCTGAGCGCACACACGCACACTTCAGGCAAGATTAAATGTGTGCAAACTATGGGTGAGTGCAGAGAAAATCTTTTTTTAGCACATTTCTGAGAGTTCATGTTCAGGCAGGGCAAAGGAAACCCTCGAAGGCAGACGTTCACGCTTGTGCATATTTTATTGTGCTTTTATGATAATAATGCCCTTTGACATAGGCACCTAAATGAACTCTAACAGAAACCATGATCATGCTCATAAAATACAATCTGCAGTATAAACAAGTTGACAGTAAAAGTTGACTATACTGTACGTATCGGATGCATATGCTTTTCACGTGAGCACAGGGTATGAATGAGATGATGCATATGTGACGGATTCGAAAAATAAAACAAATGACTGTGCATTTGGACAATTAACTGATAAGTTGATTAAAGATTGAATTGTCTGTGGTGTTAACAATGACACTGCGAGAGCTACGGTACACTCTAAAAATGGCTGGGTTATTTTTGACCCATAATGGGTAAATATTGGACAGAACACGTGCTGGGTTAAAAATCGACCCAATGCTGGGTTATTTTAACCCAACTGCTGGGTATTATACCCAATGGATGCATAACAACAACCCAACATTGGGCCATTTTTAACCCAGCACGAAGTAATTTTTAACCCAGCACGTGTTCTGTCCAATATTTACCCATTATGGGTCAAAAATAACCCAGCCATTTTTAGAGTGTAGGCTTCTCAGGGAAACTGATTTAGACCTAGAAAGGGCTGTGAATATCTGTCGTGATAACGAAGTAACACAAAGCCACATGAAAGTACTACAGGAAGAAGAAGCAGAAGTAGCTGTGAACAATATCATGAGAATAAAGTCAACTGTCAGACAAGCTAATGTCAAGCAGACAGGAAAAGAGAAGGACGAATGCACGAGATGTGGATATACGCATGAGCCAAGGAAGTGTGTCTCAAGATATGGCAAAATATGCAAAGAGTGCTCACAAAAGAACCATTTTAGCAGCATGTGCATTGGAGACAAAGTTCACAACATAGGATGCATAGTCTATGTACACTGCAAAAAATGAATGTCTTACTTAATATTTTTTTTGTTTGTTTTCTATTATAAATATCTGAAAGTTCTTAAGATATTACACTGCAAAAAATGATTTTAAAGAAAAAAATTCTTAGTCTTTTTTCTTGTTTTCAGTAAAAATATCTAAAAATTCTTAAATTAAGATGCTTTTTCTTGATGAGCAAGACAACCCAAGAAAATGAATCTAGTTTTTAGACCAAAAATATACAAGTGATTTCGTGTATAAAACAGGCAAAATCTGAATTTTTCTTGAATTTAGAATTTCTTGAAATGTTCAAGATTTTTGCTAACCCCCCAAAAAAGTTCAAGATTTTTTTTTCTTTCCCCAGTGGCAGATTGTTTTTCATGCAGCTAAATAAATGATATGATCTGTATTACATTTTTTTCAGTTGCTAAAAAGCATTGTTCAATACTAAAATCACATTTTCAAAACTCTTCACACAGTCAGCAAAACAGAAGTCAGCAGAGTTGTATAGTACTTAAGTATTTGTACTTTCTGCATAAAAGTACATTTTCATTTAATCGTATTTTATTAGTGTTTTTCTTTGGAAAACATACATTCCAAAACACATTATTATAATTTTTACTCCACTACATTTCATAATTTCAAGTTTTTGTTTTATATTTAATATTTAAGTACATTAAACATCTAGTAATTTTTTGTACTCTTACTTAAGTAAAAAATGTTTTCGTACTTTTACTCAAGAAAGTAGAAGTACACAATTTTTATGTAATTAGGCATTAAATCAATTTTAATATGCAATATATAATGAATACACAGTATGATTCTATGCTTTAGAATGTAGTGAAATTTTTTTAGTAAAGAAAAGTAAATTTTTTCCCAAGACAAGCACTCTGATAAAGCACAGATGCTTGGCAAATGTAACTAAAATACTTAAGTATTATACTGGAAGTCAGTGCAGACCAAACCGTGAAGCATTTTTCATTGCTTTCAGGCAAAATGCATTCAGTGACCACACTTTTCAAAATTCAGGAACTCTTTATCCATTCATACTCCACAACATGCAAAATACTATGTATTTTCAGCACATTTTTCTAATGCTACACACGGTTTAAAAAATGGTTACAAACACATTCATAACAGAATGATGGCAAATTCTAAGCATTTATGCAGTAATTTTTTTTTAAATTGTCAATTTTATAGCCGAAAATTTTCAATACAAGCTAATTTCAATTTTAGTTGAAATTTCACCCAGGTGTTCTGCCTCATTACCACGATTTTGTAAAAGATAGTTTGGAACTGAATTTGTTGGCAAATATGGATGAAAGAGGAGCGTTTCAGAAGATGCATTGCCAGAGATGACATCAGATGTGATGTTAATGAAAACTTGTGGCCAAATGCGCGCAAGAGAGAGAGAGAGAGAGAGAGAGAGAGAGAGAGAGAGAGAGAGAGAGAGAGAGAGAGAGAGAGAGAGAGAGAGAGAGAGAGAGAGAGAGAGAGAGCAGACTAGAACCATCGCTGTAATTTACCATAATGAACAACTACACATGTTGTTAAAGTAATAGACAGAATGGATTTTATTTATTATTTTTTATCATTGGAGCCCTGGAATTTTTTTCCTCTTTTTCACCCTTCGGCTGTAATTTCCATGTACGATATTGATATTCTTAAAAAAAATGTGATTAATTTCTAAATCATTCTTGTTACAAATGCTTTTACAGTTTGTTACAGATGCTAGGACACATTTCTCAATACTTAGGTCACTTTGGCAAAACTCTTCACACAGTTCTCCAACTTTCAGCTTAGCAAAGCATTTCAAAATTACCAAAACACTTTATTCAGGTCTCAAATCAACTCATTCTTCCAGAACACTAGCAAAGGTTGACAGCTGACAAACACACTTTGTCACCCACAAAACAATGAACTGAAAACATTAACAACATGTAGCATTATACAATGTTTTCTTGTGTAAAACAAGGACGCATCTCTGTTTATAATTCAATGCAATATATGTTACTGGAATGAATCAGACATGATGCAGAATTCTTCAATATCTTATGTTGTTTATTTATTTTTATTTATTTATTTTATATTTTTATTTATTTTTGTAATTCCAAAATACAAGAATTTGTATACACATCTACTGATACAGATACAATAGTAATGCTAATCTACTCGGTCTTCTCCATTTGGCCAATTGTTTTAAAAGCATTTAATTTTAAGATATATTTCATTAAAATATTTCTGTAGAAATGTAGCAAATTGCTGTCTTATTCAGTTGTGTATTATGTTATTTTTTAACAGTTTTGAAAACAGTATGTAAGCATGTGCAAATTGGCCTGTACGTACAAAGAGTTTTGGCAGTTGTTGTGTCTGCGGTGAGAAAATAATTCATGAAATTTGAGAGATAAAGTCATTGAATGCATTTTGTGCTAAAGCAATGATAATTGATCCTCAGTTTAGCCCACAAAGACTTCTGTTGTGCTCACAGTGTAAAGAGTTTTGCAAATGTGACCTAAGTATTGAGAAATGTGTCCTAGCGTCTGTAAGAAAACTGTAAAAGAGTTATTAAGAGCGACAAGACATGAAAAGGATCTTCCTTGCACTGACTGACAGATTTGGAGCATGTACAGATGAGCGAGTGCGCGTCCTCGATATACACAGAATATACAGAGTTTAAAAATATCTGTTTTGACTGTTGGGAAAAAATATCTGATGTGTAAGATTATATCAGATCCTTGCATTACAGTTGATCTTAAAGCTGCCTGTGTCTCAATGTCAATCAAACAATAAAAGAAAGAAAAAAGTTGAACATATGTTGATATTGTTTTTGACTTTCTTTGAGTTTTACCAGTGATTTTAAGGAATGGATGCTGTGTTTTCGCTTTTTTTATATTTTAACTCGATTTTTCTCTAAATTGACTTTGCTGACTAACAGGTGTAGCTCTGACATTTTTTATCAGATTCCAACAAATCATTCATCATTTTGAAGTTTTTTTTAATAGAGAATGTCAAAATATAAATAACTAATTTTTGAAAATTTACTCATTCCGACTCATTTTGCCAGCACGGGTCACATATTTTTCGGTGCTGATGTTAGCAGGTTAAAGCATTCACACTGCACACGCTCACGTCACAGAAGTAGAGCTGAAGCAGCTGTGCTGTGATCATTTCTGTGCCGAGTCTATCAATACATAATCAAACTACTGATCCACTCGTTCAACTGTAATGATGTGATTGGTTGCAGAAAACACTCAGCTATTGCTGTTGAATTATGAATTTGCATATGATTTTTTAAGTAAAAACACCACACAGATATATAAACAACAATAAAAACTTGATTTTCACCACATGGAGACTTTATTAAGCTCTATAATGACAGCAGAAAATAATTTTAATGAATCCCTCACGTTTTCATTTTCAATCAGAGATAAGTTTATGTATTTGTATTCTGAATATGCATTTCAATTTTAAAAAAATTAAGCAAAGGCTTTGCTTTTCAGCAAGGTTAAGTCGTGAAGTTTCTGTAATGTTACTTTAATATTATTTGTAGTTATAGTATGGTAAAAAGCAAAGTGCTGACCAATCAGTAACATTATTTCATCACATATTAGGGTTTTGGGGGTATGGTGACAGAACTTCCAGTGACTCTGATTCCATACCAGCCTTTCCACTCTTTATCGTCTTGACCACCATGTTCAAAAGAGATGAAGCGTAGACCAGGACCATAATCTGTAAACTTGTGTGTCACCTATGAAAGAAAAAATAAAAGTGTGGTTATATTCAGTGTCCATGAACTTAAAACTATCCACAAGTTTCAGGGGGCACCACTGTAAAAATAATGTGGGTACAACTGCAGAAGTAGCATAGCAATTGTATTCTGTGTGTAAATTAGCAAAGAGGCTACGTGTTTTTCCCATCATTGTTTTTTTGAGTCACTCAAAACTAAATCGTTTCAGTATTAGTCCAAGTCGATGGTGTGTTAACACAGCACAGAATTAAGTGTTCAGATTACCATAAACAAGCGAGTACCCCGACCAAGGCCGCCTTAATGCACGGGCTTACCTGGGCTGAAGCCCAGGGGCCTCCCAAGTTCAGGGGCCTCCCAAGTTCACGTTCATTTTGTTTTTAACTTGTCAGGTTGTCTGTCAATCACTCTAACTGCACGTTACATGGCTGCTGATTGGTCCGTGGTAACTTACTGTGAAATAAAATATCAGACGTAACAGATTTTTCTATTCCGTGTAATGTAATTAAGTGCGCGTTGTCAACTTGGCATTCCTGCATGTAAGAGTGAGTGTGACAGAGAAACGGGAAATAATCCACCAACAAATGAAAGAGTGATTTCCGAAATTTCATAATAAGCACTGAGGTGCAGGTATCTCTCTCTCTTTCGCGCGCGCGCGCGCGCGCTCACTCTCTCTGTGCTCGTACAGCTGCGTCTCTGGCATGCAGAAGTCTCTCCAACCGTGCGCAAGAAACTGTGCCGCCAAATAAAAAAGGGGTTCCCGAAAGTTTAAGTTTAAGTTGTTATAAAGTTTAAGTTTACTCGCGTTTATATCAGTGACGCGTGCGCAGCTGGAGCGCTGTAGTTTGACGCGATGTAAGCTCACAGTACACACATCTGGTTTAGAAAGACGACGCAACGGTAAATGTGCAACTCAAAGCGTGACAAGACCATCTCAAATGATCATCCCCTGATCGCACCATTCATATTTATAATCTCCTTATCTAAAGATCTTATATACAGGTATGTTCCCTGTCTGTTTTGTGCATATTCATACGTGTTCGTTTTACATGCGTAGTATGCATAAATACTAAATACAATGCATACTATTTCTTCAATAGCCTACAAAATAAATAACTGATTTAAAAACAAGATTCTGTCTATAAAGACTTATCTTTTGTTAACATTAATGCATTTTCACTTTAAAACTAACTTTAACTTCTTATATTTTTACAACTGTGGTGAGCATTTAGTTAGTGAGTGGCAATTTTCTGCAAATTTGTATATTCCAAACATAAAGCTTATAAACATATATACTTTTGGTTTTATTTTCACCACAAGTTGCTGTTTGTGGTTGTTAAATAAAGTGTCTTGTGTTTATGCTCAAGTGGGCTCAGTGATATGTTATTAATGATAATATGGTGTTTTCTGGGTCAAAGAGGGAAAACTACATTTTGTGATGTAGATTACATAGATATTACACTTTTTTTTCAAAATGAGACTATAAATTGAGGGTATGGGGGGCCTCCAAAACCTTTCAGCCCCAGGGCCTCACATTAGGTTAAGGCGGCCCTGACCCCGACAGACGTTATACAATAGCGCATATATTTGTCCATGACACTGTTGTCATGTGGTTTCTACGTCAGTAAAGGCGGTGACAAAGGGTAAAGTGGATATTAACGTCATTGACAGGCGACTGCACTGCCCCTTTCACTGTTTAGAATAACAATTTTCTCACGATTTAAAAGTAGGTTTAAACATTAGAGATATTGAAAGTAATCAGCTGGACAACATATATATAACACTGGCCTAGTGGTGGATATTAAACTGCAAATATATTATAAATTGTGCCTTTAAGTATGTGTTAAAATTCACGTGTATTTGAATCATTTGGCCTTCCATACATGTACGCATAAAAAACACACCTACGCCTCACTTTCAGACGTGAAATCTATAAATCGCAAATTAGCTTGAAATTTTTTGCAGCTGCACAGTTGCAGATTTCTGCCTTTAAATGATGCCTACTGAATGTCATTGACATATAAAAGAGCAGAAATTGGAAAAGCAAAAGTGCGAACGTCTGCTCAGACCCTGACGTGGCGCTAAGCACTTTTCCATGACAAAGATAGTTTTTATAAATATTGGACTTTGCCGTGGATTTTTGCGTACGCGCACAAACGATCAAATCTGTCCTTATGCACGCTTTATAAATAATGATCTTTATCTCTTGTATTTAATTTAGTTTCAAAGCCAACATGATATTAAACCTGATTTCCTTTCTAAATGAGTTCTTGGTTTTATTGTAAACAATTCACCCGTCCACATTTTACCTGTGTCCAAGGGGTTTCAAGGGGCACAGTCACATCATCCGGCTTAAATGTAGCAATGACCTCACGATTTTCATTGAGCAGTGACACAGTAAGCCTATAAACGCCTCCACAGTCTTCTCGAGTGCTGTACCTAAACACAGACATGCAAAAGAAATGAGCTGCTATACATTAAATGAAAACAACACTGAAGTAGATGCTAAAGACTCACCAGTCCCTCACAGTCACTTCAGGCGCAGAATCTAAATATGCAGCATCATAACCGCTTTGCAGCAGAATGATCACTTGTTTTTTTAGACACGGCCTGGAAAATTGTACAGAAATGAATATTGGGACACAAAGACACAGCAGAGTATGATCATAAACTCACATTCACACATTATTATTATTGTCTATTCCTGTAGTGCTGAATAATTTTCTCTTACTTATGCGAGGTGCAGAAGTATGAAACCACTGCATCATCTGGGATCGGTTCAATACTCCATTGATTTCCACCGTTCTCCGTCAACTCCCAGTTACTAAAATCCTCTAAAAACACATGAGATAAAAGCTGTTTATATACAAAGATGGCTACATGTTACTGGCAATAAAATTTCATGTTTTTCTTTGATTTTAGAGTGTTAAATGATGTCTGTGCACATAAAAGATCTGTAAAGTTGCAAAAATTTCAAATCCACTTCTTTTTAAAAGTGAAGCCTCATCTAAAAGGCCTTGTTTAAAAAAATCGCATTTCCATGGATTTTGCCAACAAACTGGTATTTCTAAGCGGCCTGAGGCTGGGATTAAGCGGATTTAAGTGAAAGTATTTGATATATGACGTATAAAACGTGCATTTGGTTAATATTATCTCAAAAATGATGAGGTGGCGTTAGCAGAGCTCTTCTTATCTACTGTAAACATACATTTTCCCTTACACACAAATTTATATTTTTTTTATGTTATTTTACTTACCATGTCCATGTGGATTTTTCAAAAGATTTCCAGGCATTTTTGAGTTTTGCTTTTCCTGTACCTTCTGTAATTAAAAGATAAATTGTTCATAGAGCAATGTCATGTTTTATCTACACTGTAAAAAAATGGTTATGCATGTCAATTTAATTGAAGTTTTTGACTATTATATAGTTGGCATAACTTAAAAACCGGTTGAAATCATTTTACTTAATTTGTTTAACAAAAGCTTGGATTTTGGCTTTTTTTATTCAATGGGGTAAGTAAAAAAATCTTGAGCATTTTTCTTAAACATTAAATTCAAGAAAAATTCAAGAAAAATGTGCTTGTTTTATGCAAAAAACCACTTACATTTGATATTTTTGGTCTAAAACTAGACTTTTTTCTTGGGTCGTTTTGCTCATCAAGAAAAAGCATGTTACTTTAAGAATTTTTAGATATTTTTACTGAAAACAAGACAGAAATACTAAGATTTTTTTTCTTGAAAATATTTTTTTTGCAGTGTGAATGTAAAGTTTGCAGTGCTATCTAAACACATCTTTCACTAGACGTATTTACACTAAATTAAAGCAATAGAGATGTTTGTTTTGTAAGGTACCACCCACCGGCCCAAAAACGGATATCAATAGAATGATGAAGGGATCACGTGTTCTTTCCGTCCGTAGCGTTTCTAAAAAAACTATTTAATTTATTATAGTATTTTTGTCTTGTTTTCTAATATAAATATCTGAAAAGTCTTAAATTGAGATACATTTATTAGGTAAGCAAGTGGCTTAAGATATTAAGTTTTGTTTATTGAAAAAAATGATGAAAATCAAGAGATTTTTACTTAAAACAAGTCAAAATATCTGCCAGTGCAGTAAGAAAAATCAACTTAAATTAAGTTTACTGAAATAAGTTAAAACTGGAAGTTTATTTTTCTTACTGCACTGGCAGATATTTTGATTTGTTTTAAGTAAAAACCCTCTTGATTTTCATCATTTATTTCAATAAACAAGAATTGAAATCTTAAAGCACTTGCTTACCAAGTAAATGTATCTCAATTTAAACATTCTCAGATATTTATACCAGAAAACAAGACAAAAATACCAAGTAAGAGATTCATTTTTTGCAGTGTGGGTATTAACTCCAGTCATATTTTCAGTCAAGGTTAATTCCTAATCTTCCCCCCTCCGGTATATTTATAAAACATAATTAAAGACTTTACAAGGTTTAAAATGAATAATTTTTTGCCAGGCAGGTTACACTTAAATCAATCATTTGGTTATTCGAATCAATCAATTACAAATATATCAAAAAAGATCAGCATAGAAAAATAAATACAATCATACCTGGCAATTCAAGACACACAGCAGTGCGTGAAGTTCTGAATACAGATGCTTTTCTTGAAGCTCTTGCAAATGTACCTTAAATACTAACCAGAACAAAGACATTCTTTGACCTCTTTCAAGTGACCTTGAAGGACACCTGGTCAAAATTCCAGAAGTATCCTGGCAAAGCCACACCTCTAAGAAAAAATTCATCTTCTCTCTTAAGTTCAAAAACTTTGATCCATCTTATCTTAGACTTGTAGATATTAGACCTTTTTACTCATCGCACCATGACCTTCAAAAATATACCACATATGAATATGAAATTTCAATTTAAAACTAACATATTAAATAAAAAAGAAGATATATTTTCAGCAGTTACCCAATAATGTGATTTGAGTACTGTTTTTGGTTAAACCCCTTTGAGATGAAGTGATCGAACCTTAGGCTACAAAGACTGTTTTGGGTTCAAGCCTTTGAGATGAACAGATCAGGAAGTGAAAAGCTTCACCTGAGAGCCAAAATTTAGGTTAACAGCACCACCTGAGGTTATAAAGGTTTTTTTAGTGTCTTCTTCATAAGCAACTTAAAGTTTTTTGTTTTACCAGCCGTCTTACAAATTAATGCAAATGAGAGGAATTAACTCTATTAAGAGTTCTCTAATTATGAAATGAATTTTTCTATCCTTTGGCAGAAATTGACAATCACACTGCAAAAAATGATTTTCAAGAAAACATTTTCTTAGTATTTTTGTCTTGTTTTCAGTACAAATATCAAAAAATTCTTAAATTAAGATGCTTATCTTGATGAGCAAAACGACCCAAGAAAATAAGTTTAGTTTTTAGACCAAATATGTAAAATTTAATTGATTTTGTGCATAAAACAAGCAAAAAGGGAAGGACAAAAGGGAATGGTTTTGTAACCTTAGCTTCTCCCAAGAATGCAACCATGTTCGTCTCAACCTGTTGAAAACGGACAAAACACTTGTTGGAATGCAACTTAAGCAAAGACTCTAAATCCATGATGCAGCATTATTATACAAAACTAAACAATTTATATTTCATACACTCAACTGTACCATCTAGTTTATTTGTCATGAAATTAACATTCAGTAACCTTTCAATAAATGCTTTATTCATGTAATTGACTCAGATTCATAGTAATTTCACATTCTGCGGTTAAGCCCAATTTTCAGATTTCACAACAACCAGCATACTTCTCCTTATAATTTGCACAGTTTTCAGATTTTCCAACAACCTCCCTTATAACTTAATATAGCCAACGCTTTATTAGCATATATTATTATATGTAACAAAAACAGGGCTCAACATTATGGAGCTGGAATGATCTCAATAATAATTCATGCAAAAACTTTGAGCTTTATCATTTTACATGTATTATTTATGCTATTATAAAAACATTACACACTAACTAGTAGGGATGTAACGGTATCAAAAATTCACGGTACGGTAGTATTTCGGTATGATGCCCACGGTACGGTAATTATTGAAACTTTGCAGGAAGAAAAAAAAAACAAATGAAGACTTGGAAAAACTCCCATAAGTGTTTATTAAACAAGACTGAACATTACAATGTACAAAGTGTAGTGAAGTGTTTACAATTTTCATAAAAAGGACAAAAAAATTAAGTTTCATTTTAGTTTGTCGACTTTAAACAACTCCCAATCAGTCAGGTTTTAAGAATTGAGTGACTCCCTCAATTGACCTAGTTTTAATTATTATTAAAATTAATGCTAATGCTTGGTACTCCTATGAAAGCAACGGTTGTGATTGTAGAATTAAGAAAAGATGATGGGTTTTAAGATGGGTCAATTCCTGAAAACAAAAACAACCCAGTAAAAAATGAAAATTGCTTACTTATTGTAGCTGGACTTAGAGCTGAGGTCCGCTCACTTAATACAGGGGCGCGTTTCCCAATCGGAAGTCTGCAGCCTCTATGGGTCGCATTTGTAGGCTGCATACGTAACGAAGACCGTCTTATTTCAAAATATTAACATTTTTCAAGTTGACTATTATTCTTATTTAATCGTATATTATTGTAACACGCTTATGACTTGCGAATGTAATACTCCGTTAACTTAAATACACCAGGCGTTTAATGACGGATGCAGCCTGCATATGCGACCTAAGGAGGCTGCAACCTTCTAATTGAGAAACGGCATACACACTCTGCTCATTCACGGATTTACTCACTCGTTTTTTGAATGTCCATCACATTTTGTCCTTCCTCGTTTCTTGTCACAGCGAACGCGAACTTTTTCGACACATCAGATTTAAAATCCGTGTTTCTTTTTCTTCCGCCATTGCCGCTCCACTTGTAGAGAGGCGTCAGAGTAGCACGCATGGGATTATGGGAATTGTAGTTCCCGCGTCCCTCCACTCGCTTTACTTGACCGGAAAAAAACTACACGTGTTGCCCGGAAGACCTTACGTTTTACCGATCATGTGACCACGGTGGTACCGGGAAAATCTTCTACCGCAATACCACGAAATTTATAATACCGTTACATCCCTACTAACTAGGGTTCAAAAAAATGGGATCAGATAGAACGTGACCTTTAAGGGTGTCTTGTAGGTTGGCTCTGATTTCATAAAACATTTACATTCAAAACCTCTGGCTTCTTTGTCTTAATGTCATCAATTTATTTATTACTTATCCTTTATTTACCATTGTGTATGTAATATTATTTTGTTTACACCATCATCAAATTGTATCACTGTACGTGTGTACAACTGTTATAAAGGTTTGCACTTTGTTTTAAACACAGTTTGATTTCGATAAGATTTTTATAGAAAGTTTCAGAAACTTGTCAGGGTACTAACATTTACACGAATCATTTAACATTTTACTATTAAGTCTCCTAGGAGTAAGTGCTGGTATTACAAGCATTTTTGATTGCTTGAAACCAACATAAATATTATTATAGTTACTAACAAGAATTATGTTGTGTGTGCTCTAAATTATTTGCGTTGTGTTCTAATAAAACTGATATTACAGAGAAACTATTAAAAATCTTACTGAAATAAAACTGTGTTTAAAACAAAGTAAAACCTGTGCAAACCTTTATAACAGTTGTACACACGTACAGTGATACAATTTGATGATGGTGTAAACAAAATAATATTACAAACACAATGGTAAATAAAGGATAAGTAATAAATAAATTGATGACATTAAGACAGAGGTTTTGAATGTAAATGTTTTATGAAATCAGAGCAAACCTACAAGACACCCTTAAAGGTCACATTCTATCTGATCCCATTTTTTTGAACCCTAGTTAGTGTGTAACGTTGCTATAATAGCATAAACAATACCTGTCAAAGGATAAAGCTCAACGTTTTTGCATGAATTATTATTGAGATCATTCCAGCTCCATAATGTTGAGCCCTGTATTTGTTACATATAATAATATATGCTAATAAAGCGTTGGCTATATTAACTTATAAAGGGAAGTATGTAGGATAATCTGTAAAAGTATGTTGTTGGATAATCTGAAATTTGGGCAAATTGTAAGGGGAAGTATGCAGATTGTTGGAAAACTCGAAAACTGTGCAAATTGTAAGGGGAAGTATGCAGGTTGTTGTGAAATCTGAAAATTGGGTTTAACCGCAAAATCTGAAATTACTACACTGCAAAAAATAAATTTTTTCTTGAAATTTTTGTCTTGTTTTCAGTAAAAATATCTAAAAATTCTTAAATTTAGATGCTTTTTCTTGATGAGCAACACGACCCAAGAAAATAAGTCTAGTTTTTAGACCAAAAATATCAAATTTAAGTGATTTTGTGCATAAAACAAGCGAAAAAATGTGACAATGGGGTAAGCAAATTTTTTCTTGAATTCTAAGCCTCTCCCAAGAATGCAACCATGTTTTGTCCCAACTTGTTGAAAACAGACAAAACACTTGTGTTCAAGAAAAATGTTCAATATTTTTTTGCTTAACCCATTGGCAGATTTTTTTGCCTTGTTTTATCCACAAAATCACTTAAATTTGATATTTTTGGTCTAAAAACTAGACTTATTTTCTTGGGTTGTTTTTCTCATCAAGAAAAAGCATCTTAATTTAAGAATGTTTTGATATTTTTACGGAAAACAAGACAAAAATACTAAAACATTTTTTCTTGAAAATTTTTTTTGCAGTGTAAGAAGTGGTTTTCCGTACAGGGATTAGACTAGTCCTAGAGTAAGACAAATGTAAGAGCTGTCCAAACAGAAAACAACTTGCACTGACATATCTTAAAATCCATCAGTACCCTTTGTTTTGCCTAAAATGCATGCCAGTAATGTTTTAGTAAGGTTATATTTCCTAATTAAACTAAGGCCTAGTCCTGGTTTAAGCTAATCCCTGTCCAGGAAACCACCTCTAAGTCTTGAAATAAATAAAGTTTTTACTTAAAAAAAGTCAAAATATCTGCCAGTGCAGTAAGAAAAATTAACTGAATTCCAGTTTCAACTTAATTCAATAAACATAATTTAAGTTTATTTTTCTTACTGCACTGGCAGATATTTTGACTTGTTTTACGTAAAAAAAAAACTTCAATAAACAAGACTTAATATCTTAAGCCACTTGCTTGCCAAGTAAATATATCTCGATTTAAGAATTTTCAGATATAATATTAGAAAACAAGACAAAAATACTAAATAAAACATTCATTTTTTTGCAGTGTACCAGTGGCGGGGCCAGGGATTTTTCATAAGGGTGGCCAGGCAGGGGCCAGCAGTTACTCTGGGGTGGCACATAAAATCTCTATCATCCAACCTTAAAATACTTTTTTAAAGAATTATAGGTGCGTTAATCAGAATGATGTACAGTATAACATACAATTGCTACAATACTTTAATTTTAATGAAAATGAATTGAGATTGACATGCAATTTATAGTCATAATTCAACCTCATGTTTTTCAAACTATTTAATCTAATAAAACTTTTGAAATTTACTTTGAAACCAGAATTGATATCTCCCATTGCTGAAAAAACTATAGAGACCAGAAAATCACATGCATTTTGTAGGCCACCTTGATGCGTCACCATGAAAACCAAAACAGCCGTTAAAATAACTCACCATGAGGACAGACAGGAATTTTAAAACCTACGCGTGAAAGGGTTAACTGACCTGATAAGGTGTTGTGCTCAAACACTCGAAGCTGATTCAGGGACCGAGGCTGCACACTTTTTACGAAAGGTGGAACCTTTTTTTTCCCTTAAAGGCTGGCTTTCGTGGAACACACTTAACTTCCAGTAAACTCCGCTAAGATCATTTATGCACCATGAAAATGTACCCATAGCACTAAAGGAAAGGGTAAAAGTGGAACTCAAAAGAACGAAGGATCTTGGAGTTATCATGAAGCAAACCGAGCCCACTGATTGGGTTAACAATATGGTGACTTGTAAAGCCTAAGAAGCTGAGGATTTGAATTGATCCACAAGATCTTAACTCATTCACCGCCTGCCTTTTTGAGAAAAGTTGCCCACCTGCATTTTTGTGATTTTAACAAAAGTTTCACAAAATTCCTTGCAGGAAAAATTATCTTCTATAAATATATAAACATACAAATTATATCCAAATAAAGAACACACCTTCTGCTTTCAAACAAACAATAAACAAACAAACAAACAAACAAACAAAATGGGGAAAAAACATTTCATTATATATTTACTTTTCCACTTAATTTAACCACTGAAATATGGATATTTCTCTTCAAAAATACAACATTTTGAGCAAAAAGCTTAAAAAATTGCGTTTTTGTAAAGGAATTTATGTTAGAGATCAGACTCAGAATGACTATCAAACATAAAGGCAGTTAAAATAAATCATTAAATCTTTTTAACTTCCGTTTTTGATAAATTCGGTTTGGCACTTTCACTTTAAAATTCGTCCAGAAAGGCATATTTATTAGTTAAATATTAACTCATAATTGACGAGATAAATCGTCAATGGCGGTGAATGAGTTAATAAAGCCATAAAGAGAGAACACAGAGTACACCTTACGCACAGTTGAAGGAATAATATCTGAAATGCCAAAGTATTTTCAGTACTCAATGCCACTCATGGTTCAGCAGGATGAAGAGAGCTCCAAACGTTGTACTTTTAACACTCATTTGGAAGATACCGATTTGTGAGACTTCCATTTGGTGTTGCATCAGCTCCAGAAGTGTTTTAAAAGTGCATTGCACAAAGACTAGAAAACTCAAGACCATGTTATAGTCGTGCATAACGTCTATGCCGTAGCTACGCCATAGTCATCTGTAGCCTGTGCATATTTCTCTGTAGCCGGACGTGCACTTCGGCAACATTTTTACAACGCGTGAGTTCTTTGCGGACTGTGAGATTGGTCCACTAGAACACCTCCTGTCAGGTAAAAACACTGAATCAGGTATTTCAGTTTGTGATGTTTGGGCCAAGTTGAGTAGTGATTTAACTGAAACTGCAAGAAAAGTCGCTAGCTATTAACTTTCATCACTACTGGTCTTCTCGAAACATACACAAAAGCCGCTGCTTCTCTTTATTTGTGGGATAAAGCAAGCTGCTTCTTCTTTGGTGGTTGAGCTGCTACTGTGGTTACACGCGAGGACACACGCGTGTTTGCACCTTCCATGCATCTAAATATATGATATGACCAGTAGTAATATTTACTAGCTATATTCTTAATTTGGGTGTTCAGTCTGCATTTGAAAAGGTTTTAAATCAAACTAAACCAAATAAATTAAGCATGCCAAAGTCAACTTTAATCAAGAAACAAAACTGTGGCCAGTGAAAATGCTGAGTGGCTAGCAACTTTGGAAACCGCACTAACCACTGTGGCTGGTAAGCAAAAAAGTGAATGTCAAGCCATTTTATGACAGTGTAGTTGCCTTTTATCATTTATAAAAGGTCATGTAGTGATGACAAATTAATTTTTAAAACTACAAATATTGTTTGTAGTCTCTCAATATTTTAAAATAAACTATAGCATAAAGTATAGACAATGTATATCATTTTATTACCAATAACATTTAGCCACGTGACTTAGTATATAAACAGCTTTTGTCCCATTTGTTTTTTAAGATAATTCTAGTAACTGGGAGTTGATGCCGAACGGTGGAAACCACTGGCATATTGAAGAGATGCCAGATGATTCAGTGGCTTCATACCTTTTACATTTTTTTGTCCCACGTAATACTAGATAGTATTGTATGTACATATAATTGTGTGATTATGTGCATGCATGTGAACATTATTCTGTACAATACAGTATTGAATCGTATAAATATCACTAGTACATGTTCTCGCTGTGCACCGTAACGCCATCCCTCATAAAGGTTTTAAAGTAAACAATAATGGGACAAACACGTAGCCTCTTTGCCTTTTTTGCTTTGCTCTTTACTATTGGTATGTTACATCTGCTCCCTCACCAGAAGTTGTAGTTTTAAGTGGACGCCGAATATAACCACACTTTTATTGCTTCTTTAGGTGACAAGTTTACAGGTTATGGTCCTGGTCTAAACTTCATCTTTTTTGAACATGGTGGTCCAGACAATAAAGGTTGGCAAGGGTGGTATGGAGTCAGAGTCACTGAAAGTTCTGTCACCATACACCCAAAACCCTAATGTGATGAAATAATGTTACTGATTGGTCAGTCGGAATACAAATACATAAACTTATCTCTGATTGAAAATTAAACATGTGGGGGATTAATTAAAATTATTTTCTGCTGTCATTGTAGAGCTTAATAAAGACTCCATGTGGTAAAAAAACTAGTTTTTATTGTTGTTGTTTATATGTTTATGTGGTGTTTTAATACACTTTAAGACAAATCATGTGCTAATACATCATTCAACACTTATTTTTGCAGTGTAACTAACTACTTTTTTTAAAGTAACATACCCAATACTGGTATATGCACTCGGTTTCTTTAACTATTGTATGATGGTTAATCAGTAAGCTACGTGGTTGTTTCAAAAGGGCACCCCAGAAAAACATTGCAGGAGTTTAATTAACTTGATGCAATACTTTGATTAAAAAGCGATAATGTTTAAAATGATGGATATAGACGTTTTATCAGATGCACATTCATTGTCACGGTTACGGGCATGGTCAGAACTTTACTTATTTAATGGTCTGACTAGTGGCTAAAACAAACTCTGGAACAAATACCTCGTCAAAAAGAACAAATGTTTTGGTTTCCTAAAGACATGGGGAGACGCGATCATGAATCACCACTAAGTGAAGGAAGGTTTGGCAGCGGGTTTGTAGTTAACATTATTATAGTACACATTTTACACAGCAACTTTAGCTCATCGTTTTTTATACACTTTAGCTATGAAATATGGTAAGGTAATCTACTTTTTGTTTATTTAGCTTGTTATCAGAAATAAACTACTCTAAAAGGATTTTGTTGTTATTGATTCTTAGCGGAGTTTAACTGAAGTTTTGTTCCACGAAAGCTGTTTGTTTTTGTTGTTACTGCTGAAACCGTTTATGGAATGCACTGCATTTGCTTATTATTATTATTTTCTTCAAAAGCACAATCAATGCCAGTCTACATGTCAAAATAACAAGGAACTACACCTTCTAACCACAGCACAACAGAAACAGTTAAAACCACAGTTGCTTGCGATGCAGTTTGTGAATGTCTGCACGATATTTTAAATAAAAACCCTAGATTATGATTCAACGACGGAACTTGTCAGGATATTTCCCTACCAATGCTTTCGGGAAACACGCCCCTGTCTGTAAGGCAAGCAATTTGATTTTAGGAAGTTTGCACCCAATAAATACTCTACACAGTGCTTTACTGACACCTGAAAAGCTCAACTCACTTTATGAAGTATTGCACATTTTATTTAAGCCATTGAGTGTACTGTGATTTATTTGCATTAGGTGTGTGTACAGTCCCATCATGGGGCAGTCATTGATTGTCTATTTCTGCTACAGGATAGAAGAATTAAATCTCTATAATCCACAGCTATTAGAGTTCATGCCTCTCATTTACATTAAACAAGAATCACTATTGCTTTTATTTAGTGTGAAAGATGTGTTTAGATAGCACTGCAAACTTTACATTTTATTTACTTAATTGTGGTGCATAAGATTAAAGTCATGTTAGGGTCAGGTTTTGCAAAATGTCTATATTAAGGATACTTAAAAACTGAAATCACCAACATTTTGGACCAAAGTTAAAAGTCCTCAAAAGGACAGAGCTTATAAATAAAAAATCCCAAAATCCAAATTTTTGTTAAACAAATTAAGTTAAATAAATTCAATCTGTTTTGCCAACTAGACAAAAACCTAAAGGTCCCACTGACTAGCATAACCAATTTGAATAAATTTGCACAGCACTGCAGCATTTTTTTACAGTGTATAGAACAAGACACTCCATGTTTCCATCGCCATGACTTTATGAGCATTGTAAAGTATTGCATCAAAAACGAGTGAAGAAAAATGACAAATTAATTTGCAAAACAGATTTTAACGGTCGCTTGAGGTGTTTTTATTTATGTGAAAAAGAGTACATAATGCAAAGATGGAAATGTATTTGCCAAATAAATTCTGACGTAGCAAACATTAAACGCAGAAGATATAGTCTAGCTGTTTGGGGGGAATGTGATTGGTCGACATCGTTTCAATGCCCTTGCTGCATCAAACTTTCCGCATTTCTTTTTTTGTGTTTAAACATTCAGTCTGGGAATTACAGGCTGCACTGCTAATAAATTAATAACCCATCGTGACTACATGCAGTCCTGTCTCCATTTTCTATGCATGACTTGTTTTGTTTACTGCTGGTTACTAGATTACCAATACCATTCTCAAACAACTTGAGGAAAACGCACCTAATTCACATTTGTTTGTTTATCTTCGTTTGCGAATTTCTTAAAGATTTGCTTCATGTTTGGATGGAAACCCAGTTAATGTTCCATATGACCTTTTTCTCTTTTAAGTTGTACAGGAAAAGCAAAACTCAAAATGCCTAGAAACCTTCTATTAAATCCACATGGACATGGTTAAAGAATAAAAAAAATTATATATATATATATATATATATATATATATATATATATATATATATATATATATATATATATATATATATATATATATATATATATATTTGTGTGTAAGGGAAAATGTATGTTAAGATAAGAAGAGCTCTGCTAACCCCACATCATCATTAATGATCCACGAACGCTTTGGTTACAAACATTTCTCTATATCTTCCTTTGTGTTCTTCAGAATAAGAAATTTAGAGATTAAAAGAGATTGAATCTAGCTAAATCAAGTAAAATTACTCTAAACCAAGTAAATTTAGCATGCCAAAGCAACTTTAATCAACAACTTCAACAACAAAATTGCTGCTAATGAAAATGCCGAGTGGTTGTTACATTTGAAAAAACCTGGCGCTGTTCGTTGGAAAGTATATTTTTCTAAAGTTTAATTACACAAAGTTTATTACAAATTAATGTATTTAATACAATTTCCTGCCACCCAATCACTGCTTTAAGTGCACAAAAGACGAAAGTTTAACAGCCGTGCATCAAATTTTATATTCTGACGTTTATCATTTGCAATGTTTCTTGCATTGTTAGTAATATTGCAACTCTTTACTATGTTTTGTCCAAAGAAATTGATTTTAATTTTTTAAAACTTATACAAAAGAGACCTGGCCAAGGTAACAGCCAAACAGTAAAACCATTTTAAAATACAACAGGTACACATTACAACAATATATAAACAATGCCTTTATATTCACTAATGGAAACAAATTTATCTAGTTTATTTTTGCAAATTATTTTGTAGACTTGAGGTATGTTAAAAAGCAAACACTTGGAAGAGCGTAGCTGGTAATTGCCAGAAAGAAGATTACAGAGAAAAGCTGGAAGTTTACTCAACATTGCTTTATAAATAAAAATTTACCAGTGCTGTTTTTAACATATAGATAATAATTTCCCACCCACCATCTCATATAAATTACAATGATGTTCATGGGACTTTGCATTTGTAATAAAACATAGTGAAGCATGGTAAACCGAATCAAGACAGAAGATGGCGCATGCATGTACAATATATCACCATAATCAAGCACAGTTAAAAAGGAAGCTTCTACAAGTTTCTTTTTGGTCTTTAAAGGTGACATAGAATGATTGAACGGAGTATTTATCCTTGTTCTATGATGTGACATGTAGACAAAAAAATTTTTGTTGGGTCTGTAATGCCTTAGAAGCTTCCTAAAAACCTATCTCAAAAAGCTCTATTAGAAGGGGGAATTTAAACAAGTGGTTTTGCACATATTTGGCTCCCCCTACTGGCTTAACTTGCAATCTCATTACTGATTGGCTGACTTTGCTGCCACTCAAAAAATGTAGCCAATTATTTTAAAGTGGAGGGGCAGGGAGATGCCTGTGATGTCATGAGCATCAGTTTTTCAGATTGGGCCGTTTTCTGGCTGACATTTCTAAAAGAGTAATTTCTATGAGACTGAGATGTTTAGCTCTTTTTGTATGTTTGTGAATGTGGGTAGACTACCATTATTCAACAAAGACAAGGTAAAAATGGTTTTTCATTCTCTGTCCCCTTTAAAGTAAAGTTAGATTAATCTCTAAATTAAAAGCCAAGCGATTAGAGTAGCAATATTTACATTAAACAAAAGCTTATCATCAATCCAAATGCCCAAGTACTTATAAAAAAATACTCTTTCAATAACTTTACCATCAGATGTAAAGTCTGAGCTTTTGGAAAAAACATAAACTTTGTTTTCTATGAATTGTAAACTAACCAGAGCATCTTACAATGAATGAAATGCAAACTGAAGCTCCTTCATCGCCTGTAGATGGAGCAAATGTATAAATAATATCATTAGCATAAAAGTGTTTTTTTTTTATTTCAATTACTGACTAATAAAATTTTCATTGCCATTAAAGTGAAATGACTAAACCTAAACATAAGAGGCCATATACAAGAAAACATTTCAGACACACTTGATGGGTTTTGTATCTGAACGTCTCACTGTGGTACCCTTTCAAAAAGTACAGCTTTTGACCTAAAGAGTTCCAATTAGTACATCAAAGATATATATTAGTACCAGCTAAATACATAGCTTTACCTAAATGGTGCATATCAGGAGCATTTTAAAGGGTACAGTACTGCCTCAGTGACAGCTTAGATATATTTTGACATTTTTTCTGACAGTGTTCAGTTGCCTTATTATTTATAAGGTCTTGTAGTGATGATTAATTTTTAACACTAGAAATATCTTTTTGTAAGTAATTCAATACTGTACATTATTATATAAGAGTCGGGTTAAAATAGTTTTTATATATATAAAGCATAACATAAAGTATAGACAATGTAAGTCATTGACCATGACATGTAGCTATCTTAGTAAACAGCTTTTATCTCATGTGTTTTAAAGAGAAGTTTAGTAACTGGGAGTTGACGAAGAACGGTGGAGATCAATGGTGTATTGAACCGACGCCAGATGATGCAATGGTTTCATACTTCTGCACCTCACATAAGTAAGAGAATAGACAACAATAATGTGTGAATGTGAGTTTATGATCATACTCTGGGTCTCAATGTTCATTTCTGTACAATTGTCCAGGCCGTGTCTAAAAAAACAAGTGATCATTCTGCTGCAAAGCGGTTATGATGCTGCATATTTAGATTCTGCACCTGAAGTGACTGTGAGGGACTGGTGAGTCTTTAGCATCTTCTTCACTATTCTCTTCATTTAATGTATAGCAGCTCATTTCTTTGCATGTCTCTGTGTAGGTACAGCACTCGACATGACTGTGGAGGCGTTTATTGGCTTACTGTGTCACTGCTCAATGAAAAACGTGAGGTCATTGCTACATTCAAGCCGGATGATGTGACTCTGCCCCAGGGTACCCCTTGGACACAGGTAAAATGTGGACCGGTGAATTGTTTACAATAAAACCAAGTTTAGGAAGAAAACAATAGTTTTAAGTTCATGGACACTGAATATAACGGCACTTTTATGTCTTCTTTCATAGGTGACACACACATTTAAAGGTTATGGTCCTGGTCTACGTTTCATCTCTTTTGAACATGGTGGTAAAGACACTAACGAGTGGAAAGGCTGGTATGGAGTCAGAGTCACTGGAAGTTCTGTCACCATAGCCCCAAAACCCAGATGAGATTAAGTAATGTCACTGAATTGTCAGAACTTTGCTTTTAAAGCAACACTATGTAGTTTTTTTACCTTTAAATAATGTCTCTAAAATTATTTCAGTGATAGAACAACTTTTAACTGGACAAATTGTACTGTTGCTTCAACCTGAGCAGCCTCCTAGCTGCTACAAGCACACTCTGAAAGTGGCGGTGGAGGGTAGAGCACACAGCCCCGCCCCTCCCCCTGCCTGCAGAAGAGTGTCTGATACCAGGCACTGTTGCGCTTTTCAACCACATGGGGGAGCTGTAAGTCATTTTTACATGCAAACTACATAGTGTTGCTTTAACCATACTATAAATATAAATAAATAAATAGTAAAGTAACATTACAGAAACTTCACGGCTAAACCTTGCCGAAAAATGCAAAGCAATTGCTTATGTTTTTTAAAGATTTAAATGCATATTCAGAATACATATTTTGAATGAAAATTAAACATGTGGGGAATTAATTGAAATAATTTCCTGCTTTCAGTACAGCTTAATAAAGTCTCCCTGTGGTGAAAATCAAGTTGTTATTGTTGTCTATAATCTATGTGGTATTTTTAATATGCTTTGATACAATTCATGTGCAAATTCATTATTCAACACAGTTGCTGAGTGTTTTCTGCAACCAATCACATTAACACAGTTGAACGAGTGGATCAGTTGCTCGATTATTTATGGGTAATGCATAGACTCAGCACAGAAATGATCACAGCACAGGTGCTTCATGTACATGTGTGAGCTTTAACCTGTTAACATCAGCAGAGGAAAATATTTTGTATAACTCATGTACGCATCGTGAAATCGTCAGCTACGTGTCTGGATCTGCAGAATGCAGCATCTATGTACATATATATCTATGGTCCGAGCCAGTTGAGTTATTCACTGTATTTATAGATTTGCATACTAAATGAGTTAAGGTTGTAGAGTTACATTCAAGCCATTTTAAAGCATGGTGAAATTATAAAAAACCTTGCATATGTTTTGACGCTCAAAAAATACAATTATCGACTACAGGGGTACTTTAACTTTTATTTAACCCGGTATAAATCTCTGTGTGCATTAACCACTAATTACCTCTGTATGTCGTATAATCATTTGAAAGACAATAATATTTATGTTAGAGTTTGGGCCCTATTTTAACCATCTAGTGCATGGTGTGAAGTGCATGTGCACTTAGGCCATGTCTAAATCAACTTCTGCTAGTTAAACATCGGAAATAATGAAAAATTGTTTTGGATATAACGTACAATAAACGAATCAGAGTCTCATCTCTCATCTCCCTTAAAAAGCCAGTTGTGCTTGCTTGCAACATGGTGGAAAAAGATTGAACACTTCCCAAGAGAGGAAACCAATTGTGTTTGTCATTACTTCAAAAAGGTAATTCTAATACATTCAATGAGTGTCCATTATGACATGTAAGCATTTTATGTACACTCGTTCCCTTCTCAGGGAACAACAGTTACATACGTAACCCGAGACATCTGTCAAACACAACTATGCAAAAAAACATTTTGGTATGAATCAACATTCGCATACAGAAGATATAAGCATTTAAAGCCAACAGTTTAGCACGTGTGCTTAAAGGAACAGTATGTAGGATTGTGGCCAAAACTGGTATTGGAATCACACAACTGGTGGCCAATACACAAAATGACAACATAAACATCGGTTGAGGGCTGCAACTCCACTTTTTAAATGACAATATCCTGGCCAGACCACTGTTGTCAGTGATATAAGTATTTGAAATGAAAATGATTTCTTAATGTCTAGTGACATATCAGGGCCATTTTATGATCAATTTATATAAAATTCTTAAATACTCATTTAAAAAGTCTAGAAAACTTCTTGCATAAAATAGATTCAAGCACTTTCAATGACCTGTGTAGATGTATGTGGATTTTCAAAAACTTCCCAGGGACTTGAATTGTTCCCCCAGATTCACAAACTTTCAAGGATTTTAAGGACCCGTGGGAACCGTGAATAATAATCTTTTATATTTTAATCTTTCCTGCGCCATTGACTTTAGACCAGCTCCTTGTTGGTCAATGGCACAATCGTTTTCATTTGCCTCAAAATAGCAACGCGCCAACAATGTGCCTGAACACAACTCATTTTCAGACCAGTAGCCCATGGGGGAACAGATGGGCACAAGTGCATTTGCCATTTAAACAAAGTGACGCTGGATATGAAAATGATAACTGTATCGGGATAAAACTTGCAAAAGCTAGTGGCTCACATCCTGCTGGTGTCTTCTAGGAATAAAATAAAATCTTGAATCAAGAGACCAAAAACGAATTTTCTAGTGAAAGTCTGTTATTTTAGTGGGTCAGTGGCATGTTTTAAATGGAAGAGCTCAAACGTGGATTGACAAAGAATCATGGTCAGATTATAATGTAATGTTATATAAAAACTGTACACATGTAGTTATAAAATGTAATAAAAAATTTTTATTCTAACACATAGAAAACAACACTTCAGAATTTATGTTTTTTTGAAGACTGAAAGTGCATCACCAAATAATAAAAAAGCAAGTGATTATGATTTTGATTCTGATTATCCTATAATCATTATCATATAACTAAAGTGAGATTTTAAGTTAATTTTTTTTACTTTTCACAGTGTAATATCTGTTTATCAAAACAAACATTGCATGTCATAAAACATTTTGTTCATCATAACTGACAAACTATAAGTAGTGATAATAATAAAATCATATCAAACACTAGGATTCAACATAATATAAAATAAATTAATTCTTCATCCATGTGTATGCACCAAGAGTAGCTTTGTGACGATACACTATGTACTTTTTAGGTGTCATTATAGCTTTGTAACGGTTAAATAAATACTGATCAACATCTGATATGATTGCACACACATTCAATTCAAGCCTGAGCACCAATACAAGCAAACATTCTCCAAAACATTGTGGTTTATATCATCGTCCTTAATCTATTAACTGAATCAGGAGCTAAGCTCGAGATGTCCAGGAGGACTGAAAACCTGATTTAGATGACAATAATAATCATAAAAATAAGTTCTTGTTCTTGTAATTAACTCACAGCTAGTTTTTAAATTGTTCTAACTTGTTTTTCCACATCATTTTTTATTTTATTCAATCATAGACACTGGTTTGCACAAACTCTTAAAAACATTTAACTTTTTTATTTACACTTGTCAGGTTGCAGCAGACAACTAGTCTTAGCATTTTAACCAAAACGCCTTCTGATTGAAACAGCAGGTAAGATAATGCTAGTGAGTAGAGTCTATTTTGACCTACAGTCATGACCAATAGTGTTGGCACCCTTGGTAAATATAAGCAAAGAAAGCTCTAAAATTATTTTATAATGTTTCTTCATTTCTTTATTTTTTTCTTGAAAATAATTTTTAGCAGTTTAGAAAATTAAATAGTTTATAGACAAAAATATATGCACTACAAAAAATTATTTTCAAGAAGCTTTCAGTTTGGACAGCTCTTACATTTATTTTAGTCTAGGACTAGTCTTCAGGGAAACCACCCAATGTTAACAAATGAGACCTTATCATAGGTGTGATTGGCGAAGGACAAAAAAGCAGGAAAATATACGGCACACCTACCATGATGTGGCTACATACATATGCACGCATACACGCACATACACATATAGATAAAATGAAATACAGTTGAAATATAATTTGGCCTCGAAATTGATCGATCTGAATGGCGAATCGTCAATCTGCGTGGGCAAGTGCCACCCTGACCATTATATAGCCTTGCCACTGCATCAGACTGAACAAAATCATTTTGTGCATTTAAAGGTAAATATATCAATGTGGTGCATTTTGAGAGTTAAATAAGTGACCACATCTATGAGGATTTTTATGTTCTTGTAAACAAATTTGTGCCCTTTTAGTAAAATCTTTGGTTGCATATTGTAATAATAATAGGGCACACAAACCATATACACAACTTGATAAATGAGATTCGCCATTGGTCAAAACATGTTTAATGTTTATAGAATAATTAGTGGGGGCATTTAATACAGATTAATTATTGATTACAACATTTGAACGCTGAATTTAAAGTGGATACTGTAACATTTAAGTTACTTAATTCAAATGATGTTGTGACTTTCTGGAAAGGCAATCAAGTGCATTTGTCTTTTGTATAGTTCTTTTGGCAAAGAATCCAACAGTAAAGAGCTTCGCATTTCACAAACCAGATCCACGAATGTTTGTGTTTGTCATTATATTATTCTGTAATCGCAAGCGTTACTGCCAGATTCACCAACCATTAAGAGAAGCAAACGTACGTGTGTGTTCGCCAGGATGACGTTTGATTTGATTTGCGTATATGCATGCGTTAACGTATGTGATTACAGAATAATATAATGCAAGCAAACTTTTTGACAAAAAAGCAACTTTATATTGATATCGCGAGACAGCATTTCACCTCGATGAGAAATCTGATATTTACATTACTGGCATAGCCTGATTTAAAACGGACAGTTTTGTCAAAGCAGCAAACACCTGGCAGGTTCTCTTAAATTCTTACTAAAATGCTGTTTGTCTCTGCCTAATCCTTCTATCCATGCCCAGCACCACTGATTTAAGTAATTTATCAATTAGGTCGTCTGCTTCATATACTTACTCTTCATCCTGCTGACAAAGTTAACTTATTATGACTTCTCCGCGGCCGCGCGGCATCTGCAGCTAGATCTCAGCCACACCTCAAAGACCCCTCCCTATTCTACTTCTTATTGGCTGGTTTGTTAGTTTGGTTGAGAGTGAAATATGTCTTCCTCTCATATTATTTGTAGGCGAACACATGATTTTTTTTATTCGCAGCCACTACCACACCACACGCCGGAGATCCGACTGCAAGCTTAGTGAGCTCTGCTTTGAATGAAGTTCCATCGTGACAAATAAATAAGACTACTTGCGGAGTGATATGCGGTCATTTATAACGGTGCCTTATACACACACACACGCACTCAAAAAATGGATTTGCATGATTCACGAAAGCCTCATTTTCAGGTCGGAAAAGCCGGAATTCCGGATTTATCCGGAAGAATCACACCCCTGCTTATATTAAAGTGTGACCAATAATTGCATAGGCTTATAGAAATATTAAGACATTTTGGGGGCTTTGTGATATCTCTATAAAATGACTTTTTGCAGTTTGGGATGTCTGTGGTTGTGTTTTAGTAAATGAATGTTTGTGTGACTATTTCTATAGTATTACCAGCTAACTTGAAGCTATCAGACAAATAGCTTCCTGATGTGTGTAAACTAATTTACTTTAATGTAAATGATTATATTGACCATTCACACACGTTTTACTTGAAGCTTTATTTGTACAAATAACATAACACAAAAATCGATCTAAATTTCATCAGCTGGTTGCTTCGCCTGGCTGAGCTTCTTCCAAAAGCGTCTGCTAAAGGTTTATGTTTTATTAACCAACAGATGGCGATGTTTTCATCATTTTTAAATCTAAGTCGGATACAGCCATGAGTCTCAGTTCTTGACTTTTTTTCATTAGTAAATGTTGTCCCTGAGCACCGTAAAGACTTCCCTCATAAAGGTTTGCAACTTTACAAAGTAAACAATGATGGGGAAACACGTAGCCTCTTTGCTAATTAATACACAAAATACCATTGCTATGCTACTACTGCAGTTGTACCCACATTCTGGACACTGAATATAACCACACTTTTATTTCTTCTTTCATAGGTGACACACACATTTACAGGTTATGGTCCTGGTCTATGCTTCATCTCTTTTGAACATGGTGGTCAAGACAATAAAAGTTGGAAATGGAATAGGAGTCACTGGAAGTTCTGTCACCATACCCCCAAAACCTAGCGTTATCGTACAATTACACCGAAAGTGACAGGAGTGCAAACCATAGACTGTAAAAAAGATGAAGCCAAAAGTACCCGACCATGATCACCGCCATGTTACGTAAAAACATCAGTTTGGAGCCAAGGCATGCACAGAAGGAATCGTCCGTGGAGCCAGAGGCGGAGCCGTGGTATAAACTTCCGCCCAAACGCTTGCGCGTCCAATTCAACCACGCTAATCATAACGACACGCCCCGTTTCAATAGCATCAAATTACTCGCTAAAATAAAATTTATCACAAAAATGAACAACTAAACATATATCAGTGTGATAACAACTACCTCAAAGGACCAAAAACATCTTTCGGAAAATATTGGAAGTGTAATTAATTATTATTTAATTTAGAGTCCCATTTGTTTGCATGGAGAGGGTGGGGTTTATGACTTGTATATGATGCTAGAGCATCTGTTTCTCAAAACGGCTTTACAGGGGGTATGGCTTAGCTAAATGAACTGTAAATGAGCCCTATTGTGTCCCCCAGCTGGAAAGAAGAGTCCCTTTCGTCTCGATTTTCTCGGTTTGAATATTTCTGAGTTCCTATATTCAAATGGCCACAACTTCTCCAAATCTTATCAGATTTCCATGTGGTACACATCGTTGGAAAGCTTAGAAACTGCACTTTCAGAATAACTGAATAACTCAAAATGGCCCAGATCCAACTTGTGTCCCTGCTTTCCGTGACTGGTCACTTATTAGTTTTCTTTTGTACTGCAAGTCAATGGGTAGTTTGAGAAATAACAGTAAAATCTACTTCCAAAGATGTAAACAATTGTAAACTTTTCTTGAAGTACAAAATAAATATAACACATTTTTTTACATACTGTATGTACTCCTTTTATTGAAAATAATAAGTCATGGAAGCCGGCGCCTGTGTATTGTCCATTTGCATCTAGATACTTTTGCCTAATGTGCCACATAACACAGCTTGCTATGACCATTCTGTTGCCCTCCCCCAAACGCCCATGTTGCCAGAGCACGAAAGTCTGTAAGAGCGCTGCTCTTTGCCTGGTTCCTGGACCTCATCGACTGCAAACATGTCATTCCATGCAGCACAAGCAAGACGCAGAACTACCTTATCCAGGATGTAGAAGTCCTTGCGTGGTAGTTTCCTAATGCAGCTGTCTGGAGGCTGACCACAGCAGAGTCTCTCAATATCTGTAGGCATGTCTCTACAGTTTGAACACACACACCAATGCATACGTCAGGCTACACAAGGTATTTGAGGATTGTCTTGCAGTGCAAGGAGATCAAACAGCAGTCCAGGTAAACTGTCTAGCACTAATTGAAGCAGAGCATCTCTTTGGTCTGCTTCAAGTGATTGTAGTCTGGCCTAAGATGCATAAAACAAATTTGTCAACATAGTAGTCTTATAAATAACAGTATAAATAATAGATAGTGTACACTATCTCCCTCGTCCACGGCCCCTCGCCCTTGCTCTTCCCCCGGCTCTCCCTCGTCATCCTCATCTTCCTCTCCCTGTTTTGGGTGGGGCCTCGGAAGATTCTTCAAGCGGCGAACAAAATGATGACTGAAAGTAAAGCCATAAACATCGGCATAAAAGTGGATATATAATGCATGTAAATTGTGTAAGTTACAACATACTGCGGTTATTTGTATGCTTCAGTTTGTTTGTCCTTTTAGACATTCATATATGTGTATTATTAGTGATTTATACGCTTTTATATATTATATATATTTATGCATTTGGCATACGCTTTTATCCAAAGCGACTTACAGTGCATTACAATTTTAGATACAAATGTGTAGCCTATTTATTATTAGAGGCTTATATGATTTTAGATTCTAAATCATAGTTTACTACAGGGAAAACACAAATAAGATGACGTAAGTCCGATCTAAAAATAAAATGAATCCAAAACAAGCACAATGACAACTTCTACATCTTGCTCCTGCCAAACGACTGTCATGCACAGTTTATCTACAACCCTAACTAAACACACCTCAAGCAAACAATAAACGTCTTCAGCATTACTTGGTCTATTCGACTTACCTGATCAGACATTGTTTTCTGTTCAATGTGAAATTTATTTATTCTGTGGATGTCTTCTTTTCCTTTGTGACAGTGCGGCGGAGCATGTGGCCTCTAGGGGCACTAGACGTAAAAAAATCATGTCTAGCGGCCCCTAGTGGCCAAAAAGTTCTGCAGTGTGCCTTTAAGTGATTTTGTGCATAAAAACTTTGAAACTTTTTTTTAAACACAACACTGCAAAAAATTATTTTCAAGAAAAAGAATTCTAAGTATTTTTGTCTTGTTTTTAGTAAAAATATCTAAAAATAATCTTAAATTAAGATGTTTTTTCTTGATAAGCAAAACGAACCAAGAAAATTAGTCTAGTTTTTAGACCAAAAATATAAAATTCAAGTGATTTTGTGCATAAAACAAGCAAAAAAATCTGCCAGTGGGGTAAGCAAATTTTTCTTGAATTTTTCAGTGTTAGTGTTTAAGAAAAATGTTCAAATGTTCAAGATTTTTGCTTACCCCATTACCCCACCAAAAAAAAGCAACTTAATTTAAGAATTTTTAGATATTTTTACTGAAAACAAGACAAAAATACTAAGATTTTTTTTCTTGAAAATCATTTTTTGCAGTGTAAGCTATGGAACTCTCTTCCAGCTGACATACTTTAGAGACTTTAAAATCTCTTCTTAAAACATTCTATTTTAGGATTGCTTTTACTTGATTATTGATTATTTATTTATTATATTTTCTGTATTTTAGTGTGTTGTTTTCTCTGTAAAGCGCTTTGAGAAAGCCACTTTTAAAGGCGCTATATAAAATAAAGGTATTATTATTATTATTATTATGCGTAAACTGTTTTATTTTATCTGGTAAAGCCCATAAACGGCGTCTGCAAAGAACAATTGGCACAGGAAGTCTATGTTTATTACCCAGATTTTGTGTTGCATGTTAACACCTTATAAGACACCTCCAATAATAAAAAATAAAAACGTGAATGCGTGTTACATTATTTAGTTACACAAACACAGTGGCTTTGTTCATGTGTGCATGTCCCAGGTGTGAAAGATAAATGTCACACGTGAATCGCAAAGTAAAGCATAAAAATCTGTGCTCGACTCATGCAGTTGGCAGAGAAACTGTGAAAAAAAGCTTGTGTTACATTTCCAGGTTCTGCAGAGTGCAGACATGAGAAGAGATATAACAGTATCTCACAGGCAGCCATGTCCTCGTGCTCCGAATCGCACACACCAACAATGAGTGAGCAATGGCAGGTACAATGAGCTGCAAAGTAGTGTTTGCCAACTCTGGCCAATTGCATAAACCTTTAAGACTAGCCTTAAAAGTTAGTCATGAATTTTTTTCTTCAAGACTGATCATACCTGTTTTAAGTATATTACATAGAAAGGTAGATTATATTAAATTATATTATTAAGCCAGAATGGGCAGAATACAGCTATTTATCTAAACCAAAAACTTTTGACATTTCGCAAATTACCCCAGATAAATAAATAACAGGAAGTGCCACGGCAGGAAAGTTAACTTGTGTTTGTGAGAGAGAGAGAGAGAGAGAGAGAGAGAGAGAGAGAGAGAGAGAGAGAGAGAGAGAGAGAGAGAGAGAGAGAGAGTCATTCTCCACCCTGATTGGCCGAGAACACATAACAGGAGATGAGATAAAAAAACATGTGTAACACACAATCACCTTTTTATTATTTATTATTGGAGTACATCATTGAATACAAAAATGGCACGGTCTCAATATAGCAACTGTATATCAAACTGTGACTCACATAGACGTAGGATCCACTGCTAGATCAGTGGGTATAGAAGCCTTATGATTGCAACGCCCATTATTTGAAGTGTCAAAATTATTGTACATTATGGGATTTTTTTTCAAAATTGATCATACAGAGGTAAAAATAATGGTGCAAAACGACAATTAACGTAGCCTATGTCTGGCAACACTGATCTCAATCGCAAAATTCTTCCAGTGGACTGGAACATCCGTTCCCTAAAAATTCCCACAATGCAACGCAAAAACCAGTAAGCATTGATGGTCCTTATGTTCGCTTACTGGAAATCACGTGACCTTTTCTGAAGCTTTTCAACCCAAAATCGTGCGAGCCAACCCAATAAATTTCATCAAATGTGACATATGTCAGGGAAAACTACGAGTCGAGTCTCATGCGAATGAAAGGATATTTAGAAAAGAAGAGGAAGACAGGGTAGAGAAAACACAATAAATCCTCAGTCCACTGGAGTTGAAGGATACCACATGTGGCGTCCAGCGATGTAATCCTCACTGAAGGCAGGAAATCCGAAGGAAATGGTAAACCACAAAAATCTGCATGAAAGTCTCAGACAACTGGAAAGGCTGGTGAACTGCCCAGCTGGAGAACAGGACAGAGTTCAGATGAGGACAACAACACAGTCACACACCGGCTGTGGATCCCGGGCAGATCTGAGGCATCCAAGACAAGACCAAAAGAGCAACAGAAACTACGAACAACTGACTGGACGCGTGACTACGATCGACCATGACAATATGAGCGCGTGACAGGAGACAGAACGAAGGACTATAAATAGAGATAGGAAACAAGACACAGCTGGCGGATGATTATAGAAACGAGCTGGAGGGGCAAGTGCACATGTGAGGAACCGTCACCAACAGTTTTCAGTAAAAAAATTCGAAAAATTCTTAAATTAAGATGCTTTTTCTTGATGAACAAAACGACCCAAGAAAATAAGTCTAGTTTTTAGACCAAAAATATCACATTTATGTGATTTTGTGCATAAAGCAAGCAAAAATTTCTTGAATTTTTCTTGAATTTAGTGTTTAAGAAAAAAGTTCAAGATTTTTTTGCTTACCCCACTGGCAGATGTTTTTGCTTGTTTTAATCACAAAATCACTTAAATTTGATATTTTTGGTCTAAAGACTAGACTTATTTTCTTGGGTCGTTTTGCACATCAAGAAAAAGCATCTTAATTTAAGAATATTTTATATTTTTACTGAAAACAAGACAAAAATACTAAGAATTTTTTTTCTTGAAAATCATTTTTTGCAGTGCACATCACAAATTTATTTTTTAGCATTAATTTTATGCAGTTTATTCAGGTTTGGCATATGATGTTGGCATTGTTGTTTCTCCCAATGACAATTTTTCTAATTTTATTGCTAAAAACACCTGCATTGTGTTAAGTGGATGGCAAGCCATGGAAAGACAGTTTAGATTAAATGGTTAAGTTGATTTCAGCTCTTTTGTTCACTTTTATTTGCTTATAGACAAAGATAAATTCCCACCTGCAATGCCTTTGATTATTTTATCAACTTCTCTGATGGCACACACACACGCACGCACGCACACAGACACACACACACACGCAGACAAGAAGTTCCTAATGCATATTCCACATTTTATCATAAGTGTTTAAATGCAGTGACTTGCAATGGTCTTGGTCTTGACTCAGTCTCGACCCTTTAAAGTCTTGGTCTTGTCTCGGTCTCGGCCCGTCTTGGTCTTGGTCATGACTTGGTCTCGGTTTAGGTGGTCTTGACTACAACACTATCACAACCTCGGGAGCAGACTGAGACAGTCTTGAACTTTTTTTTAAAGTAACACAATAGTTACCTTCCCTGGTAATTAGTTACTTTTATAATTATAACACGTTTACTAACTCAGTTATTATTTGTGAGAAGTACCTGTAACTAATTACTATTTTAAAGTAACATGCGCAATATATGCACTCGGTTTCTTTAATTACTGTATGGTGGTTAATCAGTAAGCTATGTGGTTGTTTGGGAAGTGCAGCCCAGATAAACATTGCAGGAGTTTAATTGACTTGATGCTATACACTGATTAAAAAGCAATAATGTTTAAAAAGCTGGATATAGAATGCACTGCATGTTGCAATGCTTATTTTGTTCAAAAGCACGATTAATGCCAGACGTGTCATAAGAACAACAAACTACGCTTCAACCACAGCTCAACAGCAACACTTACAGCCACAGAAGCTTACGATGCAGTTTGTGAATGTCTGCACGATATTTCAAGTAAAAACCCTAAACTATGCTTAAACGATGGAAATTGTGACCCCAGTTGGCTAACAATGTTTTTGGGAAACACGCCCCTGTTTGTAAGGCGAGCACTGTTACTGGTACAAAACTTCACACGTTACATCCCATATTGGATTTCAGGAAGTTTGCACCCAATAAATACTCTACGCAGTGCTTTACTGACACCAGAAAAGCTCAACTCACTGTAGGTAAGTATTGCACATTTTATATAAGCCATTGTTTTAATGAGTGTACTGTGATTAACTTGCATTAGGTGTGTGTACAGTCTCATCATGGGACAGTCATCGATTGTCTATTTCTGCCGAATAAATTCCGCAAAGCAAACATTAAACCAAGGAGACTGATAGTCTAGCTGTTTGGGCAGGGAATGTGATTGGTCGACATGGTTGTAATGCCCTTGCTGCATCAAAAATTCTGCATTTCTTTTTCTGTGAAAATCATTCAGTCTGAGAATTACAAGCTGCAATGCTAATAAATTAATAACTTGCACCATTGTGACTACATGCAGTCCTGTCTCCATTTTTTAAGTGTGCCTTGTTTTGTTTACTGCTGGTTACTAGATTACCAATACCACCATCATTCTCTCAAACACCTTGATGGAAACGCACCTAATTCACATTTGTTTGTTTTTATTTTTTGCTAATTTTTAAAAGATTTGCTTCATGTTTGGATGAAAACCCAGCTAATGTTCCATATGACCTTTTTCTCTTTTAAGTTGTACAGGAAAAGCAAAACTTAAAAATGCCTAAAAACCTCCTGAAAAATCCACATGGTGATGGTAAGTAAAATAAAATGATAAATATATACATATATATTTGTGTGTAAGGGAAAATGTATGTTGAGCTCTGCTAACGCCACCTCATAATGTGATAATATTAACCGACTGCTCACGGCACGTTTTATACGTATTACGTTCATAATACTCCCTGAGGTCATTCAGAAATACCAGTTTGTTGGCAGAATCCAGTAAACGGCATGTACATTTTTGAGCCAAATCCTCTAAGTCAGTGGTTCTCGGCAGTCTTTCTTGGTCAGTCACTTTTTGGCGTGTGCCCCTCCTTGTGGAGGGTCCCCTCACAGCCCCCCAGAGAAAATTCATGACATAAAACAGCCTCAAACTTAAAATTTGTGTTAAACAAAACATAATATAATGTAGTGCTGCTTAGGGCTCGACATTAACACCCACCATTTGCATGCTTCAGGCAAATGGAAATGTGTGCAAACTCTCTGGGCAAGAGCGGAAAGAAAATCATAGAGTTCAGCACATATCTGAGAGTTCGTGTCCAGGGAGGGCAAAGGAAACCCTTGAGGATCGAGGTTCACGCTTGTGCATATTTTAATGTGCTTTTGTGATAATAATGCCCTTTAATATGTCTCAGTAAATAAGTGCCTAAAATAAATTCTAACAGATCACGCTTTATCCGGCATGATCACGCACTGCATGATAAACAAGTTGACAGTAAAATTCAGGTCTTAAGCAGTTTTCATTAAAATTTTAGATATTTGTTTCATGCATATTTCCAATACATATGAAGAAAGTTTATTCCTTGTTTTTAGTGCAGAGCTTTGTTTTGTCTACTTACAGCACTACAGCATTTATTGATGTTGTTAAATATTTCAAGTTTTTGTCTATGCTTTTTGTTGATCTTTTTATTCAATCTTATAAACTCCTGATCACCTTTATTATATCCATTAAATCCTACTCTTATTTATGCTTTACTAAACTGCAGGTTTTCCATGCATCTAAATATATGATATTACTTTACCTGTAGTGATATTTACTATTATTTATTTGGGTGTTCAGTCTGCATTTGAAAGTGTTTAAAATCTAACTAAAACAAGTAAAATGACTCTAAACCAAGTAATTTAGAATGCCGAAGCAACTTTATGGCCAGTGAAAATGCTGAGGCTATAACTTTGGGAAACCGCGTTAACCACTGTGGCTGATAAGCAAAAAAGATCATCTCAAGCCCTGGTGCTGTTGGTAAGTATATTTATCGGAAGTTTAATTACACAAAGTTTATTACAAATTAATGTATTTTATAAAATTCATAAAACTGAGGCCCTCCCCAATCGCTTTTATTTTACCTTTATTTAAAAACTCTTTTACAAGAAAGACCTGGCCAAGGTAACAGCCAAACACTAAGACAATTTTAAAATACAATAGGTACATTACAACAATATATAAACATATCCTCTCAACAAAAACAATAACAAGCTTCCAATACCATTCTCCTTATAATGCCTTTAAATTTACCAATGGACACAAATTGATCTAGTTTTAGATCTTTTTGCAAACTACAGTACAGAGATAAGCTGGAAGTTTACATTGTTTTATAAATAAAAATGTAGCAGTGCTGTTTTCTATGTATAGCTAATAATGTCCAACCCACCATCTCATATGAATTACAATGATTAGTATGGGACTTTGCATTTGTAATAAAACGTAGTGAAGCATGGTATACTGAATCAAGACATGTTAAAATTAAAGAGGCTGCATGCATGTATAATATCTCACCATAATCAAGCACGGTTAAAAGGGAAGCTTCTACAAGTTTCTTTTCGGTCTTTAAAGTTAAGTTAGAGTTATTTCTAAAATAAATACGAAAGTAATCAAGTACTTGTGCCTGAGCTTTTGAAAAAAAACAAAAACAATAAATTTTATATTTTAAACTAACCAGAGCAGAGGCGTCATGCCCATTCAAACATGCCCCCTCGGTTTTTTGAGCCAAATGGATTTTGCATGCAACCTCAAAATCAAAGAAGCATCCATTAATCTTTTACTTGTCTTTTAATCTGTTTAATACACAAAATATTATTAATTCTGTGCTCCATCCTTGTCACTTTTCAGAGATTTTTGCCATTTTTATAGTGTTTTGATCACGTTACATTACTTTTTTCTGGGGGCAGGCGCTGCAGTCAGCGCAGTCACAGACGTCATCAGCGTCTGAGCACGCTCACGAGCTCTTCGCTGTTGCTGCTGCATTTTGCTATCTGAGGAATTAAAACGTTTAGAACCGCTCACAACAACATTTCCAAACCCCAGTACGGTAATGTGCAGTTAACCTCCTCTGTGTAGAAAATGTATGGTTTAAAATGTGACCGTCTTGACGTTATATTAGTAGATTTCTAGATTAATCTTCTTGGTACAACGCCAAAGTTCGCCAGAGTTCACGGGGGCGTGGAATCACACATGCTCACATGAGGTAAAATTTTATGCAAAAATCCGTTACTGTAATAATTTTATCTAAACATATTTGTTTTAATCATTATTGAACATTAAACTCAATCACAAGGCTATAGCTTATGTCATTTTCGTTGTTTATATACTTAATGGATTTAAAATTACATTAATTTTATAGGATAATGCAGTTGTTGTACAAAATGCATTAATGTCACAATTAAACAAGTCATTAAACAAAACTTAAATAAATAAAACATGCCGTTTCAGATGTAAGTATGCCAATATGTAATTATTCCGATTGAATACTATTTGATATGAAAGTTAGTCAACACTTTTATTTTGGAGGTTTTTGCATGAAGGCAAGGGCGCTCAGATTGTTAGAAATCTAAGTGCCATGGAAAAGAAAGTATGTAAGAATGTTATATTTCGTTTGATGTCTGTGTATGCATAAATTTCTGTGAGCTGTGCACACTGTGCCCCCTTAAAAAAATGGTGCATGATGCCCCTGAACCAGAGCATCTTCCAATGAATGAAATGCAAACTGAAGCTTTTTCACCGCCTGTAGATGGAGTAAATGTATAAATAATAGTAGTATCAGCATAAAAGTTTTTTTTTCTTTTTTTCAATTACTGACTAATAATCTTTTCATTGCCATTAAAGTGAAATGACTAAACCTAAACATAACAGCCCATACAAGAAAATATGTCATTGACCAGTAACATGTAGCCATCTTTGTATATAAACAGCTTTTTTTCATGTGTTTTTAAGAGGATTTTAGTAACTGGGAGTTGACGAAGAACGGTGGAGACAAATGGTGTATTGAACAGGTGCCAGATGATGCAGTGGCTTCATACTTCCGCACCTCATTTCAGTAAGAATTTTTTTTCAGAATAGACAACAATAATGTATAAATGTGAGTTTATGAGCATACTCTGGGTCTCAATGTTCATTTCTGTACAATTTTCCAGGCCGTGTCTAAAAAAACAAGTGATCATTCTGCTGCAAAGCGGTTATGATGCTGATTATTTAGATTCTGCGCCTGAAGTGACTGTGAGGGACTGGTGAGTCTTTAGCATCTACTTCACTATTGTCTTCATTTAATGTATAGTAGCTCATTTCGTTTGGATGTCTCTGTGTAGGTACAGCACTCATAGTGCATGTGGGGGTGTTTATAGGCTTATTGTGTCACTGCTCAATGAAAATCGAGAGGTCATTGCTACATTTAAGCCGACTGATGTGACTCTGCCCGATGGTTCCACTTGGACACAGGTAAAATCTGGACGAATTAATTATTTACAATAAAACCAAGAACTCGTTTAGAAAGGAAATCAGGTCAACTTAAATATCATGTTAGCTTCAAAGTTTTAGTACATTAATGTTTGTGTGACTGTTTCTATAATATTAACAGTTAAATTGAAGCTATCAGACGAATAGCTTCCTGATAATCAAACCTATCCACAAGTTTCCTATTTAAAGATACAGGAGGGTATTTCAGATACAGCCAAAGCTGTGAACATTATTCTGTACAATATAAGATCAGATCATATGAACTCATACTGGAATGTAGTGAGTGAGTAAACTTTACATTAAACTAATTTAATTTATTAATATTCACACATGTTGTACTGCTTTATTTGTACAAATAACAACATTAACATTAGGGATTCACAATGTTTGGCAAACAAAATTATTCGGCCTGAACACCATGCAGCATATGAGAAAGACACAATGGTGGCGATTAGTATTTGTCTGCTGAATGCACACGCACAAAGAATGAGAGACTTTAGCTCTTCATCTCATGTTATAGACCATGAAGAGCTTCAGCAATAAAACTTCATAAACAGTAAAGTCCTACAATGACAAACACGCCTATATTAAATGAGAAATAAAATGTTTATTAACAATAAGGTTTTTGTTAGACTGCTTTGTTGAGTGCTTTTTTATTTGTCATCTCCTGTCAATCAATGTCAAGGAAGGATCATCGGAAGCCAGAATTTCGAGGATGCTACGTCATCGACATATGTGTAGCCTTCGTGCTCTGAAATCACCCACAATCCTATGCACGCTGCGCCGAAAGCGCACCTTTTCACTGACGTAATGACACAATGACATGGTGCACTTGCTAGCCTGTTCCATTTACGTGTTCTCCGAATGCTAAAGAGAAGCCTCACTTAGCCTCTGAAGGAAGTGACTTGAAAGGGCCCGTCCTGCCAATGAAGTATGCTTGACATTGGGAAACACCTACTAGATAACTACCTACTACAAAAATAATTGTTAATTAAATGTGAAATAAATAATAGTAAAAAGGACATTCTGAAAATGTAACTTGGTGAGAAAATTGACTAAATAATTAGGAAAATGAAAAAAATAGGTTTTTCGGTATTGGCCAAGAAATTTCCTTTTGGTGCATCCCTAATTAAAATCCATCTGAATTTCATCAGCTGGTTGCTTTGTCCGATGGAGCTTCTTCAAGAAGCGACTGCTACAGGTTTATGTTTTATTAACCAACAGATGGCGCTGTTTTCGACACTTGAAGTGTTGAATCTTAGTTCAATACAGTCAGGAGTCTCAGTGCTTCACACAAAATACCATTGGTATGCTACTTCTGCTGCTTTATCGAAAGTTTTACCCACATTCTTTATTACAGTAGCAACCCCCCCCCCCCAAAAAAAAAACAAACAAACTTGTGTGTAGTTTTAAGTTCATGGACGCTGAATATAACCGCACTTTTATTCCTTCTTTCATAGGTGACACACAAGTTTACAAGTTACGGTCCTGGTCTGCGCTTCATCTCTTTTGAACATGGTGGTCAAGACAATAAAAACTGGAAAGGCTGCTATGGAATAAGAGTCACTGGAAGTTCTGTCACCATACTCCCAAAACCCTAATATGTGATTCAATAATGTTACTGATTGGGCAGCACTTTGCTTTTAACCATACTATAACTACAAATAATATTAAAGTAACATTACAAAATCTACACGGCTAAACCTTGCTGAAAAAGCAAAGCCTTTGCTTACTTTCTAAGATTTAAATGCATATTCATAAATTTATCTTTGAATGAAAATTATACATGTGGGGAATTAATTGAAATTATTTTCTGCTGTCAGCTTAATAAAGTCTCCCTCTGGTTAAAATCAAGTTTTTATTGTTGTTTATATGTCTGTGTGGTGTTTTTAATATGCTTTAAGACAAATCATGTGCAAGATAAATCTGTCTGAAATGCTTTTCTCACGGTGAATGTGTGATACCCGAGAATAAACTTGTTTTTCCACATAATTTTTTATTTTATTCAATCGTGGACACTGGTTCGCACAAAACTCTTAAAAACATTCAACTATTCTATATTTAGCAACACTTATTAGGTTGCAGCAGACAACTAGCCTTAGCATTTTAACCAAAATGCCTTCTGATTAAAACATCACGTAAGATAATGCTCAGTGAGTCAAGTCTGTTCTTGACCTACAGTCATGACCAAAAGTGTTGGTACCCTTGGTAAATATACAAGCAAAGAAAGCTATAAAAACAAACAAACAAACACAAAAATATGAGTTTTCATTGAAGTAAACAATTGGAATTGCTGGGTTGGGGATACATCATAAAATAATTTTTTTTTCTATTACACACTGGATGCGATAATTGGCACCACTAGAATTTTTTTTAGTAAAATATCTCTGTAGTATATTAACATTGATATTAACATTTTCTTAGCAAGCATGGTGACTAGAAACATCCAGTCATGGCTTCTTGTTTCACAAGAAAATAAAAATTAAGTAACACAAACCCCAAGTCCCATAATCAATCATCAGAGAAAACCAAAGACTATAGTTCTCAGGCATGTGATTGGCCAACACCAATCACCAACACCCCCCTGCCCTACACGCAAAAAGAAAATGCACACAATAACACACATATATACAAAAATACATTATAACCATTATAATTATTTAATTCAGTTAGATTATACATTTAAACTGTAAGTATGTATTTTACTAGTAGCCGGAACAATGTTTATGTGTTACCCTTACTATTTTACATCTGCAATCATTTCATTTTGTGGTAATCTGTACATCAGTAGCAAGGCCAGACATTTTTAACTGAGTGGACCTTGGAATCTGGTGGACCTCAATGTCTACATGTACTCTTATATAAATGTACAATGCACTGGTAAATTAATTACGTTATGGTTTTTGAGTCATTGATTAAATCATTTTCAAATCAGCAAAAAAGTGATGGGGTAATATAAAAATAGAAAATAACAAAGTTACAAATAAAGTAAGATCTAACAGTAGTAATAAGGTACAGAAATAGAATCAAATGAATAATAATAACACTGTTTTAATTTTTTTAAAGCTCTTAAAGTGATTTTAAATTTGTTTTCTGTAGTTCGATTACAGTTTACAGATGCTAGGACACATTTCTCAATACTCAATAAACAAAAAAGATTAGTAAAGTAAAATAAAATAAAAAACTTTTGTTTAAATGTAGCTTAAATAAATTGATTGCAACCACTTACCTTAAAAAAATTATTAAATTGAATGAATCATTTTTTTCAGTGTAACTCACAAAGACTTCTGTTGTGCTCACTGTGTGAAGTTTGGTAAAACTTTATATTAACTGCACACTGTGACGCATTAGTAAAGCAGTACTAAATAGTCAATTCATCATTTATTAAACATTAATAGACAACATTAGCAAGTAGTTTATAAATGCTTTATTCTTGATTTATAAGTATATATATATATATATATATATATATATATATATATATATATATATATATATATATATATATATACATATATATATATATATATATACATATATATATATACATATATATATATACATATATATATATACATATATATATATATATATATATATATATACATATATATATATATATATATACATATATATATATACATATATATATATATATATATATATATATATATATATATACATACACACATATATATATATATATATATATATATATATATATATATATATATATATATATATACATATATATACATACACATATATATATATATATATATATATATATATATATATACATATATATATATACATATATATACATACACATATATATATATATATATATATATATATA
The DNA here is from genome assembly GCF_030506205.2 of Paramisgurnus dabryanus. Lineage (NCBI taxonomy): Eukaryota > Metazoa > Chordata > Actinopteri > Cypriniformes > Cobitidae > Paramisgurnus > Paramisgurnus dabryanus. The sequence goes on from NC_133350.1 coordinate 13,187,758, forward strand.
TATATATACATATATATATACATATACATATATATATACATATACATATACATATACATATACATATACATATACATATACATATATATATACATATATATATATATATATATATATACATATACATATACATATACATATACATATACATATACATATACATATACATATATATATATATATACATATACATATACATATATATATATATATATATATATACATATACATATATATACATATACATATACATATACATATACATATACATATATATATATATATATATATATATATATATATATATATATATATATATATATATATATATATATGTGTTTAATAATTGTCTTTTCATACTTTATTAATGATCAATTCATCATTGCTAAAAAAAGTATTACATTATTTACAGACCAGTTATTAAGGAGTTGTTAGTGGTTTATAAGATCATTTAGGAAGTGTGGGTAAACGATTAATAAACTATTTAAACATTCATTTATACAGCTTATTATTTAGATGTACAGATGTCAGTGTGTTAAGAAATGCTTCATTAACACATATTCCTACTGTAATTCACGATTAATTCAGGTAGTTATAAAACATTTAGAAGTGGTCAGTTAACTATTATGTAAGCTCATCTAAAGTGAGGACTATTTATGCTTTGTAAAGCTTTTAAAAGGAGATTTAAAGGCTCAGTTATCTTTTAAACAGAAAAAGGAAACAGGTGGACATTAAAATGTATTATTATTATGATGCATAGTTGGAAAAACTAACTACCTAGTCAAGACTGTTTCACGAAAACATAGTAACTTCGCAGATTCATCATTGTAACCATGTTGGTTCAACAATATAGTTAAAGAAATCACATGGGAGGTGGAGTACTTATTTAAAGTTCAAACTTGTTTTGTAATTAACTCTAACTAGTTCTAAACTGTTCTAACTTGTTTTTCCACTTGTTTTGGACAAAAGTGTTGGCACCCTAGTAAATATGAGCAAAGAAAGTTATAAAAATTAATCTACAATCTTTCTTCTTTTAAGCTTTAATTAAAAATGTTTCATTGAAGTAAATCAATTGAAAGTGTGTATGAAATAAATGTTTTTCTTTAATACACAAGAGACGCAATTATTGGCACCACTAGAAATGTTTATGAGTAAAATATCTCTGTAGTATATTAACAATGTTATTAACATTTTCTCAGCAAAACATGATGTTGTCCAGTCATGGCTTCCTGTTTCTTGAGAAAATAAAATTAAGTAACACAAACCCTTAATCAGTCACAGTAGATAAAACCAAAGACTATAGGTTCTGATGTGCAGCAAAAGATTGTTGAGCTACGCAAACATAAAAGGTGGCTTTAAGGAAATAGTTAAACCATAAAAACACTTTATGTTAAAAACATAAGAAACTCTTTTAAATACAAAAAGTGCAGACCATCAAACATTAATAAGTCTTATGTATTCATCCTAGAAATGCATAAAATAACACCATATTAATACATTTACAGTGTCTCTGTAAACTAAGTGAATGACATCTGTACTTATATGTGCCATGTTGGGTGTGCGTTTTCCAAACAACAACATAATTCAAAGTTGAACCACCATAGTATGATGCATAACTGGAGAAACTAACCATTTAGTCAAGACTGTTACCCGAAAACATAATAACTTCGCACATTCATTATTTAAACCACGTTGGTAAAAAAAATATTGTTAAAGATATCACCTGTGAGATGAAGTACTAATTAATCTGTTCAAATCGATTTAATGTCAGATTATTGACATAAACTGGATATCACGTGACCTTTTCTGAAGCTTTCTATCCGAAAATCGTGCGAGCCAACTCAATAAACTTCATGAAATGCGACAAAACTTTTATAAAGAAAAAAGTATGTTTTAGTTTTATTCTAAACACACATTGCTAGACAGTAAGGGACCACAATCTACTAAATATTTTAATGTAATATTCCTCCAAATGTATGCATGGATATGTAAGAGAATAATCAAAGCGTTTTTTATAATATACTTAAACACGTTTAAAAAAAAATTAAGTCAGAGAGATGTTGGTTTTTGCCGGATGTTGATGAATAATAGCTGTGCATTTTCACAACACGCTTAAAAATAAGTGAACAGTGTCCCAATGTGAAGTGAGCTAGGGTCCTTACCAGCGCCCGAACCTGCATTCACAATATACTGATTCAAAACCTCGGGAGCAGACTGAGACAGCCTTGAACACAATAGTCACTTCCATGGTAATTAGTTACTTTTATAATGATGTAACAGTTATTAACTAATTTAGGCTACTATTTGTAAAAAGTAACTATAACTAATTACTTTCTTAAAGTAACATGCCCAACATGCCCATGTAAACGCACTTAGTTTCTTTGTATCATACTTTTTCTATGTATCGTACTATGATTGTTAATCGGTAAGCTATGTGGTTGTTTGGGAAATGCACCCCAGATAAATATCCCAGGAGTTAACTGACTTGATGCTATACTTTAATTAAAAAGTGCTCCCTTAGTTGTTTTGAACAGTGTTTCCCAAATATTTTACAAGATGTTTTGTTCAAAAACACGATTAATGCCAATCTACATGTCATAATAACAAGGAACTACACTTCTAACCACAGCTTATCAGCAACAGTTACAACAATACATGTCTGCTGGAACGATGGTTCAAGAAAACATCCGAATCGGTGAACTATGTTTAAACGACGATACTTGTAACCATATTTGGCTAACAATGCTTTTGGGGAACGCAGCCCTGTTTGTAAGGCGAGCACTGTTACTGGTACAAAACTTCACATGTTACATCCCATATTTGATTTTAGGAAGTTTGCACCCAATAAATACTCTACGCAGTGCTTTACTGACACCTGAGAAGCTCAACTCACTGTAGGTAAATATTGCACATTTTATATAAGCCATTGAGTGTACTGTGATTTATTTACATTAGGTGTGTGTCCAGTTTCATCATGGGGCAGTCATTGATTGTCTTTATCTGCAGCAGGATAGAAGAATTAAATCTCTATAATCCACAGCTATTAGAAATCATGCCTCTCATTTACATTAAACAAGAATCAATATTGTTTTTATTTAGTGTGAAAGATGTGTTTAGATAGCACTGCAAACTTTACGTTATTTTTCTGAATTTTAAAACAGAGAGTCATTTTTGGTGACACTACTGATGGTGGTGCATAAGATTAAAGGGGTCAGGTTTTGAAGAATGTCTATATTAAGGATACTTAATATAACTACAATCACCAAAATTGAGAGAAGTCAAAAATCCTCATGAGGAACACTGCAAAAAATGCTTTTCAAGAAAAAAATATGGTAGTATTTTTGTCTTTTTTTCAGTAAACATATCAAACAATTCTTAAATTAAGATGCGCTTTTTTTTGATGAGCAAAACGACCCAAGAAAATAAGTCTAGTTTTTAAACCAAAAATATCAAATTTAAGTGATTTTGTGCATAAAACAAGCAAAAAAAATTGCCAATGGGGTAAGCATTTTTTTGTTGCATTTTTCCTGAATTTAGTGTGTTCAAGATTTTTTTGCTAACCCCATTGGCAGATTTGTTTGCTTGTTTTATGCACAAAATCACTTAAATTTGAAATTTTTGGTCTAAAAACTAGACTTATTTTCTTGGGTCGTTTTGCTCATGAAGAAAAAGCATCTTATTTTAAGAATTTTTAGATATTTTTACTGAAAACAAGACAAAAATACTAAGAATTTTTTTTTCTTGAAAATCATTTTTTGCATTGTAGAACAACACTGCAAAAAATTATTTTCATGAAAAAATATAGAAATATATCAAATTTAAATGTTTGTGCATAAAACAAGCAAAAAAATCTGCCAATGTTTTAAGCAATTTTTTCTTGAATTTAGTGTTTAAAAATTTTTTTTTAAAGATTTTTTGCTTACCCCATTGGCAGATTTTTTTTTTTTGCTTGTTTTATGCACAAAATCACTTAAATGTAATATTTTTGGTCTAAAAACTAGACTTCTTTTCTTGGGTCATTTTGCTCATCAAGAAAAACATCTTAATTTAAGAATTTTAAGATATTTTTACTGAAAAAAAAGGCAAAAATACTAAGACATTTTTTTCTTGAAAATATTTTTTTTTGCAGTGAAGACACTCCATGTTTCCATCACCATGATTACAAGTGCATTGTAAAGTATTGCATCAAAAACAAGTGATGGAAACAACAGATTTCGAATAGAAGTACCTTAATTTGCAAAAAAGTTTTTACGCTTTAGGTGGTTTTTATTTATGTGAAAAAGAGTAAATGCGAATAGTGGGAGATGGAAATGCATTTGCCGAATAAATTCTGACGTAGCGAACATTAAACCCAGGAGACTGATCGTTTAGCTGTTTGGGCGGGTAATGTGATTGGTCAACGTCGTTCCAAGCTCTTGCTCCATCAAAAATTCTGCATTTCTTTTTCTGTGTGCAGCATTCAGTCTGGCAATTACAAGCTGCACTGCTAGTAAATTAATGACTTGCTTCACCATGACTACATATAGTCCTCTTTCCAATTTCTATGCATGCCTTGTTTTGTTTACTGCCGGTTACTAAATTACCAAAACCACTGTCATTTGTTCGAACAACTTAATTTGCATTTACTTGTTTTTTGGCGAATTTTAAAAAAAGATTCGCTTCACATTTGGATGGAAACCCAGCTAATGTTCCATATGACCTTTTTCTCTTTTATTTGGTACAGGGAAAGCAAAACTCAAAAATGGCTAAAAACCTGCTGAAAAATCCATATGGAGATCGTAAGTAAAATAACATTTATATATATATATATATATATATATATATATATATATATATATATATATATGTGTGTGTGTGTGTGTGTGTGTGTGTGTAAGGGAAAATGTATGTTTAGATAAGAAGGGCTCTGCTAACGCCACCTCATCATTATTGAGATGTTATTAACTGAATGCTCTCGGCACATTTATGCATTCATCAAATACTTTCGCTTCAAATCCGCTTAATCCCTGACTCAGGCCATTCAGAAATATCAGTTTGTACACCATGTACATTTTTGAGCAAAGTACTCCAAGTCAGTGGTTCTCGGCAGTCTTTCTGAGTCAGTCACTTTTCGGCATTTACCCCCAATTGTGTGAAAATTCATGAGATAAAACAACCTCAAACTTAAAATTTGTGTTAAACAAACATAATATAATGTAGTGCTGCTTAGGGCTTGACATTAACACCCACCAAATGTGGGTAAACACTTCAGACGAGGGTAAATGTGAGCACAATCTCTGGGTGAGAGCGGAGAGAAAATCATAGCGATTAGCACATATCTGAGAGTTCATGTCCAGGCAGAGGCAGAGGTTCACGCTTGTGATTTTTTAATGTGCTTTGGTGATAGTTATGCCCTTTAATTTGTCTCAGAAAATAAGTGCCTAAAAACAGAAACCATGATTACGCTCTCTGCATGATAAAGTTGACAAAAAAATTCAGGTCTTGTGCAGTTTTCATTAAAATTTTAGATATTTGTTTCATGCGTATTTCCAATACATTTGAAGAAAGTTTATTCCTTGTTTTTAGTGCAGAGCTTTGTGTTGTCTCCTTGCAGCACTACAGCATTTACTGATGTTGTTCATAAATATTTCAAGTTTATGTCTAGGCTTTTTGTTTATCTTTTTATTTAATCTTATAAACCCCTGAATCACTTTACTTTTATCCATTAAATCCTACTCTTCTTTATGATTTACTAAACTGCATGTTTTCCATGCATCTAAATATGACATGACGTGTGTGTGCTTCTCATGTCCTCGTTCAAAAAGTGCAGCTTTTGACCTAAAGAGTTGCAATTAGTACCTCAAAGATATATATTAGTACAAACCAACTACTATCTGTACCTTAAAGGGGTCATATCAGGAGCATTTTAAAGGTTATCGCCGCAGTGACAGCTTGGGTATATTTTGACAATTTTTCTGACAGTGTACAGTTGCCTTTTTATTTATAAGGTCCTGATGACGAATTTTTAACGCTACAAATATCTTTTTGTAAGTAATTCAATACTGTATCATTATTATATAAGAGGAGTGTTAAAGAGTTTTAGATAAAGTATAGACAATGTATGTCATTGACCAGTAACATGTTGCCATCTTAGTATATAAACAGCTTTTATCTCATGTGTTTTTAAGATGATTTTAGTAACTGGGAGTTGACGAAGAACGGTGGAGACAAATGGGAAATTCACAAGATGACAGAAAATGCAGTGGCTTCATACTTCTGCACCTCATTTCAGTAAGAGAAAATTATTCAGCACTACAGGAATAGACAACAATAATACACAGGTCGGTTGGTGTGACGATAACTCCTTGATACTCAATGGAACAAAGACGGTTGAAATGATTTTCGATCCTAGAGGTGTAGGAGACCATAGTCCTGTAATGATACATGGTAATATCATTGCACAGGTTCCTTCATACAAGTACTTGGGAGTCTATATGGATAACTCACTATGCTGGTCTTCTCATGTCAACAATCTTTGTTCCAATTTACAGAAGAGGTTATACTTTCTACGAAGGCTAAAATCGTTCGGAGTTAACCAAAAGATCTTGCACTTGTTTTACAAGTCTGTTTTTGAGAGCTTGATAAGATATGGTATCACTGCATGGTATGGAAATTTGACTGTCCAGCTACAATCCAGGTTAGGACGTCTGGTGCACAATGCTTTTAAAATTATAGGAGGCGAGGAGAAATCAGTACAAGAGTTGTTTGATGCCGCCATTTTAAACCATGCTAAGAAAATTGTGAGGGACGAGACTCATATCCTGAAAGATAACTTTAAACTACTACCATCAGGAAAGAGATATAGGGTCTTGATGAGCAGGTCAAATCGATTTAAATACTCATTTGTTCCCATTGCAATCAAAGCTTTAAACAGAGAAAAAATACTGTGAATCACCATTGTGTTTTATGTATTTATATTTATTTTATTTGTATGTGTTTTTTTTTTTTTTTTTTTTTTAATGCATGCTGTGTTATTATTATTATCATTATAAGGTTTGTACTGACTTGCACGCTGTCCAAGACAAATTTCCCAGCGATGGGACTAATAAAGTATAAAGTAATAATGTGTGAATGTGAGTTTATGAGCATACTCTGGGTCTCAATGTTCATTTCTGTACAATTTTCCAGGCCGTGTCTAAAAAAACAAGTGATTATTCTGCTGCAAAGCGGTTATGATGCTGCATATTTAGATTCTGCGCCTGAAGTGACTGTGAAGGACTGGTGAGTCTTTAGCATCTTCTTCACTATTCTCTTCATTTAATGTATAGCAGCTCATTTCTTTGCATGTCTGTGTTTAGGTACCGCACTAGAGATGACTGTGGGGGCGTTTATAGGCTTACTGTGTCACTGCTCAATGAAAATCGTGAGGTCATTGCTACATTTAAGCCGGCTGATGTGACTGTGCCCCAGGGTACCCCTTGGACACAGGTAAAATGTGGACGGGGTAATTGTTTACAATAAAACCAAGTTTAGGAAGGAAATCAGGTCAACTTTAAAACGCCCCCTGAGACTTGTGGATAGTTTTAAGTTCATGGACACTGAATATCACCACACTTTTATTTCTTCTTTCATAGGTGACACACACGTTTAAAGGTTATGGTCCTGGTCTACGCTTCATCTCTTTTGAACATGGTGGTCAAGACAATAAAAACTGGAAAGGCTGGTTTGGAGTGAGAGTCACTGGAAGTTCTGTCACCATACCCCCAAAACCCTAATATGTGATTCAATAATGTTACTGATTGGTCAACACTTTGCTTTTAACCATACTATAACTACAAATAATATTAAAGTAACATTACAGAATCTACACGGCTAAACCTTACTGAAAAAGCAAAGCCTTTGCTTACTTTTAAAGATTTAAATGCATATTCATAAACTTATCTCTGAATGAAAAATGAAAACGAGTGAAGGATTAATTGAAATTATTTTCTGCTGTCATAGAGCTTAATAAAGTCTCCATGTGGTGAAAAATCAAGTTTTATTTTTGTTTATGTCTGTGTGGTGTTTTTAATATGCTTTAAGACAAATCATGTGCAAGACAAATCTGTCTGAAATGCTTGTGTCACGGTGAATGTTTGATACCTGAGAGCCTTGTTTTTATCTGCCTTGAAGTAGGGGAGAGCGGGGCACAACCTAATGCTTTTAAGTTGCATTAATATCTTTTTTACACAATCAACACACACCTCTATGCTACAAATAAACACTTAAAGTTTGCTTGTGGGACATACCGATATCGTACAATTACACCGAAAGTGACAGGAGTGCAAACGTTACCCCATAGATGAGGTTCATTGTAATAAACAGAGGGTTTGTTGTTGTAACACCTGCTAGAAAATTTAGTTTAAACACAATAATTCAATCAAATTCTGTCTATATACTACAGGTAGATATTGTTTATATATCTGCCTATAATTGATACATTTTCACAAATCCACCCATGATCCTTCATCTAACCATCCTTATATTAAAGAGACACTCATTTCCCAGCTCCCCTGGAGTTAAACATTTGATTTTTACTGTTTTGGAATCCATTCAAGCTGATCTTCGGGTCTGTCAGAACCAACATGATCTCACGAAGTTCCGTGGGATAGTCACGGAACTTTTTTGCTCATTTTTCCGTGGCATTCTCACGGATCTCCTCATATTTCCGTGGCCCTGACACGGACTTTCTTTTCCGTGGCATTCTCACGGATTGGTTACTCAACTGTTTTTTCCTATTTTCAAACCATTGTCGCTTCGGTTTAGGGTTAGATTTGGTGTTTGCGTTAGTATTTCACTTTAAGTATTGGTTTATACTATTTTTTTGATGTATTCTTTTATATTTTCTAAACTTTAATCAATTGTCACCTGGCGTTGGGGTTAGAGTTGGGTTTGGGTAGGGATGTCATTTTATGTAAATCTAACCCTAAACCGAAGCGACAATGGTAAGAAAATAGGACAAAACAGTTGAGTTACCAATCCGTGAGAATGCCACGGAAAAGAAAGTCTGTGGCAGGGCCACGGAAATATGAGGAGATCCGTGAGAATGCCACGGAAAAATGAGCAAAAAATTCCGTGACTATGCCACGGAAATTCGTGAGATCAGGTTGGTCAGAACATCAAACATTAATGCATTTTATATTTTCATTTTAGAAATGCATACAGAGTCTCTGTAAACTAAGTTAAGTGAATAACATTTGTGCTAACATGCTGGGGTGCAATTCCCAAACAATGAGGTAAATCACAGCCGAACCACTGTAGTATGATGCATAAACTAACTACTTAGTCAAGACATGTAAAAGTTAAACAATGTAAGCAATAGCCAATCGGCACAGGAAGTCTATGTTTATTACCCAGATTGTGTGTTGCATGTTAACACCTTAACTGGCTTTTTGTTCATGTGTGCATGTGTGAAAGATAAATGTCACACGTGGAAGTAAGCACAAAGTAATGCATAAAAATCTGCGCTCGAAAACTTCGAAAAATCGAAATCAGCTGTTGCACTTGTTTTACTTGCGCTTTCTTAGTAATTAACCCGCATATCTTACCACTCCCATTGGCGCATCTTTGGAATTGCGCTCTTGTGCTAATTTGCTGTGTTTAGTAAATCTGGCCCTTAGTTTCTTTAAAGTAACACCAAAGAGTTTTTTACCTTAAAATAATGTTTCCAAAAAAGTTTCAGTGGTTCATCCACTCAAAACAGGTTGAATGGCACTTTCAAATTCGCTTTGCAGCCCTCTATCGGCCAAAACCGCACAAAAGAAGTTTCCAACCATCGGGCAGTGGTCCTGTAGTTCGAGTGAAAACTACAAAAACTTGCTTTACGGCAGACCTACAATCCAATCAGAGCCAGCTATGCTGCAGTATTTACGACAGTGCTAATGAACAATTACACTTCTAACCTTTAGGGGGAGCAAAGAGCAATAACTCTTTAGTGTTGCTTTAACTATGTATCATACTATGGTGGTTAATCAGTAAGCTACGTGGTTGTTTAAGAAATGCACCCCAGATAAATATCCCATGTGTTTAGTTAACTTGATGCTATACTCTGATTAAAAAGTGATGATGTTTAAATGCTGGATATAGAATGCACTGCATTTTGCATGCTTATTTTGTTCAAAAGCACAATCAATGCCCGGCAATAATAACAAAGTACTACGCTTTCACAGCCCAGCTAGCTAACCACAGCTCAACAACAACAGTTACAACCACAGAAGCCTTCAATGCAGTTTGTTAATGTCCACTGAACGATGTTACCAAAAACACCCTAAATGCTGAACTATGCTTAAACATCAGAACTTGCGGCCATATTTGCCAACAATGCTTTTTGGAAACCCACTGTTACTGGTACAAAATTGCATGTGTTACATCCCATATTTCGATTTTAGGAAGTTTGCACTCAATAAATACTCTACACAGTGCTTTAGTGACACCTGAAAAGCTCAACTCACTGTAGGTAAGTATTGCACATTTTATAAAAGCTATTGTGTACGAGTGTATTTTGCATTAGTCTGTTCATGGGCCAGTCATTGATTGTCTATTTCTGCCACAGGATAGAAAAATTAAATTTTTATAGTCCACAGCTATTAGAGTTCATGCTTCTCATTTACATTAAACAAGAATCAATATTGCTTTTATTCAGTGTGAAAGATGTGTTTAGATAGCACTGCAAACTTTACATTAATTTTCTGAATTTTAAAATAGAGAGTCATTTTTGGTGAAACTACTGATGGTGGTGCATAAAATTAAAGGGGTCAGGTTTTGCAAAATGTTTATAGGATACTGAAATCACCAATATTGTGGAAAGAAGTCAAAAGTCATCATGAGGAAAGAGCTTATAAATAAAAAAATCCAAAAATCCAAGTTTTTGTTACTCAAATTAAGTAAAATAATTTCAACCTGTTTTTAAGTTATGCCAACTATATAATACTAAAAAACCTAAAATAGTAGGTCCAACTGACTTTGATAACCAATTTAATTAAAAGACACTTCATGTTTCCATCACCATGATTTCAAGTGCATTGTAAAATATTGCATGAAGGAAACACCAAATTTTGAATAAAAATTCCTTAATTCGCAAAAAAAAGTTTTTACGCTGGCTTGAGGTGGTTTTTGATCTATGCAAAAACAAGTAAATGTGAATAATGGGAGATGGAAATGCATTTTCCGAATATTAAACCCTGTCTAGCTGTTTGGGCAGGGAATGTGATTGGTTGACATCGTTGCAATGCCCTTGCTGCTAGTGCCTGCATAAAAAATTCTGCATTTCTTTTTCTGTGTAAAGAATTTAGTTTGGCAATTACAAGCTGCATGGCTAATAAACCAATACCACCGTCAATTGCTTCACAATTGGATGGAAACCCAGCTAATGTTCCATATGACCTTTTCCTCTTTTATTTGGTACAGGGAAAGCAAAACTCAAAAATGGCTAAAAACCTCCTGAAAAATCCATATGGAGATGGTAAGAAAAATAACATTAAAAATATATTTGTATGTGTGTAAGGGAAAATGTATGTTTAGATAAGAAGAGCTCTGCTAACGCCACCTCATCATTATTGAAATATTATTAACCGAATGCTCTCGGCACATTTTATACGTTCATCAAATACTTTCGCTTCAAATCCGCTTAATCCCTGCCTTTCAGAAATATCAGTTTGTTGGCAGAATCCAGTAAACCCCATGTACATTTTTAAGTCAGTGGTTCTCGGCAGTCTTTCTGAGTCAGTCACTTTTCGGCGTGTACCCCCAATTGTGTGAAAATTCATGAGATAAAACAACCTCAAATTTAAAATTTGTGTTAAACAAACATAATATAATGTAGTGCTGCTCAGGGCTTGACATTAACACCCACCAAATGTGGGTAAACACTTCAGACGAGGGTAAATGTGAGCACAATCTCTGGGTGAGAGCGGAGAGAAAATCATAGAGTTTAGCACATATCTGAGAGTTCATGTCCAGGCAGAGGCAGAGGTTCATGCTTATGATTTTTGAATGTGCTTTGGTGATAGTTATGCCCTTTAATTTGTCTCAGAAAATAAGTGCCTAAAAAGAAACCATGATTAAGCTCTCTGCATGATAAAGTTGACAAACAATTCAGGTCTTCAGCAGTTTTCATTAAAATTTTAGATATTTGTTTCATGCATATTTCCAAAACATTTGAAGAAAGTTTATTCCTTGTTTTCAGTGCAGAGCTTTGTTTTGTCTACATGCAGCACTACAGCATTTATTGATGTTGTTCATAAATATTTCAAGTTTTTGTTTATGCTTTTTGTTTATCTTTTTTATTCAATCTTATAAACCCCTGAATCACTTTTATTATATCCATTCGAAGCTACTCTTATTTATGATTTACTAAACTGCATGTTTTCCATGCATCTAAATATGACATGACGTGTAGTGATGCTGTATTCTTAATTTGGATGTTCAGTCTGTATTTTGAAAAGGTTACGTAAACCAAGTAGATTTAGCATGCTAAAGCAACTTTAATTAACAACTTTACCAACACTTCAACTTCAACAACAACATTGTGGGCAGTGAAAATGCTGAGTGACTAGTAACTTTGGAAAACCACACTAACCACATGTGGCTGGTAAGCAAAAAAGTGAAAGTCAAGCCATGGTGCTATTTGTTGGAAAGTATATTTTTCTGAAGTTTAATTACACATTTATTACAAATTATGTATTTTATAAAATGTAATGCCCCCCAATCACTCCTCTAAGTGCACAGTAGACGAATGTTAAACAGCCGTGCATCACATTCAAACTTGAATTTCTTGAGAGTACTTGGACCTGAATACAACACCACAAACATCACAGCGCCCCCTAATGTGTGCTTCAGTTTCTTTATTTCACAGTCTGAAGTTCATCATTTGCAATGTTTCTAGTTGCATCTTTAGTGATATTGCAACTCTTTACTATGTTTTGTCCAAAGAAATTGATTTTTTTATAAAACTCTTTTACAAGAGAGACCAATGGACACAAATTTATCTAGTTAAGATCTTTTTGCTAATTATTTTGCAAACTTGAGTTATGTTAAAAAGCCAACACTTGTAAGAGCGTAGCTGGTAATTGCCAAAACAACGACAAAGAAGAGTACAGAGATAAGCTGAAAGTTTACATTGCTTTATAAATAAAAATGTACCAGTGCTGGTTTCTACGTATAGCTAATAATGTCCCACCCACCATCTCATATAAAATACAATGATGAGTACGGTTGCATGCATGTATAATATATCACCATAATCAAGCACAGTTGAAAGGGAAGCTTCTACAAGTTTATTTTCTGTCTTTAAAGTAAAGTTAGATTTATTTCTAAAATAAAAGCCAAGCGATTAGAGTAGCAATAATTACATTAAATAAAAGCTAATCATCCAAATGCCCAAGTAAAAGGTAAATAACTTTACCATCAAATGTAAAAATACTAAAATGATCAAGTACTTGTGCCTGAGCTTTTGAAAAAAAAAAAACATAAACTTTGTTTTCTGTGAATTTTAACTAACCAGAGCATCTTACAATGAATGAAATGCAAACTGAAGCTTTTCCACCACCTGTAGATGGAGCAAATGTATAAATTATAGTATCATCAGCATAAAAGTGTTTTTTTCAATTACTGACTAATAACATTTTCATTGGCATTAAAGTGAAATGACTAAACCTAAACATAAGAGCCCATATACAAGAAAACATGTCAGACTCACTTGAGGGGTTTTGTTTCTGAACTTCTCACTGTGGTACCCTTTCAAAAAGTACAGCTTTTGACCTAAAGAGATTCAATAAGTACCTCAAAGATATATATTAGTACCAGCTAAATACATAGCTTTACCTAAATGGTGCATATCAGGAGCATTTTAAAGGTTATTGCCCCAGTGACAGCTTGGGTATATTTTGACATTTTTTCTGACAGTGTACAGTTGCCTTTTTATTGATAAGGTTTTAACACTACAAAGGTCTTTTTGTAAGTATTTCAATACTGTATGATTATTATATAAGAGTCGTGTTAAAATAGTTTTAGATAAAATATAGACAATGTATGTCATTGACCAGTAACATCTTAGTATATAAACAGCTTTTATCTCATGTGTTTTTAAGATGATTTTAGTAACTGGGAGTTGACGCAGAACGGTGGAGACAAATGGGAAATTCACACGATGACAGAAAATGCAGTGGCTTCATACTTCTGCACCTCACATGAGTAAGAGAAAATTATTCGGCACTACATGAATAGACAATAATAATAATGTGTGAATGTGAGTTTATGATCATACTCTGCTGTGTCTTTGGGTGTCAATGTTCATTTCTGTACAATTATTTCAGGCTATGTCTTAAAAAACAAGTGATCATTCTGCTGCAAAGCGGTTATGATGCTGCATATTTAGATTCTGCACCTGAAGTGACTGTGAGGGACTGGTGAGTCTTTAGCATCTACTTCACTATTCTCTTCATTTAGTGTATAGCAGTTCATTTCTTCTGCATGTCTGTGTGTAGGTACGCCACTCGACATGACTGTGGGGGCGTTTATAGGCTTACTGTGTCACTGCTCAATGAAAATCGTGAGGTCATTGCTACATTTAAGCCGGATGATGTGACTGTGCCCGCTGAAACCACTTGGACACAGGTAAAATGTGGAATGGTGAATTGTTTACAATAAAACCAAGTTTAGGAAAGAAATCAGGTCAACTTTCAAACTAAACTAAATACAAGAGATAAAGATCCTCATTTATAAAGTGTGTGTACGCAAAGATTTTATCGTAAAGTGTGCGTATACAAAAATCCACGCCAAAGTCTGTGGGGCTCATGCGTAGAAAATTTTCTATATTTTGTTGTACGGATTAAATTTAGTATGTGCGTAAGTAAAAAAAGTCTGTATTTATAAAACGAATGCACATCAGTAAGTAATCCTTGTTGATAAATCCCACATGTTCTCAAAGGAACACGAATTTAGCTTATTCACCGTATCCCCCAGAGTTAGATAAGTCCATACATACCTTTCTCATCTCCGTGCGTGCTGTAACTCTGTCTGCCGCACCCACCACTAGCCTAGCTTAGCACAAAGACTGGAAGTGAATGGCTTCAGCTAGCATACTGCTCACAATAAGTGACAAAATAATGCAAAAATGTTCCTATTTATGTGTTGTTATTTGTATAGTTACACCGTTTACAAATAACAAGGTGATATGAGGCACAGCTATCTTTTAACAGTATACATACAGGGAACTATATTCTCAGAAGGCGAAGCACTGCTACTGAGTGATTTGCACAACTCTGACCGAACTCTCTGCTCCTCACCAGGGGCTTCTCGGGTGCTGACCAACCTTATCTCACCTGACCCAAACCAAACCATGGGGTACTATTTAATGGAAAAGCGCCATTCGTTTGATACAATCAGGAGTTTTAGTGGTTGATTTATCTATCACTATTACATTTTTTCACTCATAAAGATTTGCACATTTACAAAGTAAACAATGATGGGAAAACACGTAGCCTCTTTGCTAATTAACACACAAAATACCATTGCTATTCTACTTCTGCAACTTTTAAGTTCATGGACACTGAATATAACCGCACTTTTATTTCTAGGTGACACACACATTTACAGGTTATGGTCGTGGTCTACGCTTCATCTCTTTTGAACATGGTGGTAAAGACAATAAAAAATGGAAAGGCTGGTATGGAATACGAGTCACTGGAAGTTCTGTCACCATACCCCCAAAACCCTAATATGTGATTCAATAATGTTACTGATTGGTCAGCACTTTGCTTTTGACTATACTATAACTATAAATAAATAGTAAAGTAACATTGCAGAAACTTCACGGCTAAACCTTGCTGAACAAGCAAAGCCTTTGCTTACTTTTTAAGATTTAAATGCATATTCATAAACTTATCTCTGAATGAAAATGATACATGTGGGGAATTAATTGAAATTATTTTCTGCTGTCATTATAGAGCTTAATAAAGTCTCCATGTGGTGAAAATCAAGTTTTAATTGTTGTTTATATGTCTGTGTGTTGTTTTTAATATGCTTTAAGACAAATCATGTGCAAGACAAATCTGTCTGAACAATGTGATCTCATAAGAATGTGTGTATTTTTACGTTTCAGTGTGGTTGTACAATACGTACATTTACTTACGTTTAAAACACACTGAAACGTACCATATCGACGTTTTGACAGGACTAATGTGTAAATTATTTACGTATTTACAGCTTTACAAATGTACAAATTTGTACGTAAGTTATTCCTATTCATAAATATTAAAATCGCATTTAAAATATAAAAATATATATATATTAAAATATAAAAAATTGGCGTTTCTTACTCATAACAATGACATGTTTTCAGTCATATTTTCTATTTAAGACAGTTTACCTATTTACTTAATGAAATGATTATGATATTCAGAGAATTTCACAATATATCCACAATTTAACATTTTAAAACTTAAAAATGAATAGCATTTCTGTATTTATTTTTAGTTTGTTTGCCATGACACACAAAAACGCGTTTTCTCCTCCTGTCTTCTATGCAATACATTATTATTACTAAGCAATAATTACAAACAAAATACAACATAAATTCACAAAAAAAAAGACTTTTATTCATTTGCTGTAATCCACATCTTTAAAATTCATATGATTGCAAGGAACAGATCCAAATTCAGCCCTTTATTCAGCAATCTTGATTCGAGTTCTCATCAACCAGCGTAAAGTCAGATCGCGCGTTCGTTATTGTGAATTCAAATATTCCGCCTCAAGAAGCTTTACGGCAGTGATATCAAAAGCTCATTGGCTCTTTGAGTGCCACGTGACATATTTGCGTCATTTCCATTTCCGTTGGTGTACGTTTGAAATTAAAAAAGCGCGCCGTGACAGAGGGAAGCCGGATCAACGCTGATCAAACTCTTGGATACTCCAGAGAAACTTTGGCTACAGCACATCTTCATTTTAACTACTTTTGGTACTGATTTTAATATTCGCAGTAAATAATTTGTTGTGATTACTTGTCTGTCTGTTATGATTTTTTAAACAGTAACTTTAAATGATTTTAATAAACTCTTTTGCGTAGGACTGTAGCACCTTAAAATATCTTTTGAATTCTATATTGTTACTAATATGTTCCTAAACATATCTGTCCATTACGTTGCATAATATAAAAAGAATAGATTATGTATTTAAACATTTTTTTATAAAAAGAGTTTGGGTTTAGGGTAGGGTTTGGGGTAGGGTTAAGGTGGTAATATATCGCTAAAATGGTTAAAGGGAAATTATACAGCAATCTTTACGGAATGAAAGATATGTAAATGTTTTATGTTTTTTAGCTGTCAAGACGTAATAATGCTACGTTTAAATGTTGTAAATACGTCTAAATTGTACGTTTTAGCATCTTTTTAAACATACAAAAAATATGTTTTTTTTTTACGTTTTTAAAGTTACGTGTAAATACTACGTATTAACAGTGAGACCAGGCTGGTCTGAAATGCTTGTTTCACTGTGAATGTGTGATACCTGAGAGCCTTGTTTTCATCTGCCTTAAAGTATTGTAAATGACAGATTTCACAATGTACAGTAATAATCCAGGATAGAAACCGTCCGCAAAGTACAAAACAACAAAAAACACTTTGCTTAAAGGTGACATAGAATGGTTGAACGGAGTATTTATATTTGTTCTGTGATGTGACATGTAGACAAAAAAAATTTTGTTTGGGTCTGTAATGCCTTAGAAGCTTCCTAAAAACCTCTCTCAGATAGCTCTATTATGGTGGGGGATTTTAAACAAGTGGTTTTGCACCTATTTGGCTCCCCCTACTGGCTTAACTTGCAATCTCATTACTGATTGGCTGACTTTGCTGCCACTCAAAAAATGTTGCCAATTATTTTAAAGTGGAGGGGCAGTTAGATGCCTGTGATGTCATAAGCATCAGTTTTTCAGATTGGGCCGTTTTCTGGCTGACATTTCTAAAAGAGGAATTTCTATGAGACTGAGATGTTTAGCATGTCTAGCACTTTTTGGATGTTTGTGAATGTGGGTAGACTACCATTATTCAACAAAGACAAGATAAAAATGATTTTTCATTCTCTGTCCCCTTTAAGCTTAAGCAGAATAATAAAGCACTGTCTGGAACTACGTTCACGTAATGTAAAAGCTATAGGGGCAGATTGAGATCTGCCCATATAGGTCTCTATTAGGGCGGAAGAGCACTTAGTTTGCAGCAGTTCAACCTTGGTAATAACATCATCACTCCTAACTACTCGCCCTCTCGCTTAAACTTCCATTAATATTACTGCGCTCGATGTCGAAGTGCTGCAAACTAAGTGCTCTTCCGCCAAACAATTTAGTTCTTGTTTTTAATCCCCTTAAAACGTGGCCACGTTTTATTTTGTGCCACCATACTCAAATTGCTTAGCCTATAACCAAATTATCATCTAAAAGTGTATGTTTTGCTTTTTCAATGGTTTGACTCAGTTCATTTTAACACCAACAATCGCGAGGATGTCCAAACAGTTTAGCACTATAGATTTTGTGTTCTAGTTTGTGCTCACCTTTCTTTAAAAACAAGTCTTTCAAAAGAAGTTTTTTCCTTCTCCTGTCTTTCCTTTCTTTTTTGGTGGCCTGATTTAACTTTCTTTACGCACCGCAGAAGTTTGCGCTCCACCAGACCCTTAACATAAACAAAATGCGCGTGCAGATGGACTAAACCATGTGCGCATTAGCAAGGGGTGGGACTGTGTTTTAGATCTTGCTTTACATTATTCATTGCCAGATCTCCAGTTTATTGTATTTTGAAATCTAATTTTGTTAATGCTGAATTATTGTTATTACACAGGCCTGCACTTTGTTTCTTCATTTATTTAAACGCTTTTTATGCTCAAAGATTCATATTTGAAATACACTGATACACTTGTAATACCAGATGTTAAATAATCAACTTTGGGTTGTTTATGGAGAGACATTGTTAAACAATAAAACTTCGGTTGGTGCCATTTGACCCTCGGGTGGGGCTGTTGACATGCATTCGACCCCCAAGCCTTCAGGCTCACATCATTGGGTATCCGCTGAATATATATGATATTTTGTATATATGATTGCAATTTCATATGCATGTGTGGTTTCATTTTAAAGGTCATGGTGAGATGGGTAAAAAGGTCTAATTTCTGTTATTTTAAGATAAAGTGAACCAAAGTTAAGAATTTAGAGCATAATCTGCACTCTTGCTAGAGGTGTGTCTTCCTAAGAAGATCTAGTTTACAGATGCTTAACAAGCAGGACCTGACCAACCAAATCCTGATTTGTCCTGTCTGTGTATAAAGGTGGCCCAAAATACTTGGGGACGCATTCTGTAACCAGACACTCTGTGTATATATAAACATCATGGAAGCATTCTTAAGCAAGAATCTTCCGAGGCCACTTTGTGTGTCTTTGGTTGCCAGGTATTTCTTTTCTATGCTGATCTTTTAATTGTTGATGAATTTGAATAACCAAATGATTGATTTAATTGTAACCTGCCTGCCAAAAAAAAGTTAACATCTACTCATTTTAAAAATGGTCAAGTCTTTTGTTATGTTTTATAAATCTAGCAGAGGGGGGTAAATTAGGAATTACCCTGACTGAAAATATAATGAATACCCACCGTTGTAGATTGGAGGTAATAATGAATCAATCTCAACATATTTTTCTAGTGTGTTTGGATAAACCTCTGACATTAGGTTAGAAGGAGAAATGCCTCTACACTGTATGGAACTGCCTTAAGCACCTCCAGAGAAACATCATATTCTCCATATGAATGTCATTCATTCTAAATAATTAAGAGAATTAACATATAATAATAGTGAATATAAACTGTGATCAGCATAAGAAGAGTATTGATAAATTATAAATTGGAGTCAGATTATAATTTAACCACAGAGGTCAAATAAATAAATTGAATTGGAAATCTTCTTCTAGAAGCGCTAAGGAAAACGAGAACACGAAAATCCCCTCGCCAGGCCATTGGATACCTTCATTTGAGGCCACGAGGGCCGGTCTGATAATAGTTATACATTACAAGTTATATAAGTGGCAGCTTTCTGCTGGTCAACCCGTTCGGCAGGTCCAACCTGTTCGGCACGTCCAACCCATTTGGCATGTCCAGGATTTACAAAAATACGGGGATCAGTGAGCGGCCCCTCCCCAAATGGCATAGCCTGTCTGCTTTTTATGTAAAAAGCCACCGAATACCTGTTTATTGCAGTTTGTATGCCGTCGGATCCAAGTGCACTGCAGCTGCTGACCGCCGCTTCTGCGTATAAAATAATCAAGTGATTTGTTATGATCACATAAACAATACTTTAGATATTATTTGATAGACTACTAAGTGTGGATTAAGGATGTTTAAAATCTCTAGCCTGGTGGTCAGGACATGAACCGATCAATTCAGCAGATTTGCAAAGGTTTATTTATCTCCACATATCATAAGTAAAAATTAGCACGGTAACTTTGCAGTATACCACATTATTTATTTCCTACTATGTATATATGATTTCCATATTATATAAATAGGTATTTAACGGCAATAAACGTCTCACATGGCAATAAATATCCTTACAACATTATTATCTCTCAAAACTTTATATGACAAAAATATATATTTAAAATAAATATTCTTATAGTACCGAGCCCCTAAGGTGACATTGGAGTAAAAAAAATCTAAAGTTTAGTTTCATGTGCTCACGCGAAACCTTCATGTGCAGAATTTTACAAAAAAGTTTAGCAAAACTAAACTTTAACAAAAATTCTGCACATGAATGTTCTGTGTGAGCACATGAAAGTTTCACGTGAGCACATGAAACTAAACTTTATTTAATTTTTGCTCCATGTCCCCTTAGGGACTCCGTATTATAGTTATTCAAAGATGCACACATTATTCCATGTATTACTTCCTGTTTATGAGAACGTTCCACCCTATTTTTTATTAAAAAAAAAAAATTTGACCACCGGGGGCTAAAAACAATGCATAGTTGAATGCAAACTAACTATCTAGTCAAGACCGTTTCCCGTAACTTAGCACATTCCTTGTTTGAACCATGTTGGTTCAACAATATAGTTGATGATATCACATGGGAGGTAGAGTACTTATTAATCTGTTCAAATCGATTTAATGTCGGATTACGACTGTAATGATGTACATTGCATCGTAAGACTTTTCGGGAAACAATCTTGCCTAGGTAGTTCGTTTCTCTAACTATGTATTGTACTATGGTGGTTAATCTGTAAGATACATGGTTGTTTGGACAATGCATCCCAGATTAATATCCCAGAAGTTGAATTGACTCGATGCTATACTCTGATTAAAAAGTTTTCACTTGATTGTGTTCAGCAGTGTATTTAAAATGATGGAAATCAAATGCCAGTCTACATGTCAAAGTAACAAGAAACTACACTTCTAAAAACCAGTTAAAACCGCAGACGCTTGAATGCAGTTTGTGAATGTCTGCTGGAATGTTAGTTTCAGAAAACACCCGAATCTCTGAACAATGCTTAAACTTGTGACCATAGTTGGCTAACAAAGCTTTTGGAAAACGCGCCCCTATAAGGCAAGAACTGTTACTGGTACAAGATTGCACATGTTACATCCCATCTCAGTCTGCAGTGTTCAATTTCAGGAAGTTTGCACCCAATAAATACTCTTCACAGTGCCGTACTAAACCTCACACCTGAAGAGTACCTCACCTGTGACACCTGAAAACTCACTGTCGGTAAGTATTGCACATTTTATATAAGCCATTGTACTGTGATTAATTTGCATTAGGTGTGTGTGAAAGATGTGTTTAGATAGCACTGCAAACTTTACATTCATTTACTGAATTTTCAAATAGAGACTCATTTTTGGGGACACTACTGATGATGGTGCATAAGATTAAAGGGGTCAGGTTTTGCTAAATGTCTTTATTAAGGATACTTAAAACTAATTATCACCAACACTGTGGACAGAAGTCCAAGTCCTCATAAATAAATAAAAGTTTTTGTTAAACAAATTAAGTTAATAGTTTCCTGTTTTTAAGTTATGCCAACTAGATTATAGTCAAAAACTGAAAAGTCCAACTGACTTGCATAACCAATTTTTTAAAACTTGACCGCAGCACTGCAGCATTTTTTTTTTTATATGACCTTTTTCTCTTTTAATTGCTACAGGAAAAGCAAAACTCCAAAATGCTTATAAATCTCCTGAAAAACTCACATGGAGATGGTAAGTAAAATAACATTAAATATATTTGTGTGTAAGGGAAAATGTATGAGCTCTGCTAACGCCACCTCATCATTAATGAGATAATATTAACCGAATGCTCTCGACACGCTTTATAAGTTCATCAAATACTTTCACTTCAAATTCCCTTAAAGTAGCATTTCACCCATAGAAACATTAATCTTTATTAAAAGTGTGTCATATTTGTAGTGCCTATTTGTTGCCTATTTGAGCGAGAAAAGGGGTGTTTGTAGTCTCACTCCCTCAACAAAGATATTGGACTTCCTTCTTTCAATGATGCAAAATGATGATTTTTACATCAATGAAAGAAGGAAGTTCAACACTGAAATCTGTATTTCAACCCGTAGGAAATGATGCATGACCATTCAAACTTCAACTTATTTATTTATAAAGTACATTTTCATGCAACTATGTTGCCCAAAGTGCTGTACACACAAATAAAAATCCTAAGCACACACTAATAAGAGACGTAAAAACATAAACCCAACGACAAGTACAAGAAATAAAACATTTTAAACATTCAAAAACATGACTTGGGTTCTAACTATACAAAGCTTTATGCAAATGGGTGAAGTGTCCCTTTAATCCCAGCTTGGGACATTCAGAAATATCTGTTTGTGGTAAAACTTTATTCGATAGTCCACTTTAGACATTTTACTAATTATAATTAACTTTGTAACTACTTATCAACTACCAATCTTTAGAGTATTAGTAGACTGTCTACTAAATATCTATTAACACTTTATTGTGATGATTCAACTGTCTATAAGTATCTTTGCAGGTGCATGTCAACTTATTCCACTAACCCTAACACTTACAGTCTACTAATACACTGATGACAGTTAGTTGACATATAGTTGCAAATTAGTGAAAGTTAGTTGACATGCAGTTGCAAAGTTATTTATAGTTAGTATGTCTAAAGTGAACTATGAAATGTGATGACAAATGAATTTTTAAAACTACAAATATTGTTTGTAGTCTCTCAAGTATTCAATACTGTACATTATTATATAAGAGTGGTGTTAAGATAGTTTTAGATTCAAGTATAGACAATGTAAATCATTTTATGGCCAATAACATGTAGCCATCTTAGTATATAAACAGCTTTTATCTCATGTGTTTTTAAGAGGGTTTTAATAACTGGGAGTTGACGCAGAACGGTGGAGATAAATGGCAAATTGAACCGACGCCTGATGATGCAGTGGCTGCATACTTCTGCACCTCACATGAGTAAGAGAAAATTATTCAGAATAGACAACAATAATAATGTATAAATGTGAGTTTATGATCATACTCTGGGTCTCAATGTTATTTTCTGTACAATTTTCCAGGCCGTGTCTAAAAAAACAAGTGATTGATCTGGTGAAAAGCGGTTATATTGCTTCATATTTAGATTCTGGGCCTGAAGTGACTGTGAGGGACTGGTGAGTCTTTATCATCTACTTAATTATTGTCTTCCTTTATTTGTATAGCAGCTCATTTCTTTTCCATGTCTGTGTGTTTAGGTACAGCAGTCGACCTGACTGTGGGGGCGTTTATAGGCTTACTGTGTCACTGCTCAATGCAAATCGAGGTGTCATTGCTACATTTAAGCCGGCTGATGTGACTGTGCCCCAGGGTGGCGACTGGACAGAGGTAAAATATGGACGGATGAATTGTTTACAATAAAACCAAGAACTTGTAAAACCAAGAGTTTTGTTGCAAAATGAGATAACTTTGTTTTTAACATTTTTGTCAAAACATGTGTATTATTATGTTATCATGTTATTATTTTGTTTTATGGTGCTACTTAGCTGTATTTTTTAAGTTATGAAGGTTTAAATTAAAACAAAACAACTGCAGTTGAATTGATATTAATTGGAATGCACAACCAAAAAATGAGATTTCTGAAAAATTAAAAAAACTGATTTATCTCGTTTTGCAACGAAACTCTTCATTTGTCTGCTGAATGCACACGCACGAAGAATGAGAGACTTTAGCTCTTCATCTCATCTTATAGACCATGAAGAGCTTCAGCAATAAAAACTTCAACAACAGTAAAGTCCTACAATGACAAACACGCCTATATTAAATGAGAAATAAAATATTTAAGCATTGTTGGAAGTTTGTTAAGGCAGAATAATGAATAGTTTTTTTTGCGTTTTGTGCGGAAATAGAAGATCAGATTAATATCCTTTTAGCCAAGACTCATTTATGTGGTAGAATTTAAATTGAACAGTTTTAACAAGTTTATCTATAGCTATCTGATCAGAGACGTGACCAGGTGTAAAAAAGCCCTATGTCTGCTGGAATGTTTAAAAAAAATGGTTAATTAAAGTGAAATAAATGATAGTAAAAAGGACATTCTGTAAATGTAACTTGGTGAGAAAATTGACAAAACAATTAGAAAAATGTAAAAAACAAAATTTTTATTTTATTCGGTTTCGGCCAATAACTTTGCTTTCGGTGCATCCCTAATTAAAATCCATCTGAATTTCATCAGCTGTGACTGCTACAGGTTTTATTAACCAACAAATAGCATGGTTTTCGACACTTGAAGTGTTGAATCATACTTCAATACAGTCAGCAGTCTCAGTGCTTCATTTAGCTTTCACTAGTACATGTTGGCCCTGAGCGACAACATTATTTTTACAGTAGCACCCCCAAAACTTGTGGATAGTTTTAAGTTCATGGACACTGAATATAACCACACTTTTATTTCTTCTTTTATAGGTGACTCACAAGTTTACAGGTTATGGTCCTGGTCTACGCTTCATCTCTTTTGAACATGGTGGTCAAGACACTAGAAACTGGAAAGGCTGCTATGGAATACGAGTCACTGGAAGTTCAGTCACCGTACCCCCAAAACCCTAATATGTGATTCAATAATGTTACTGATTGGTCAGCACTTTGCTTTTCACAAAACTATTAGTAAAGTAACATTAAAAAATCTTTAGAGCTGAACCTTGCTAAAAAAATGCAAAGCATTTGCTTATGTTTTTTAAAAGATTTAAGAATACAAACACATAAACTAATATCTGAAAGAAAATTATACATGTGTGGAATTAATTGAAATAATTTTCTGCTGTCAGCTTAATAAAGTCCCCCTGTGTTGAAAATCAAGTTTTTATTGTTATTTATGTGTCTATGTGGTAGTTTTAATATGCTTCAATATGTGTACATTTATTATTCAACACAATTACTGAGTGTTTTCTGCAACCAATCAGTAGTTCAATTATGTATGGATGACGCATAGACCCTGCACAGAAATGATCACAGAACAGCTGCTTCATGTACGTGTGTGCTTTAACATGTTAACATCAGCAGAGGAAAATATTTTGTATAACTCATGTATGCATCGTGAAACTGTCAGCTACGTGTCTGGATCTGCAGAATGCAGCATCTATGTACATATATATATCTATGGTCCGAGCAAGTTGAGTTATTCACTGATTATAGATACTAAATAAGGGAAGGTTGTAGAGTTACATTCAAGCCATTTTAAGGCATGGTGAAATTATAAAAAAAAACTTGCATGCTGTATTGATGCTCAAAAAATATATTTAATTATCGACTACAGGGGTACTTTAACTTTTATTTAACCCAGTATTAACCTTGTGTGCATTAACCACATGGCACATTGCATGTCATAAAACATTTTGTTCATCATAACTGACAAACTATAAAGTAGTTATGATAATAAAATCATATCCAACACTGGGATTTAACATCACGTAAATAAAATAATTCTTCATCCATGCGTATGCACTGAGAGTGGCTTTGTGACGATGCAATATTTACTTTTTTGGTGTCATTATAGCTTTGTAATGGTTACATAAATACTGATCAACATTCATTTAACAGATTTAATATTGGGGGCATCCAAGTTATTTGACATATTTTTGGGCTGTGTCTCAATCAGCTCCCTTGTTTAGTAGTCTGGGCACTGATCAGGGAGTCAGCCATTTTAAGGGCTGTATTAATCTGTGTTGCCAGATTGATAATGTCCAAGGATCATATCAGAAGCTCAAAATTATGGTATTATCATACACAAGTCAAATGGGGAGAATACAGTTATTTATCTTAACCAACAACTATTGACAGCCTGCAAATTACCCCAGTAGATAAATAACTAGGTGTACCTTAGAGGAAGGGGTTCAAACAATTGACTGGAAAAACTACTGACTAAGTGCCACGGCAGGAAAGTCAACTTGTGCTTTTGAGAGAGAGAGTCATTCTCCACCCTGATTGGCAGAGAAAACATAACAGGAGATGAGATGAAAGATATGTATACCTTCCCTGGTAATTAGTTACTTTAATTATGATGTAACACAGTTACTTACTCAGTTACTATTTGTGAGAAGTAACTATAACTAATTACTATTTTAAAGTAACATGTGCAACACTGTTATAGACGGTTTCATCGGACGCACGTGATACACGTCTGGATCCGAACCTTACTTCCGGTTTGGTTTTTTTAATGGTCTGACTAGTTGCTAAACTGATCTCCTGAACAAATGCCTCGTCGAATATAACAAATGTTTTGGTTTCCTAGGTAATCTATGTGTTGTTTTTTGCTTCTTATATAAATAAACTACGTTTAAAGAACTTTGTTGTTTTTTATTTTTAGCGGAGTTTACCGGAAGTTAGGTGCGGACCACGACAGCTGCTTGTTTGTTGTTAATGCTGAAACCGTCTATATGCACTCGTTTTGTTTAACTACTGTATGGTGGTTAATCAGTAAGCTATGTGGTTGTTTGGGAAGTGCAGCCCAGATAAACATCGCAGGAGTTTAATTGACTTGATGCTATACACTGATTAAAAAGCAATAATGTTTAAAATGCTGGATATAGAATGCACTGCATGTTGCAATGCTTATTTTGTTTAAAAGCACGATGAATGCCAGTCTACATGTCATAATAACAACAAACTACGCTTCAACCACAGCTCAACAGCAACACTTACAGCCACAGAAGCTTGCGATGCAGTTTGTGAATGTTTGCACGATTATTGCAAGTAAAAACCCTAAATTATGCTTAAATGACGGAACTTGTGACCATATTTGCCTAACGATGCTTTTGGGAAACACGCCCCTGTCTGTAAGGCGAGCACTGTTACTGGTACAAAACTTCACACGTTACATCCCATATTTGATTTTAGGAAGTTTGCACCCAATAAATACTCTACGCAGTGCTAAACTGACACCAGAAAAGCTCAACTCACTGTTGGTAAGTATTGCACATTTTATATAAGTCATTGTTTTATTGAGTGTACTGTGATTAACTTGCATTAGGTGTGTGTCCAGTCTCATCATGGGGCAGTCACTGATTGTATTTATCTGCCGCAGGATAGAAGAATGAAATCTCTATAATCCACAGCTATTAGAGTTAAGCCTCTCATTTACATTAAACAAGAATCAATATTGCTTTTATTTAGTGTGAAAGATGTGTTTGGATAGCACTGCAAACTTTACATTCATTAATTGAATTGTCAAATAGAGAGCCATTTTTGGTGACACTACTGATGGTGGAACATAAGATTAAAGGTTTTGAAAAAATGTCTATATTAAGGATACCAATCACCAAATTGTGGATAAAAGTCAAAAGTCCTCATGAGGATAGTTTTTGTTAAACAAATTAAGCAAAATAATTTCAACTTGTTTTTAAGTTATGGCAACTTTAAGTCAAAAACCTAAAATAGTAGGTCCAACTGACTTGGATAGCCAATTGAATTAAACTTGCACAGCATTGCAGCATTTTTTTTTCTTACAGTGTATAGAACAAGACACTCGATGTATCCATCACCATGATTTCAAGTGCATTGTAAAGTATTGCATCAAAAATGAGTGATGTAAACAACAAATTTAGAATAAAAATCCCTTAAATCGCAAAAACGTTTTTACGCTCGCTTGAGGAGGTTTTTGGACAGACAGTCTTGCTGTTTGGGCGGGTAATGTGATTGGTCGACATCGTCATAATGCCCTTGCAGCATCAACAATTCTGCATTTATTTTTCTGTGAAAATCATTCAGTCTGGCAATTACAAGCTGCAATGCTAATAAATTAATAACTTGCCCCATCGTGACTACATGCAGTCCTGTCTCCATTTTCTAAAGGGGGTCGCACACCAGATGCGCAGCTCAGTGCCGCGCCGTTCTAATAAAATCAAACACATTGTTTCCTATGAGTGTACGCACACTGGCGCCGACAGGTGGTGCCTATCTGCGGGGCCCAGCTACAACTCAGGAAGTTGCTCAATTCCCTGTCGCGCCACAGAGCGCCACTCACATAGTTTAACATTAAATAACATCATATTTGTCCCAAATCATTAACATCAGTTTCAGTTTCATTTTATTTAAGCAGGGACAATGCACAAAGTTAACATTAACCTTGTATAAAAACAAGGAGAGATGCCTTGTGCCAGGTTGTTGCACAAGTGCTAACAGCACATTGGCTGCTAAAGTATATTTTGCATTTTGACGTAGATGCTTTCTGACTAAGCTCGCCCTATTTAATGCGCACTTCCGGTTTACGATACCTCAGAGTTGTCCTAGACGTGACTTGACGTGGCGCTGAACTGCGCGTCCGGTGTGCGACCCCCTTAAAGGGCGATTTATAGTCGTGCGTAGGTCCTACGGCGTAGGTTCCGCGTCGGTTTTCATTTATACTTGTGCGTCGCCGTCTGCGTCGACGTGCAAACACACGCGAAACCGCTGGTTGGCAGTAATCACGCGTGTAACCACAGTAGCAGCAAAAGTCGTCACAGAAGAAGAAGCTAAGCAAGTAAACCCACAAACGAAGAAGAAACAGCAACTTGTGTATAATTTGAGAAGACCAGCAATGATGGAAGTAAATAAACAGCAACTTATGTTTCAGTTTGAGTTAAATCACTCCTCAACTTGGCTCATCTTTGTTTTCACCGTCTCAAACGGAAATACCTATGACGCAGTTTTTTACCTGACGGAAGGGGTTCTGGTGGACCAATCACAGCGCTTACGGTCCGCGTAGAGCCGACGCGCTGTTAGAAATTTTGTGAGGTACGCGTCAGGCTACGCAGAGCTACGCACAGGCTACGGATAGCCTACGCCGTAGCTACGCCGTAGGACCTACGCACGACTATAAATCGCCCTTAAGTGTGCGTTGTTTTGTTTACTGTTGGTTACTAGATTACCAATACCACCATTATTTCTCAAACACCTTGATGGAAATGCACCTAATTCACATTTGTTTGTTTTTATTTTTTGCAAATTTTTAAAAGATTTTCCTCATGTTTGGATGGAAACCCAGCTAATGTTCCTTATGACATTTTCTCTTTTAAGTTGTACAGGAAAACGAAACTCAAAAATGCCTGGAAACCTCCTGAAAAATCCACATGGAGATGGTAAGTAAAATAACAGCTCTGCTAACGCCACCTCAAAATGAGATAATATTAACCGAATGCTTTCGGCATGTTTTATACGTTCATCAAATACTTTTGCTTTTAATCTGCCCGAGGCCATTCAGAAATACCAGTTTGTTGGCAGAATCCAGTAAGGGACTGTTCGTTATTCATTTGAGGGGCCACCGGAGGAGTTTTGAGATCTGTTGACAAAAAAGACATGACCCTTCCTTCGCCTGCAATAAAGTTTTCTGTGACCCTCCATAATGATTGTGAAAAAATGCATGACCCTCCCCGATAATTTATTGCTTTCTGTACTGGTTCGCGCTGGCTTGGCAAATATCAGAAGCCATTGTTTTTTACAGCTATAACAAATTACAAACCTCTGCGTACGTTTACTCATCATATTATGGTCATTTCAGTAGATTTACTCACTAACATTGTTGTGGAAACACCCAACTTCCTGCAGTTACTACTCATCTAACGTTAACTGTTCACATGAAATATATAACACTAAAACATTGAGACCATTCAACAAAGCACAGTGGGTATAACAAATTCAACACATTTGGTTGCTATGGACTCCTCAGTCTTTGTATATTTTAGCATTATAGCTAGCAGCTATTACCTTTAAAAGCTGCCGAAGCTGAACATTATCCAAAACTCCATTTCTCAGACGAGCGTAAATTTGGGAGCTTGCATCCTTCCTTCTCAAATGCCTTGAACATGTTGTTTTTTTGCACAATTTCTAATAACCGGGACTGAAAAGATATTTAAAGAGTTGCCTACGTATAGGCGCCAGAAATTACATTAGCTATTTGCTGCTTATCAGTGGTTTTCAAACTTTTTCTAGAGCAACCTTTTTTTACAAGGTGATTTGTTGTATGTGGGTCATGTGACACATGGAGTATTTATTTTGCATGTACTTAAAAGATTTTTCAGCTCATTTAAGATGGCAAATATTCCTATATATTTTGCAGACATGACTGCAATGATACAGGCTAGCAAACAAATAAAAAATTAGCTAAATACCTTTTGAGCTTCCACGCTGGATATTTTATGAAACAATGATTTTAAGTTTGCAGCTGCCTCCGTGTGACCTGTACAGCACAGGCGCTCGCGCTCTTCTCCACTCTGACTTTACGCCACTGGCGGTTACGTCGCATGCGCAGAACAGCAGAACTAATCAAATGCTTCATAAACTCGTTATTCTTTTTCCCCTAAAGGAACTGAATTTTGCGTTCTTAAAAAAAAAATTTAGGGGGGCTAAAATACACAAAGTTTATTACAAATTAATGTATTTTATAAAATTGTATGCCCCCCAATCACTGCTCTAAGTGCACAAAAGTTGAATGTTAAACAGCCGTGCATCACATTTAAACTTGCATCCCTTGTGAGTACTTGGACCTATAAATACAACACCAATGTGGCAGCCACAAACATCACAGCGCCCCCTAATGTGTGCTTCCCTTTCTTTGTTTCACAGTCTGACGTTCATGTTTGCAACGTTTCTTGTTACATCTTTAGTGATCTGATATTGCAACTCTTTACCATGTTTTGTCCAAAGAAATTTATTTTTATTTTATTTTACCTTTATTTTAAAACTCTTTTACAAGAAAGACCTGGCCAAGGTAACAGCCAAACACTAAGACAATTTTAAAATACAACAGGTACACATTACAACAATATATAAACATATCCTCTCATATCCTATCTTTTTGCAATTATTTTAAAAAGCAAACACTTGTAAGAGCATAGCTGGTAATTGCCAGAACAAAAACAAAGAAGAGTACAGAGATAAGCTGGAAGTTTACCTAACATTGCTTTATAAATAAAAATGGTAAACCGAATCAAGACAGAAGATGGCGCAAGCATGTATAATAAGCACGGTTAAAAGGGAAGCTTCTACAAGTTTCTTTTTGGTCTTTGAAGTAAAGTTAGATTTATATAAAAGCCAAGCGATTAGAATAGCAATATTTAAAGCTTATCATCAATCCAAATGCCCAAGTACTTATAAAAAGGTACTCTTTCAATAACTTTAACCATCAAAAGAAAAAATAATTAAATGATCAAGTACTTGTGCCTGAGCTTTTGAAAAAACCATAAACTTTGTTTTCTGTGAATTTTAACTAACCAGAGCATCTTCCAATGAATGAAATGCAAACTGAAGCTTTTTCACCACCTGTAGATGGAGCAAATGTATAAATAATAGTATCATCAGTGTTTTTTCCAAATAATAACCTTTTCATTGCCGTAAAAGTGAAATGACAAACCCTAAACATGGTAAGAGCCAATATATAAGAAAACATGTCAGGCACACTTGAGGGGTTTTGCATCTTAACTTCTCATACATCACTGTGGTACCCTTTCAAAAAGTACAGCTTTTGACCTAAAGAGTTCCAATTAGTACCTCAAAGATATATATTAGTACCAACTAACTACCTATATGTACCTTAATGGTGCATATCAGGAGCATTCTAAAGGGTACAGTACTGCCTCAGTGACAGCTTGGGTATATTTTGACATTTTTTTCTGACAGTGTTCAGTTGCCTATTTATTTATAATAATTTTTAACTCTACAAATATATTTTTGTAAGTAATTCATTACTGTATCATTATTATATAAGAAAAGTGTTAAAGGGGCCATGGCACAAGACATTAAATAAATCTTTGGTGTCCGCAGAGCACATATGTGAAGTTTTAGCTCAAAATACCATATAGTTATTTATTATAGTATGTTAAAATTACCACTTTGTAGGTGTGTGCAGAAATGTGCCGTTTTGGGTGTGTCCTTTAAAATGCAAATGAGCGGATGAAGTGCAAACACTGATCACAATGATGGTGGTTTGTTGAAATTGGAACTCAAATGTGCTGTGAATTGTTTTTCTCTTTCTCTTTCTCTCTGCACTAAATGGCAGTGCTGTGGTTGGATAGTGAAGATTAAGGGGTGGTATTATTATATTAAGAGCTCCTTATGACATCATAAGGAGGGCCACATTTCAACGACCTATTGTTTCATGTGGTTGTAAAGAATGGTTTACCAAAACTAAGTTACTGGATTGATCTTTTTCACATTTTCTAGGTTGATAGGAGCACTGGGGACCCAATCATAGCACCTAAACATGGCCCCTTTAAAATAGTTTTAGATAAAGTATAGCATAAAGTATAGACAATGTAGCCATCTAAGTATATAAACAGCTTTTATCTCATGTGTTTTAAGAGAATTTTAGTAACTGGGAGTTGACGAAGAACGGTGAAAACCCATGGTGTATTCAACTGATGCCAGATGATTCAGTGGTTTCATACTTCTGCACCTCACATAAGTAAGAGAATAGACAACAATAATAATGTGTGAATGTGAGTTTATCATCATACTCTGCTGTGTCTTTGTGTCTCAATGTTCATTTCTGTACAATTGTCCAGGCCGTGTCTAAAAAAACAAGTGATTGATCTGGTGCAAAGCGGTTATGATGCTGATTATTTAGATTCTGCACCTGAAGTGACTGTGAGGGACTGGTGAGTCTTTAGCATCTACTTCAGTATTGTCTTCCTTTATTTGTATAGCAGCTCATTTCTTTGCATGTCTGTGTGTAGGTACAGCACTCGAGGTGACTGTGGAGGCGTTTATAGGCTTACTGTGTCACTGCTCAATGAAAAACGTGAGGTCATTGCTACATTTAAGCCGGCTGATGTGACTCTGCCCCAGAGTACCCCTTGGACACAGGTAAAATGTGGACGGGTGAATAAAACCAGGTTTAGGAAGGAAATCAGGTCAACTTTAACATGTTGGCTGTAAAACTAAACTAAATACAAGAGATAAAGATCCTCATTTATAAAGTGTGTGTACGCACAGATTTTATCATAAAGTGTGCATACGCAAAAATCCACGCCAAAGTCTGTAGGGCTTAATTATCAACCATCAACAGTGCCTAAAAAATGTTTTATATTTTGTTCTACGAATGAAATTTGGTATGTGCCCAAGTCCAAAAAAATGGCAAAGAGAGCAAAAAAGAGGAACTTTACAGACACAGAAATGGAGTTACTGGTTGATGAGGTTGAAATAGGGGCATAGCAGCCATTTCAAAAGTGGGGGGACAGTTGTATGGTGATGTGACCCAAAGCTGATGTTCATAATAATAAATTCTAAATAAGCACTATTCGGACGGGATTAGTTTTCCAAACGACGTTTGAGTTTCAGCGTGTCCCCCAGGACGTCTGTGATTTTATGTACCGATTCGGACGGGATTAAAATGATGCAGGCTATTCCAGAGATGGGAGTGTCTGTTTCATGCATTTGGGCGTTGCAGTAGCACGTGCTCTGGATACACGTGTTTGTTATGTTAAATATTTTTCTTTAAATGTAAAATCATGACAGAACATGTAATTTATTAATTTAATTTTAACAAATCAAAATAAAATATACAAATCCTACTAAAGTAACATTAGCCTACGTGTTTTATATAACTGTCTGCTTATAACAAACACAAAATAATGAAGAAATAATGATTAATACAATTTAATATCTTTATTAATTAACATTACCATTCCGGAGTTGAACAACTTTGAACGGAGTTTCTTATAATGTTAATGATATATCAGTGTTTAGTCTTAACAGTGTATGATATTCAGCTCATCTTGATTTAATTACTTTATTTTGCCGAATGCGAAAAAACATCCATATCTGAATGAATGGGACTCAGGAAATACAATATAGCCTAAGCGCATTAGTAAGACCTTACGGCAGATCAAGTTGGCCAAAACACGAAATGAACCGCGTTTTCAAAAGATATTGCGGGCAAACACAGACATTTGCATCCGGACGGGATTAAATTTCTCAGAGGACCTCTGAGTTCGGCGAAAAACAGTAGGTAAATTGCTCTGGAATTTTTACGGAGGTCGTCAGAGAAAAACACAGACATGGCCGATTCGGACGGGATTAAAAACACAGAGGACCTCTGAGAAGCACGATTTTCTCAGAGGTCCCCCTGTAAAACTAATCCCGTCCGAATAGGGCTATAGACTACAAATTGGCATTTTACAGCACCCTAGTGGCAATTTTGAGAACATGCCATACAGGAACCTATTTTTGTGAAATCTACTCACAATTTAAAATACTGCAGGACTTTGAGACCAATGTGAGACCATCTATAGTTTTTTATGAAATAAAGATATTTTATGACATTTACAACATTTCAGTTATACAGTACTACATTTGAACTTTTCTTACTTCTTAACAGTTGAACAATAACAAAGTGTTCAATGAGTATACAGATTACATTTACAGTAATTTTATATGAAAATATATAAACCTAAATCAATGTATTTACAAGTTTTTAATATTTTCAAGATTGAAGTGAGATCTTTAATCAAAACTTCCAAACTTTTTACATAAAACTATTATCTTTAATCCTGTTGCTGCATTACTTTAAATTTTTTGCATTACTTTTGTTTTAAATCTCAGTTAGGGATTAACTTTAAACTTGCATATGAGGAGGTTTAAATATTTTTTTTAAAATTAAATGTGTGGCTAAATCATTAGAAATGGACTATTTAAAGATGTGTTTATTATAACGCCTTAACAGAGTGCGTTTGGTGGCTCGAAAAGATTATTAACACTACCATTGCGTTTGGTTGCACTAATATAATATACGTATATGTCTGGCCAATTTATATTTGGCCATCTGCAAACGTCTTTTATCCATTCCACTATGTAGTACACAGATCTGATAGCTGTGCTGAAAAAGTTGATGTCAACTTTTTTAAATAACTTTCTCTGTCTGTGTTGCTTCACTGTTGATTCTTGCCATACTTCCGTTGCATGCAAAGGGTCTATAACGCAAGATAAGCCACCGCACTGTGTCAAGCATTTGTCAAAAAAAAATTAAAAATAAAAAAAAAAATGTAATGGGGTAGACACCAATTTGACGACAAATCACCACAAAGCGTTTTTTAACACCTGCTTGTGGATAATAAATATACACTGGGGATGATCCTGTGTAGTATCGCTATTCTACCACTAGACTCTGTACGTAAGCATGCTCAGAGGTGTGCGTATATTTACACACATTTCTACATTATGTGCAAGTGCAAGATGGTAAATTCCACACTTTGCGTAAAACTGTTCTTATGCACACAAGCAAGGTTGATAAATGAGGCCCCATATTTATAAAAACTCTCTTTGACGTGGAAAAGTGCTTAGCGCCATGTCAGGGTCTGAGCCAGAGACTGTAAAAAAAATATGGACGTAGTGTCCGTGACGTCACCAATTGGTTTGTGAAGATCGTTTTTGAAGCTTAAAGTAGGTGTTGCCTGCGGTCGCCATCTTGGCCACGCGTCACGGCAAATCATTTGCAGAAAACCGAAAATGTGTGAAGAGGCAGGGTGTGGGTGAAGCTGAGGTGGCTGTTTGCTGAAACCACGCTCGCCTAGCTCGACCCAAACCGTTGGGTACTATTTAATGAAAAAGCACCATTAGTTCGATAGAGTCAGGAGTCTTAGTGGTTGATTTATCGATCACTATTACATTTTTTCACTCATAAAGATTTGCACATTTACAAAGTAAGCAATGATGGGGAAAACACGTAGCCTCTTTGCTAATTAGCACACAAAATACCATTGCTGTGCTACTTCTGCAGTTGTACCCACATTCTTTTTACAGTAGTGCCCTCCAAAACTTGTAGATCAGGGGTTTTCAAACTTTTTGTGTGTGTGGACCACTATTTGTAATCAAGAATTTTCGCGGACCACCTTATAATACTTATTATAAAATATGTCCACACAAAGTCCTGAATTAATCTGCACATCTAAATAGTCTTACTAGCACTAACACTATAACTGGTCATCACATCAGTACAACAGGTTTCTTAACCTTATATCATAATTATTTATATACATATTCTTAGTGTTGGGAAAGTTCACTTTCTACATGAACTAGTTTAGTTCACAGTTCACAAATTTTAAAATGAACTAGTTAAGTTCATAGTTCATATTTGAAAATGTTAAACTAGGTCACAGTTCCAAAAATGTTTATAGTTATTTTTTCCCATATTATTATTTTTTAATGATTGCCATTATAGCCATATAGAACCACCACAGACGGCAATTGATCAGTTTTAACACTGAAGCTAAATGCGTCAGATTTAATCTTCATGTCCAACTTTAAATCCTTATCCAACCAGGGTTTACATTAGCATTGACTGTCTTTTAATTTTTGTATTTGCTTACACATACCTTGAAAGGCTAGCTGGGTGGGGGTCGCACCCCGGGCGAGAAGCGCTGCGAGGCATTGCGTGTATGACAACTCCCAGGTATTGCACACCACACGTGCACGTTAAATAGCGTGAGCTTAGTCAAAGTCTAATTCAAGATCCGGAATATGCGTTAGCAGCCTATGTTAATCGTTAATGATTTAGGACAAATATGATGTTATTTAATGTTAAACTATTTGAGTTGCGCGGCAGGAATTTCAGCAGCGTCTGTGTTGTTGTCATGACGCAGGCAACGTGACTGGTGAAGACCGAGTGGTGGCGGTGTTGCCAGATTGGGTGTTTTTCCGCTACACATTAAGGCCTGTTTACAGTGTGTTTTAGGTGGGTTTTCGCCTGGAAGAATATACAAATCTGGCACCCTATTGAACGACGTTAAACTGAGAGCGCGTGCCGTTCACACAGGCACCAGAATGAATGAGTTCACAGTAACGTTTTGGCAGCAGTACACGTTCGCCCAAAATATGAACGAGTTTGTATATTAAAATATACATATTCTTATTGTGCCTTTTCACGGACCACCTGCAGTACCCTCACGGACCACTAGTGGTCCGCGGACCACAGTTTGGGAATGGCCGTTGTAGATAGTTTTAAGTTCATGCACACTGTATATAACCGCACTTTTATTGCTTCTTTAATAGGTGACACACACATTTACAGTTTATGGTCCTGGTCTACGCTTCATCTCTTTTGAACATGGTGGTCAAGACAGTAATAGTTGGAAAGGCTGGTATGGAGTCAGAGTCACTGGAAGTTCTGTCACCATATCCCCAAAACCCTAATATGTGATTCAATAATGTTACTGATTGGTCAGCACTTTGATTTTTGCCATAATATAAATCAGGGGCGTAGCCAGAATTTTATTATTGGGGGGTCCTGTCCTAAAATGAGGGGGCAACTCATATATATATATGGCTATGCCCCTGCTATGAAGATAAATAAAGTAACATTAAAGAATCTACATGGCTAAACCTTGCTTTTTTAAGATGTAAATGCATATTCTGAATACAAATACATAAATTAATGACAATGAAAACATGAGGGATTAATTGAATTAGTTTTCTGCTGTCAGTATAGAGCTTAATAAAGTCTCCATGTGGTGAACATTTTTATTGTTTTATTGTTGTTTATATGTGTTGTTTTCAATATACTTTAATACATTTCATGTGCAAATTCATCATTCAACACAATAGCTACAACCCAGTTAACACAGTTGAATGAGTGGATCAGTAGTTCATGCCATTCACACTGACAATATGAGACAATATGAAACAAAAAAGGATTTCCTTAATGCTTAATTGTGGACATGCTGAACGTGCTAAAAGTTTACATATCACTTTATGCATGGGCACAATACATAAAAAACTGACAACTTATTCTTCCTCACACAGAGGGTTCTGAAGTTTTCTGACATAGAAAAAAAACTAACAAAAAAATGTAATTATTTTAATTTCAATTAATGTTTTTGCAGTGGCATGGACCAAACGCTGCATGGAGTAACCCACCATTAATTTTAGGTAAATCTGTCTCCAAATGCAATAAAATATAATTTTATCAATTTTAGTTACTATTATTATTTTTATTGGATGATTGATTTTATTTCTCTAACACCTGGAGGAAACAAACAACAAAAAAAGTCAATGATGTTCAAAATATTCATGATGCTGTTATAAAACTATTTGACAGAGTATTAACACTTAATGACATTTTAATGACAAGTTCAATTTGTATCACTGGTAAAAAGTGGTCAGACACAATTTTAATGGCCTCATCATGACAGCCAGTGTCAAAACCAACCACATGAAACTTTATAAATGTTAACCCATAAAGCTAGCTAGTTTCTTAACTTTGATTATCTGCTATGTCATGTTTATGACAAGTTATGATGTATTGGTTTATGTCAAGTTGTCATAACAAAGACATCTTAAACAATGTCATATTTGTATTAAAAATGACATAATTGAGTGAATGGCACTTAATGACAGTTGTCATGTATGCACAAAATCTCCTTCTTGTTCATGAGACGTGTCATGTCATGATTATGAAGATGTCATGTCAGTCTTATGAGCACCCCTTCAAGTAAAGTGTTACCATTAAGGGTTAAAAATTCTGTGTATATATGTAGAGGAGAGCAGGGCACAACCTTATGCTTTTTGGCTCAATCATTCAAAAACAACATGATCTCACAAAGTTCCGTGGGATAGTCACATAATTTCAATTTCAAAACCATTGTCGCTTCGGTTTAGGGTTAGATTTGGTGTTTGTGTTTGTATGTCACTTTAAGTATTGGTTTATAATTTTTTTTCTGATGTATTCTTTTATATTTTCTAAACTTTAATCAATTGTTGCCTGGTGTTGGGGTTAGAGTTGGGTTTGGGTAAGGATGTCATTTTATGTAAATCTAACCCTAAACCGAAGCGACAATGGTAAGAAAATAGGACAAAACAGTTGAGTAACCAATCCGTGAAAATGCCACGGAAAAGAAAGTCCGTGACAGGGCCACGGAAATATGCGGAGATCTGTGAGAATGCCACGGAAAAATTAGCAAAAAATGACTATGCCACGGAAATTCGTGAGATCAGGTTGTTCAAAAAATATTTGAGTTTGATTCATTATATTTTTACACAAGCAACACACACACACACACACACATCTCTGCTACAAATGAACATTTGAAGTTTGTTTCTATTACTTACCTTTCTTGGACAATTACACAAAACATGACAGAAGTGCAAATGTTACCCCATAGGTGGGGTTCATTGTAACTGGCAGGGGGTTAGTTGTAACACTTGCTTATAAATTAAGTTTGCAGGCAAATATTCCATTACTATTTTGTCTATACTGAATATACTTGAAGTGGATATTGTTTATATATCTGTCTATAATAGACAGGTATCCACACTGTATTCATTCATCACTCATCTAACCATAGTTCAATTATAAATGGATACAAATATCTAAATATGTGAGAAAAAGCAGCACAATTATGACAATTGTTTTAGACCCAGTCTGTAAAAACCATACTAAAGTCTCAAAATCAAATTCTGAGATAATAAAAAATCAAAGTCTGATTTTAGCCATTCATTTCATTATGATTCAACACAGCATTACAATTAACCCTTCTGGGTGAAAATATTTTATGCCTACCAAAAAATTTGCTAAGAGCTGCAGACATATTTCAAAACGATGCTATGTTTTTTATCAATAAGACACTGATTAGGATGACATAACATTGGTTTTGGTATCTTACACACCCAACTTAGAAAAAAAAACATGATGAAAAATTTACTTACATGCCACCAAAACATTTGTTCATCAATAACTCTCTGGAAAAACGTTATACATTTCCATAATTTTGCCGTCTTTTGGCAGCAAGAAAACAATACTGGAAAAACAACTTGCTTAACCCTGTGCAACAATGTAAACAGTCCGTGTTACAATTAACCCAGCGTTAGTTGTTCTCTGCAAAAAAATCTGCCAATGGGGTAGGCAAAAAAATCTTGAGCATTTTTCTTAAACACTAAATTCAAGAAAATTCAAGAAAAATTTGCTTACCCCATTGGCAGATTGTTTTATGCACAAAAAAACTTGCATTTGATATTTTTGGTGTAAAAACTAGACTTATTTTCTTGGTCATCAAGAAAAAGCATCTTACTTTAGGAATTTTTAGATATTTTTACTGAAAACAAGAAAACAAGTGCTTAAAACAAGATTGTTTTATGCACAATTTCACTTACATTTGATTTTTGTTGCCTTATTTTTATAAGACTTATTTTCTTAGGTCATTTTGCTTATCAAGAACTTTTAGATAACTGTACTTAAAATAGGACAAAATACTTAGAAAATAAGTCATTTTTTGGGTGTAACTAATAAGGGGAAGTGTGCAGGTTGTTGTGAAATCTGAAAATGGGCTTACTGGCAAAATCTGAAATTACAGTGAATCCGAGTCATTGACATGAAGAAAGGGTTTATTGTTACTGAAATAAAACACAGAAATCAATCCATTTCATTACAATTGAACTACATGGTACAGGTATGAAATATGAATTGTTTAGTTTTGTATAATAATGCTGCATCTAGTGTTGCTTTCGTCAACGAAAAGTATGACGAAATATAGTCGTCAACGAACCTTTTTCACGTGACGAAAACGAGACGAGACGTAACGAAAATGCTGGTCATGTGACGATGACTATAATAAAATGTATAATGCAATATTGTTGACGAATAAAAACGAGACTAAAAGTGGTTTACAAAATAAAAACTAAGCTAAAATGTCTCTTCATTTTCGTTGACCAAAACGAGACGAGACGAAATGTTATAACGTTATTTCGTCTTTTACCCATCTCAGCATCTCCGCGCCCCCACCACCTGACTGCAGGTGATCGCCTGTGTTGTTGGCGCTGCGTAGATCAGTCAAAACATGAAAGTACCGCGAGAGTGAGTAGAAAACATGCGGAGCAGTCTGCTCTCGCGATGCTTTGATATCATACGCCTCCATTTGCACGTTAATGGGCATTTCAAACAGTGTACGCGGCAACCGCGAGACATGCGGAAAGCGGAGAAACGGGGGCGGTTACAGAGGTGAAGCGGAGTTGGTCCACAAGCCTTGCTCGTGCACCTAAGATCCTATCCCTTTTACGGACACGACTCTTCATGGCAGTCGCTGTTGAAGATAAACACATTTCCACTAAATGCTGCACAAAACGCTTCCAATGCATGAGAGAAGCTGTAGCCACGCGGCGATTCCGACCGGGAAGATGCAGCATTCTGGCTCCAAATGTAAAAGAAAAGTCCAAAATAAATCCCGTGCATCACTTTCAGGTCAGTTCAACAAGCCTGTTGAAATCTATAGCTTTGATTGCTGACACCACCAGTATAACAATGTACAAATTTATATCATGTAACAGTTGTTTAAATGACATTGTGCTGCGTTGCGTTTTGAAACATTGTAAATATATCTATGCTTAAGACATTCGTTGTTTTGTATATGCTTAATAACTACACTTATTTATTATTTAAATAAACAAAACATACTTCGCTGAACACTTGAGTATTAAATCAATCAAACACCTGTACTGTTGAGAACATAACCATACATACCAACTTTGCTTTTCTTAATAGACATCTAATGTTTTCTTAAAGCTGACTTTTAATTTACTTACAAGAAAAACATTTAGTAATTCTCCAAAATTGCTTGGATTTATACTGACATTTAAGATCAGCTTTGTCACATTAGATTAAGCCAAAGTCCATTAGGTACACTGGTGGTAACGTACAGATGCAGAAATATAAACTATAATAATATATAATTACATATGTATGATTGTAGTTTGTGCTGCTGTCAAAATACAATTATAAATGTTAACAGTAGCATATTTCTATTCTCACACATACTATAGTTGTGTGTGACCCATTTGACCTTGTGTGTGTGTGTGTGTTTGTGTGTTTGTGTGTTTGCTTAGACTACTTTTGTTTTGATTATGTAGACTTTTATGTAGACTCTTACGAACAGTCAAGTCACTCACTCAGAGGATAGTAAAATAAATATCTATTCAAATCAGAGCATCTTCCATGTCTGGAATGGATGTATTCTTGGGTCTATAAGGTAACAATAATATAACTTTTGTTTGAAATGGGATTTGGCTAAAAGAAAATATTGTTTTGTCTATAATACTATTAGGTCATTATACTATATGGGTTAAATAGAATGCATTACTAAAAAGAGACTAAATACAATTTCACTGACTAAAACTAGACTAAAATGTCATCAGTTTTCGTCGACTAAAACTAGACTAAAATAGTAATGGATAAGTCTGACTAAAATAAGACTAAAATGGCAAGAATTTTAGTCGACTAAAACTTGACTAGACTAAAAAGAGTATGACGTGACTAAAACTAATAAAAACTAAAATGACAGCTTGACACAAAGACTAGACTAAAACTAAAATGAAAACAGGCTGCCAAAAACAACACTAGCTGCATCAAGCATTTAGAGTCTTTGCTTGCATTCTAAGGTCATAAATCATGCTTTAAGTATAAAATACCGAACTTGTCCTTTAAAACCACCACTGGGTCAGCATCCCCTTATCTTCACTTGCTTATTCAGCCTTATGTTCCCTCTCAATCCCTGCACTCTGTCACAGACCGACGGCTCTATAACCATCAGGGTGTGACAAAAACAAGAAGGAACAGCGTTTAAAGTTGTCAGCAAGAGTTGGAGCTAATTAGTGCACTACTAGGGTCCAAATACCGTCCTGTAGAATGAAGGACAAGCTGAGACTTTAAAGCCG
The DNA here is from genome assembly GCF_030506205.2 of Paramisgurnus dabryanus. Lineage (NCBI taxonomy): Eukaryota > Metazoa > Chordata > Actinopteri > Cypriniformes > Cobitidae > Paramisgurnus > Paramisgurnus dabryanus. Next base: position 13,230,924 of record NC_133350.1, read on the forward strand.
CTTACAAAAGGCTGATTGTCTTAAGAGTGGCCAAAAACATTATAGTGGGTTTGTATTGGGTGTCTGTGTTGAGAAAAACACAATGGCCCTCATTTATCATTCTTGCGTAGAAACGGGCGTATATGTTGGCGTAAGATTATGCTTACACTCCTCTCACCGCCTGATTTATGAAGCTGTGCGTAACTTTGAAATTCAGGTGTAAGCAATACCTGCCCTTCATAAATGCCGCGGCTGAAAACGATCGTCATTAGAATAACACGCCCAAACAAATTCAAGCCTCCGCTTCCCCCACGCCCTCATTTTACGCCATTGACACACGAAAGACGGCAATGAAGAGAAACCAGGGAAGAGGAAAAACAAAATTGTTTTATTTGGGAGTTTAAAGAGCGGGATTAAAGACACATTAATAATTGCATGACAATTTGTAATATTTGTATTATTATTTTTATTATTAATAACCCTATTTGATATTTAGAAGATTTATTATTATTATTATTTACTGTTGCCTACATCTAAATTTATGTCTGCTTAATGGTTTGGTTAAGTTTTTATAATATTTTAAAATGATGTAGTAACTTTTGTAGTGTGTTGTTCTGTATTTACATACAGTTGTTTGTTAGCTAAGATCCAGTTTGATACGGAGCTCCAGATATAATTCAAATTAACTATTTGTTTCCACGACATCCACATGTTTTACTAGGCTAATTCATAATTTGAAGTAATAATAATTGTAATAGTAACTACGAAATATTATAATAATTAATTCCAAGGAACAAACTGTTGAATATTGGGAACGAATTCTAAATTTATGGCCATACTTTAGACTAAATAAGAACAAAAGAAGTGTCCATAATGTAGCATAAAAGATAATTCGTGGCCATGATTTTGTCCGCATGTCATCATGATCGGATTTATGTCTCCATTCACAAGCATTTTTACCTTACCTATTCATGTGTAGCTATTTATTTATCATCAAATGGTGTGTAACTAGCTTACCTTTTGATGCATTATTACCATGTTTTCGTAGCACATCCTTGTTGCTTTCTTGCAATGTGCCGCTTCAGATTCCCGGATGAATATTTGCTAACTTTTACAGTCTCTCCGCACTCCCTTTCAATGTTTTCTTACTGTCCAATCTTAACTTTGATTTTTACTTTACATTGTATAATGTGAATGCACCCTAAATCAATCGACAACAACAATTACACTCACGTGAAGAAAAATACCTCCAAGGTCAACATCAGTAGTCTGCACTACTTTACATTAGATTCGACAAAAAATGAAGTTAAATGCCAAATTTGCGGGGAAAAAAATGCATGTAATAAAACAACATTCCCAATGATAAAACAAAAAGGAGGTGACAAAGGATGATCAAGTAACAATTAACTAATCTGACGTTCCATTTTACGTCAGATACATAAGCAGATCAATTTGAAGGTTTAAAAGACAGGAATGTAAATCAAACTGCTCAATATATTATTAACGATTGTGGTTAGTCAGATTTAGGTAGCCTAGCCTCATTTACTCAGGAAGGGTTTTTATTTTTCCTAATCGTAATTCCAAAAGGAAGATGGGAAGGCAAAAAAAGCATTTGATCCAGTCAACAACAGTTTGGGCCATACCCTGGTAGGCGTTTACTCAAATTATTTATTGTAAGATTATTTGGTGTAGGGAAACTAAGCAAGTATACAGTAAAATCATCCCATTATTTCTGGTGTAACTTGTGTCAATAATAGTACTGTAGTAATTTGAGTCTTAGTTGGTTAGTAGGGGTGGGCAAAAAAAAAAACGATTTTTCGATTAATCGTTCTTTAAAACGTGGGCCATTCAGAATCGATTCTCAAAGAGCAGAATCAATTTTTTTTCCATATATATTTCTGCAAACATTGAACGAAAGTCTAAAAATATCTAAAAATTCTTGAAATTAAGATGCTTTTTCTTGAAAAACAAGAAAATAAGTCTAGTTTTTAGACGAAAAATACCAAATTTAAGTGATTTTGTGCATAAAACAAGCAAAAAAATCTGCCAATGGGGTTAGCACAAAAATTTGAGAATTTTTCTTAAACACTAAATTCGCAAATTGGCAGATTTTTTGCTTGTTTAATGCACAAAATCACTTAAATTTGATATTTTTGGTCTAAAAACTAGATTTTTGCACATCAAGAAAAAGCATCTTAATTTAAGAATTTTTAGATATTTTACTAAGAAATTTTTTCTTGAAAATCTGACTTTCTTACTTAGTATTTTGTCTTGTTTTCAGTAGAAATATCTAAAAATTCTTAAATCAAGACGTATTTTCTTCATGAGCAAAATGACTTAAGAAAATAAGTCTAGTTTCCAGACAAAAAATATACAATTTAAGTGAATTTGTGCTTAAAACAAGCAAAAATATCTGCCAATGGGGTGAGAAAATTTTGCTTAAATTAAGTGTTTAAGAAAAAAGAAATCTTATTTTTAGATTTTTTTCTCACCCCATTGGCAGATATTTTTGCTTGTTTTAAGCACAAATTCACTTAAATTGTATATTTTTTTGTCTAAAAACTAGACTTATTTTCTTACGTAATTTTGCTCATCAAGAAAAAGCATCTTGATTTAAGAATTTTTAGATATTTTTACTGAAAACAAGACAAAAATACTAAGTAAGAAAGTCATTTTTGCAGTGTAAGTCGCACAGGTATTGTTTGATTTTTCAGAAAATTTTAACCAAATGCTTTCAAAAAGTGGTGAGGACAAAATCAGCCATTTCAAAAAGTGGTGGGGACATGTCCCCAGCGTCCCCAGTGTAAATGACACCTATGAGTTGAATAGAGTATAAAAACCGGTCCGAGAACCAGAATTGAAAATTGAATCGAAATCGAATCGATTTGGTAGCTTGTGAATCGAAATCGAATCGATCTGGAAAATCTGAATCGATGCCCAGCCCTATTGGTTAGGTTATTTTTTGCACATAAGATTTATTTCTCTGTGTTTTATCTGACTCAGTGTTGTATTTATATGATTGTTCTTTCATTGTAGCTTTTTTGTGTAAAGGCCCTAAAAAGGTGTATATGTATAACATTAAAGGCCCTAAAAAAGTTTAAATGTGTAAAGGCCTAAAAAAAAAATTGTATTATCAAAAAATGATATGTTCCTGAACAAAATGCTTTTAGAATTTAACAGGAATTTTAGCTATAGTTTTATGATACTGGATGAAATAGATGTACCTGTCAGGTTTAAAATACTTATGAACCTTAACAAAAATAAGACACACTCAGACCACGAATGGGGTGTATAATATTCTGCAGGGAGAACCCAGATTGAGATGTCTCATCAGGAAACACTCAACTGTCTCTCGATCTGAGCTTTTCTGCGGACTGTATTTATTTAGGTTTTAATCACTGGTTTGGTTCATTCCGAAGGTCGAACTTCACAGACCTTCACAATGGTAGCAACATCACACATTTTTGTAAGTCTAGAAGAATGACTACATTCTACCAAAACAGAGATAGTAACTTGATGATGCAACTTGAATATGCAGTAATCAAAGGTCGTATGATAACAAATATTACGCTGTTAAAAAATAGCATTTTTCTGTAGACACTTAAAACTGAAGAAAATTCTTAAGATTTAACTTCACTTTATATTGAATTACTAATATTTAGTTGCATAACCCTTGTTGTTGACAACTGCTGCACATATGTGTCAAATCAAGTAAACTGACTTCTGGCACCTAGAAATGGGTATTTTAGCCCAGGATCCACAGTTCCTGTCAATTTTTAGTTTTTGCTTCAAAAACCTCAGGTAGTTGAGGTAGTATACAAATTAATTAATTGCTAAATAATTTACCATATTATTTTAAAAAATATAAATTTTTTGCAGGTGGAGGAGCGCCAATCAAGACATTCAAAAACTGCTCGTTCTTAGTTAGGCTTACATTTAGTTTGTTACTTACATTTATTGTTACGTGTAAACATGTTGTTTACACTGTTTAAAATTGATGAAAAAATGTTATGGCATGTTTTAAAGCAAGAGATGAAGTCATAATCACATAATTTTTGCAGCAAATAAGTAAGGGATAATCCACGGCTAGCCATGCATTAAAGGGTTTTAATGCACGACGTAGAGGCGAAGAACCACCCGACGCGTGCGAAGTGCATTAAAACCCTTTAATGCATGGCTAGCCATGGATTATCCCGCTTATACCTTGGTTATTTGCCAAGTTAACGCTGCAAATAATGTTTACAGTGTAATTTTTTAACAGAAGGGTAAAAATTGCGGTCATTTTCTTAAGTTAAGGCTCGCACTCCGTACGCTTTAAATAAAGTAGTGCCATTGTATTGCTTTTATTTAAATGAATTATCACATTTATTAAAATTCATTAGTAAAACAGTGAGACAGAGGAGAGAACTGAAAAAGGACCCGAGGGAGAGAGAGAAAGAGAGAGAGAGTGAGAGAGAGATGCGTGCGCGAGTTACCTGTGGCTGTGTGCGTCTCTTTTTTAAAGTCTATCCCCTCGTTGCTTCGAATGTATTTTGAAAAGTTGACTGACAAATATGAAACCGGACAAAAGCCTATGTAAACCTTTTAAATTAAGTTGTCTTATTTCATTGTGCTTTGGCTTTACTGCATACAGTCTGTTAGAAATAGACATAGGGCTAGGTCTTAAAAAATATCTAGCCCATAGAATACGTTTCTTTGCTGTCGGTAGCCTATGGGCTACTCCGTTTCTGCCACTCTGTTGAATATGCAACAGGTAGGGGAGGAGCTGACGAGATCTTATTTAGCTACGGGAAAGGAAACACTGATCTCAACAACGGTAACTTGAAAAAGTATCTTTAATATTTAAATCAGATAATTATAATAACGCATTATAACATTAAACGTAATAATATAAAACATAATACCATGAAACAAAGTAATATTTATAAAAACATCCCCAAAATAGCTCCTGTAATCTATTCTTACACTGACCTCATTATTCATTCAATTACAACAGCCAATGGCAAGTCTCCAGCAGCAATACGTTTATATTTAGTTTTAGATGTTCTGTTTATATTATGTTTTAGACGTTCTGTATGGTAGACATAAATAAGATGGTTATACAGTAGGTATACAGTATTGTAGGTTTATTTATCACTTGATCGTTATTCCTTCGGCGCAGCAGTTTAATAATCTAATTTTGGCGGTTCTGTGACATCAGCTCATTCAGGAGTAAAACTCACGTGCAAAAATCTACTTGTGATGAAAGATTAAAGTTCTTATGACATTTTACTCCTGCGACCCGCCGCGATTAGGTGAGTACACTTTTATATGCTACAGATCACGTTAATATTCTTATTATACACTTTATACACTCTTTGAGTGATCCCTGTATTTAATATGTCTGGGCTTAGCCCCGAATGTCCTTCAAAGCTGGAAACGCCTCTGCATATAGCTAACGTAATGATTCTTTAATTGATTTATTAAAATAATTTATGAATGACAGGCAACACTGACAGTGACAAGGCAATCTTTATTTGAACTAATCATGTCATTTATTTATGTAACGTGTGAAATAAAACCGGCGCACTTTAAAGAGAGACGCACTTAAGTCTCTCTCTCTCGCTCGCTGGCTCTGTCTCTCTCGCTCTCTCTGCAAGTGTAACTGTGTTACTATGGTAACCAATGTTTATAGTAGCGGATTAATTTCTAACTGTAATCAAACTGACTGGAACTACCTGTGCATTAAGCGGTTTTAATGCACACCTTCCAGCCAATCAGAATCGAGTATTTAAACAGACCATGGTATAAAAACTAAATATTGATGACTTAGTCGTTTTTTATACCTTAATAGGGCAACGTATCCTGAGAGATACAACTCATAAAATCCTGAATATAGCAGATATTTTTTTTTAAATCCAATGAACATCTTTTATACAAGTCTAGATGATACAAAAATTGACATGAAATGATTTTTTGCTTATCGTTTTAAATGCTTGTCTGTTCCTCTGAGCAATGATGAAATGGCCCAACAGCCCCTGGCAGGAGTTCAGCTGAGGCTGTGTGGGGAAGGGGTTCTCTGGGGACTAAGAATCAACATATCCTCCAACTCATCCGATTGCTTTGGTCGTTTGTTTATTTCACCAAATACGACCAATAGATGCATTTACTAAATTTACAATGAAGACAGTTTCTTCAGGACAAATGTCACAAGCACATTGGTTTAATCATTTGCAAAAATTAATGTCAGATATGTTATTAATAGACATTTATATTTATTTTTTATGAAATAATAAACTGGAAATGTTAAAATGATTTGCAGCATCTGGGTTTTTAGTTTTGAGGGATAGTTATCTGAAAAGTACAAACCTTGCAATGTCGCGACTGGCCAATCAGAAAATTTTAGAGAGCCATGTAATAAGAAATCCTCAATGTAACAATAAGATCAACATATGATCAACATGAATTATCACCTAAGCATGACAAATAACTGCACAGATTTCTTATAGAAGGGGGTATGCAAAAACACCCACAATGATGAACACTGCATGGGAAAATGAATGTCCAAAATCAAAAAGTTTAAATCCTGTCAACAGCAGCAAGCAGGGTGTATTGCTTTAGTGCCTGTCTGCCAAAACAACAAAGGTTTGATGGCACAGATCGCCATCTCCCAAGCTCAGTAACCTTGCAATAAACCCTTTATTCATGTCAATGACTCAGATTCACTTTAATTTCAGATTTTGCCAGTAAGCCCATTTTCAGATTTCACAACAACCTGCACACTTCCCCTTATTAGTTACACCCAAAAAATGACTTATTTTCTAAGTATTTTGTCCTATTTTAAGTACAGTTATCTAAAAGTTCTTGATAAGCAAAATGACCTAAGAAAATAAGTCTTATAAAAATAAGACAACAAAAATCAAATTTAAGTGAAATTGTGCATAAAACAAGAAAAAAATGCTCTTTTCGATATATGGTTCTGTCATTCGAAAACATGGCTTTTCCTACCACTGCTATGCGGACGACCCTCAACTCCACTTGTCGTTCCACCCTAATGATCCCACAGTTTCTGCCCACATCTCGGCATGCCTGAGGGACATCTCACTCTGGATGAAGGATCACCATCTCCAGCTTAACCTTGCGAAGACAGAACTGTTTGTCATATCTTCTGAACCAAAGATTCAGCACAACCTTTCCATTCAGCTAGGTTCCTTGACCATCACGCCTCCAGGACAGCCAAAAACCTGGGAGTGATCATTGATGATCAGCTTAGCTTCACGGCCCATGTGGCCAGCAGCGCTCGCTCTTTACAATATTAGGAAAATTAGACCTTTCCTAAATGAGCAAGCTACGCAGGTCCTAGTCCAAGCTCTTGTCCTGTTTGTGGAAGCAAGATGGCGCCGTTGTGTGTGGCTTGCCGTCTGCTCCCGTCTGTGTCTCTGAGTTTGTCTATGTTACTTTGTCTCTGGCTTTTATTTCAATTTGTTTCACCACTATTAGTGTATGATCGTGAAACTCTTTTAAATTTGCGAATCTCTACGTACGCAGTTTTTACAAAGGGTCAGAGAGGTCCATATTATTCCCCTCCCCCTTGGCTAACATCTCTACCGGCAAATTTACGCTGAACTCCGTGCTTTTTACCTACAAAAAGACGCCGGAAAAGACGAGGAAAACGAGGAGGCGTAGCTATAAAGATAAAATTCTTGCTTTTAGCAAAAAGAGACTTTAGATCCTGTTTGGATGTTTTAAATCATCATGGTGTGGATTATAGACGCTCTATCATATGGCGTCCATCGGATCCTGTGTGTTCCGGGATTATACCAGTTTTACCGTCGACCTCTGCCCAACTATCCTGGCCACATCCACCTCGTCTTTGGCGGGGCGGTGTACGTTTACATAATCTCCGCTCGCTATGTCGGACAACACAAGCGGCGGATGGTTCGGTGCAGGGAAGAATGGCGTTGGTAAATGCAAGATCAGCGGTGAATAAGACTTTCATCCTTAATGATTTCTTCACTTCAAATTCTCTGGACTTTTTATTTGCGACGGAAACGGTTTACGGCTGGGGATGTGAGTCCGTTTTCCGAACTATTACCCGACAACTGTACATTTTTTAAGTGGGGGAGGTGGTTTGGCAACCATTTTTAAAGAAAACTTCTCTAGTCGGGTCTTAAAGACGGATGCGTATAATAGTTTTGAACTTCAACTCCTGGTACTGGGCTCTGTAAATCCATTGGTAATTGCATTGATTTATCGACCCCCAAAACCTCATAAAGACTTTCTGGTGGATTTCTCTGCGTTTTTAAGTGGTATCATCCTTACTTTTGATAGACTTTTAATCATTGGAGATTTTAATATTCATGTGTGCTGTCCCACCAATGTGTTGGCAAAGGATTTTATTAGTCTTTTAGACTCCTTTGATCTGTTGCAACTAGTGAACAGTCCTACTCATTCACATGGCCATACACTTGACCTTGTGCTCTCCCGCGGCTTTTCAGTGCTGGACATTGAAGTAGGTGAATGCAGTTTTTCAGATCATAAGCCTGTTTTATTCACTGTCTCACTGTCTTCTCCTGCTGTTAAATCATGTAAACCAGCCTATATGACTCGTATGATATCTTCCACTACATCTGAGACCTTTTCTTTAATGTTTAAGGAGTTTTCTCAACCACTTGGCTCTTTTCCAGCTGATCAATGTGCTGATGAGCTTATACATTGTTTTAATGATGTTTGCACTAATATCCTTGACTGTGTATCTCCTAAGCAGCTTAGAAAATCGAAATCTAGGTCTGTACCATGGTTTAATGATGCTACACGTGCCCTGAGACAGACTTGTAGAAAAGCAGAAAGAAGGTGGAAGAAGGATAAGCTCCAGATTTCATTTAAAATCTTAAGGTCTGCTCTATCTCAATATCAGAAAGCCGTAAGACTGGCTAAGTCGATGTATTTGTTGAAGCTCATTGAGAAGAATGTTCATAAACCAAGAATGCTTTTTAATACTATAAATGCTGTGGTGAATCCACCTGTTTATAAGGACCTTTTTGAAACGACTGAAATGTGTGAGAGGTTTGGTCTTTTTTTTGTAGAGAAGATAAGGGAAATTAGGCAGAATATTAGTCCTGCTAATTATGATCCTGCTGTGTATTATAATCCCAAAGCCATTTTTAGCCAGTTTAGTCCAGTTTCATTTTCTTGTCTTCAGGACATTGTGAAGCAGTTAAAACCATGTGGGTCTCCATGTGGTGATGTTATGTCCCCTCGTCTTTTTAAAGAAGTTTTTGATGTGGTGGGTCCTGTCTTTCTGGTTTTTATTAATAAGTGTCTAGAATCAGGAATGGTACCTGATTGTTTGAAGCATGCAATTGTGAAACCACTCTTAAAAAGTCCAAATTTGGATCCTTTAATTTTATCTAATTTTAGGCCTGTTTCTAATATTTCCTTTTGCTCCAAAATTTTGGAGAAAGTGGTCTTTCAGCAACTGCAGAAGTTTTTGAATGATAACAAGATTTTTGATGTTTTCCAATCAGGTTTTAGAAAGTTTCATTCTACAGAGACAGCACTTGTAAAGGTTTTAAATGATATTTTAATGACTACTGATTCAGGTGACTCGGTTGTGCTGGTATTATTGGATTTAAGTGCGGCATTTGATACGGTGGACCATGAGGTCTTGCTTGCCCAGCTAAAACGAGTTGTAGGCCTCAGTGGAACGGTCAGGGCCGGCGCTAGCTATAGGCAGAGTAGGCAAATGCCTAGGGCCTCAAGCTTGAAAGGGGGGCCTCCATAACTGCTAAGTCCATGTGCGCTGGTCCGACAATCACTACTGACAGCATTAAATAAAGTTTTAAGGTGAGTTCAACTTTATGCGGCGACACCACTGCAAGAATTAAGTTTGTATTTAAAAAAGTTTGTATTTAAAGTCGAACAGCAAACAAAACTGGCGTTACCTAAAGTAAACTGTCTGTATATCTTGTAAGTCCTCTACACTTTATTTTAGTTTTCAAATCATGAAAGTAGTTTGTCTGTTTAACTTCCAGTGGCAGCTGATTTGTATGGATATTTAAGGTAGTTTATAAAAAGGTATTGCAATAGTCTGATAGATAACTTTATACTGTATATTGGTTAAGTAAGAGGGAAATTCTTCTTTATACAAAGTTAAAATAAAAAACAATAAAAGTTTTCTAAGAGGTGTTCACCTGTAATTTTTTTACAGTTAGGGTTTTTGCAATGTACTGTTGTCTTTTTAATTTTACTCTTTGGAGAAAGCAAAACTGTTATCCTGTGTTATCCCAAAAAGGTGGTGTTTTTAATAAATGTGACTGCCTTAACATTTTTAACACATGTGGTTTTGCATAATTTCTAATTACATTTTAGCATAAAGTTAATCAATTTGTTGATAAACCTTAATAAAAAGTAAAAGTAATGGGGAAAAACATGTTTATTAGTAGTGCTCATCTGATTTCTTACGCAGTAGAAAAACACGTTCTCACATTATTCTGAAAATTAGAGGGGTGTGAGGGGCCTCCAACATAAATTTTGCCTAGGGCCTCCAAATATCTAGAACCGGCCCTGGGAACGGTATTAGGCTGGGTTCGATCATATCTTAAAAAATAGAAGTTTCTCAGTCAATATTGGAGGTAGTTTCTCTGGGGTGGTTCCCCTGACGTGTGGGGTCCCCCAGGGTTCTATTTTAGCACCGTTGTTGTTTTCTCTATATATGCTTCCTTTAGCGTCTATATTTGAGAAGTATGGCTTATACTATCACTGCTATGCAGGTGATACGCAACTCTATTTGCCTTTAAAGAAAAAAAATGGTATAGACTCCCTCAGTGCCTGTCTTTCGGATGTTAAAGCCTGGATGTCCTTGAATTTTTTTAATCTAAATGAGAAGAAAACAGAGATAATTGTGTTTGGCTCGCCTGATGGTCTGGAGAAATCTTTTGGAAATTGGGGATACAGTGTAGAATTGATTTTAAAGTGCTTTTGCTCGTTTTTAAATCGTTAAATGGACTCGCTCCCCTCTACCTCTCGGATCTGTTGTGTGAATATCGTCCAGAAAGAACTCTTCGGTCTGCCAACCAGAATCTGTTAACTGTTCCAAAGTCCAAATTAAAATCTAGGGGTGATTGAGCTTTTGCCATAGCCGCACCCAAACTTTGGAACACGTTACCGCTTCATATAAGAATATCACCAACATTACATATTTTTAAATCAAAGTTAAAAACATACTTTTTTACTAAGGCCTATGACTCGTGTTGATATTTGTTGTCTGATGTTGATGTGGTTTGTATATTTTTTTTTATTTTTTTTTTAGTCATTATATCATTGGTCAACTGGAGTTGTTTTTAATCGTGCTTTATAAATAAATTGAGACTTGAGACTTAAGACTTCTCCTGACCTTTAAAGGACAAGTTCGGTATTTTACACTTAAAGCCCTGTTTTCAGATTGTTTATGATGAAATAAATGGTAAATGGTAACATTGCAAGGTTTGTTTTTTCAGATAACTATCGCTAAAAACCCAGATGCTGCAAATTATTTTGACATTTAAATTTTGTTAATTTACAAAAATTAAATATAAATGTATATTAATAACATATGCGACATTATTTTTACAAATGATTAAACAAACTAGTGTTTGTGACATTTGAACGTCTTATCTTAAAACCAAAAAGTAAACATGTTTTCCTCATGGAAGGTTTGTATTCGTTAAAATGTTTTAATTCTCCTTACATTACTTAAAAAAGCATAAGCAGGATAATATGCAGGCAGAAGGTTATTATCGCAAAAGAAGCCCCTTCAAGTGTGCTTCGCGTCGGGTTCTGAAAACGCTGTCTGGGCTTATTTCTTAGAAAACAACCTGCAAATACATTATCCCTTATTTGTACAGCTTGTTTTTACTTAATCTGAGTGTAATGTTAACTGGGCATCTGTTACTTTAGATTATGAGATATGAAGTAAGATATACTAATATACACTAATATATGTTTTAATCAGAAATTGGATTGTTTGTGTAGGGCTATGCACTATTTTATTGTTCATGGGAAATACATATGCTTTCTCAATTAAATCTATGCCTTGATATTTATAGACACCACAATGAAAGGTATGATAGCAATTCAAACCACCAAAAATTTGAGAAGATACTTTTAAACATTTTGTACAGCTTTCAACACATTAACCAAACATTGGGTTGTTTCAACTCAACAAAAAGTTAGTTAAAGGCACACAAGGCAAGTCTGAGTATTATTTCTCTACTAGCTCCCCCTAGTGTCTGGGAGTAAATGCTTTCTACATCTGAGACTTTACAAGACTGAAGGACACCGGGTCGGATACAGCGAACTTGCAAGTGGTGTATTCTTCCTACAGACGGTAGGGGCGGGCGAGAGAGTCTTCATTCGTCATGTAATGAGTCATTTAACCATATACCGACTTACGAAGATGATTTATTAACATAAAAATGCTGCCTTGTGTCCCTTTAAACCCAACAGATGGGTTAAAAAATCAACCCATAGAGTTGGGTTGATTGTACAACCCAACCTGTTGGGTTAAGTTTAGGTAATTTTTCCCAATGTTTTTACAGCTGACATGTTAATAAAAGCTTCCCAGCGGCTCACCTGTGTTGGCAAAGGCCTGCGGATTGGCTGTAACAGTGATTTAAGGTTATCCATCTGTTGTTAAGATCAGTGGCGAGGCTACACAAGGGCCAGGGTGCATTTCTAAACCTTGCAATTGTTAGCATTCAAGCCATTTTAAACAATTTGTGCGCAAGCAGATGTTAAAGTGGGACGTTTTTTTGTGCACATAGACAATGTCGCAGATGCACACTAATAAGTGCACGCATGAAGGCGCGCGTTTCAAAAAGCATGCAAACACAAAATCTTTCTGCGCTTGACAAGACATACACCCAAAAGTTCCAGTCTTGGCAAGTATTCTCATTAAAACAGTCAGTTATGTTTTAAAGTGAACGCAAACAGTTCAGAAAGAATTCAGATGTGTGTCTCTGTGGATCTGTGCTTGTTCGGTCTTAAAGTGGCAAAATCTGCTTATTTGTGTGTCTGTATGTTAAACAACAGAAGACAAAAGGAAAACCACTTCTGTAGCTTTAAAAAGATAAAAGATAAAGAAAACTGTGTAATTATTTATTTGATTTTATGTTCCTAAATACTTCTGTTATACTTTATTTGTAACTTTGTTCTTTTCTATTTCCATATGCTTGTTATTTCCCATAAAATTATTTGATCCATGAGTCACAAAATTAAAAGTAATATGATTAATCACTATATTGTAAAATTATGTCATTTAAACTTTGGCATTGAGGTCCATTCTATTTTTAGACATGCCCCTGTCACTGTTACTGGTACAAGATTGCACAAACGTTACTGATTTTAGGAAGTTTGCAACCAATAAATACTCTACGCAGTGCTTTAGTGACACCTGAAGAGTACCTCACCTGTGACACCTGAAGACTCACTAAAGGTAAGTACTGCACATTTTATATTTTAGCCATTGTTTTAAAGAGTGTATTATGCATTAGTTTGTTCATGGGGCAGTCATTGTTTGTCTATTTCTGCTGGATAGAAGAATTAAATCTCTAAAGTCCACAGCTATTAGAGTTCATGCCTCTCATTTACATTAAACAAGAATCACTATTGCTTTTATTTAATGTGAAAGATGTGTTTAGATAGCACAGCAAACTTTACATTCATTTACTTAATTTTCAAACAGAGAGTCATTTTTGGTGACACTACTGATGGTGGTGCATAAGATTAAAGTCAGGTTTTGCAAAATGTCTATAATGAAATCACCAACATTGTGGACAGAAGTCAAAAGTCCTCATGAGGAAAGAACTTATAAATAAATAAATCAAAAAATCCAAGTTTTTAGTAAACAAATTCTGTAATATAATTTCAACCTATTTTTAAGTTATGCCAACTATATATTAGTCAAAAAATTCAATTCAATTGCATAGGAATTTTTTACAGTGTAGATATAAATGACACTGTTCTTTATGAACAATTTCTCTCTTAATTGGTACAGGAAAAGTAAAACTCAAAAATGCCTGGAAACCTCCTGAAAAATCCACATGGAGATGGTAAGTAAAATAACATTAAAAATATATATTTGTGTGTACGAGAAAACGTATGTTTAGATAAGAAGAGCTCTGCTAACGCCACCTCATCATTAATGAGATAATATTAACCAAATGCTGTCAGCATGTTTTATACGTTCATCAAATACTTTCTCCTCAAATCCGCTTAATCCCTGACTCAGGCCATTCAGAAATATCAGTTTGTTGGCAGAATCCATGCAATTTCGACTTTTGACTTTTAGATGAGGCTTCACTTTTAAAAAGATATTTGCAACTTTACAGATCTTTTATGTGCACAGACATTATTTAACACTCTAAAATCAAAGGAAAACATGAAATCGGGTCAAATGACACCTTTAAATAAAATGACTAAAGTGACATTGTGAACACAAGGCATTTAAATAACTGAATATTATCATTTTTTCATTGCCATTAAAGTGAAATGACTGAACCTAAACATAAAACCCCATATATATATATATATATATATATATATATATATATATATATATATACACATACATACATACACACACACACACACACACACACGAAAACATGTCAGACACACTTAACCCTCAAACGCTCCTCGTTTTCTGATTACACTTCTGGCCCTTGGGGGTCAATATGACCCCAAAATTGAAAGCATAATAGTAAGAAAAATATACATTTTCAATAATACAAATAATACATATATATATTTTTTGTTTACTTCTCATCTATACAATAAAGCTGTGTTTTGAGAGATTTGAAGTACTTTTGTACCTGTTTACCACTAAAATCCTCAACTACACCATTGGCTTGCCTGATATAACATTTTTATGAAAATTCACATAAATTATGATCTAAATTTGATTGAAATTGTTTTTAGATATTGATATAGGTGTGAGGTGTTGAATTCATGCATCGTTTTTTTAGAAAAAAACATAAAAGAATTACAGTGTAGGAATTAAATCATTTCGACCAGCAGATTCCCACAGAGACCCATTCATTTTCCTGGATATGGACAACTGCTCAAATCATTGCTTTTGTGATACATTTTGTAAATTTATGTTTATATAAACATTAGAAAGGATATTAAAAAATAAAATATTATTTCAAATAGTAATTTTTTATAGTTTTTGATGGATTTTGAAATGTCTGTTTTTACAAAATGCCATTGAAATTTGACTAAGTGTAAGCGTGTGTGTGAGAGAGAGTGAGAGTGAGAGAGAGAGAGAACCAGCATGTGTGTTTGAGAGAGTGTACATGTGTGCGCATTAGGTCACCCCCACTTTATATCTTTTTTCTACATTTGTGGCTGATTTTATTTGCCAAATTTTATAAAAATGCTCTCTGTGGTAGTCATGCGTGTGTGTGTGTGTTTGTGTGCGTGTGTTTGTATGTAAGAGAGTGTGCATGAGAAGGAGAAAAAAAGAGCGTGTGTGCGTGCGTGCGTTTGTGAGTGTACATGAGTGTGCATTAGGTCACACCCCTTCATGTGTTATTTTCTGCATTTGTGACTGATCTTATTTGCCAAATTTCACAAAAATGCTCTCTGTGGCAGTCATACCTGTGTGTGTTTGTGTGTGTGTATTTATGTGAGCATGTGTTTTTTGCATTGCATTTGTGCACAAGTACCAGACCTTCATTTCTGTGTCAAAATTTTCAGATTTATGCTGGATTTATTGATATTTATTTTTCGACAAATGGAAAAAAAGTTAAAAACTTTTTTTGCATTTCCCATTCACTTTCAATTGGGGTCATATTGATGAAATTTTTTTACATACCTTTGGAACACCCAAATCAAGCCCAGTTTTTTTTTGAGTGTATGCAAAGATAGATTATTTAGGAAAAGTCACAAAGTTTTACATCTCTGAGATGAAGGGAACCTTTTTTTAACTAATGAAATGTCGTTTGGGGTCATATAGACCCCAAGGAGCGATTGAGGGTTAAAGGGTTTTGTATCTGAACTTCTCATACATCACTGAGGTACACTGTCAAAAATAAAGGTACAAAAGCTGTCACTGGGGCGGTACCCTTTAAAAAAGGTCCCAATTTGTACCTTTGAAGTACTAATATGCACTCTTTGGGTACAAGGGTGTACCTTTTTCAAAAGGGTACTGTCTCAGTGACAATATTTGTACCTTTATTTCTGAGAGTGTACATTTGTCATTTTTTATTTATAAGGTCATGTAGTGATGACAAATGAATTTTTAGAACTAGTTTGTAGTCTCTCAAGTAATTCAATACTGTACATTATTATACAGAAGTGGTGTTATAATAGTTTTAGATAAAGTATGGTACAAAGTATAGACAATGCATGTCATTTTATGGCGCAGTAACATGTAGCCATCTTAGTATATAAACAGCTTTTATCTCATGTGTTTTTAAGAGGATTTTAATAACTGGGAGTTGACGCAGAACGGTGGAGACAAATGGCATATTGAACAGATGCCAGACGATTCAGTGGTGTCATACTTCTGCACATCACATGAGTAAGAGAAAATTATTCAGAATAGACAACAATAATAATGTGTGAATGTGAGTTTATGATCATACTCTGGGTGTCAGTGTTCATTTCTGTACAATTTTCCAGGCCGTGTCTAAAAAAACAAGTGATCATTCTGCTGCAAAGCGGTTATAATGCTGAATATTTAGATTCTGCGCCTGAAGTGACTGTGAGGGACTGGTGAGTCTTTAGCATCTACTTCACTATTGTCTTCATTTATTTGTATAGCAGCTCATTTCTTTGCATGTCTGTGTTTAGGTACCGCACTCGAGAAGACTGTGGAGGCGTTTATAGGCTTACTGTGTCACTGCTCAATGAAAATCGTGAGGTCATTGCTACATTTAAGCCGGCTGATGTGACTGTGCCCGCTGATACCCCTTGGACACAGGTAAAATGTGGACGGGTGAATTGTTTACATTAAAACCAATAACTTGTTTGGGAAGGAAATCAGGTTTAATATCATGTTGGCTTTAAAACTAAATGCAAGAGATAAAAGCCCCATTTATAAAGCGTGCGTATGCACAGATTTTATCGTTATACGCAAAAATCCACAACATGTCCATATTTATAAAAACTGTCTGAGCAGACATTCGCACTTTTGCTT
Source organism: Paramisgurnus dabryanus (assembly GCF_030506205.2). Classification (NCBI taxonomy): domain Eukaryota; kingdom Metazoa; phylum Chordata; class Actinopteri; order Cypriniformes; family Cobitidae; genus Paramisgurnus; species Paramisgurnus dabryanus. The sequence goes on from NC_133350.1 coordinate 13,248,064, forward strand.
ATCTGAATGCTGCAGGTTTTTGGAAATATGCTCGTAAAGAATTTAAACATTGACAGGTGCTCTTGACATTCATTAGGCATCATTTAAAGGCGGAAATCTGCAAGCTGCGCACAATTTCAAGCTTTTCAAGATTTATAGATTTCACATCTGAAAGTGAGGCCTACATGTGTTTTTTATGCGTATATTGGTACAAAATACGCATTAATATGAACTTATAGCATCTGTTGGGCACATTAAGTACATGTTAAATATCGTGTATTTTAACGAGTTGGCCTTCCATATACATTTGTTTCATAAATCACACCTGCACGCTTTTGAGAAATGATCATAAGATCAAATTTAGCATTTTATAAATGAGGCCCAAAATCTTTACCTCTAACCTTGACTTTGGTAACAAAAAAGTGTCACTTTGGACACAAGTGTTTGTTAAATGCCTAAATGTTCAGATATTTTCCTTTATTTCTTTAAGGAAAATCTATTAGTTGAGTTTTAGTAAAGTAATGTTTGGGTGACTGTTTCTATAATATTAGCAACTAAACTAAAGCTACCAGATGAATAGCTTCCTGATTATCAAAAAATCCACAAGTTTCTTATTTAAGGGTATAGGAGGCTATTTCAGACACAGCCGAAGCTTCAATTTCTGATTAGTCAAGTGCACTGTTGGAAAGTCCAAACCCCAGATTTTTTGCTGTATTTACATTTTTGTCCCACATAATACTTTATAGACAGTATTGTACACATAATTGTGTGATTATGTGCGTGTGAACATTATTCTGTACAATATCGGATCATTGAAATAAATATGAACTCACGCTGGAATGTAGTGAATGAGTAAACTAATTTATTTTAAACTAATTTATTATATTGACCATTCACACATGTTGTACTTTAAGCTTATTTGAACAAATAACATGACATTAAAATCCATCTTAATTTTATCAGCTGGTTGCTTCGTCCGACGGGGCTTCTTTTAAAGGGTCTACTATCGGTTTATGTAAGGAATAATTGACGAAGGGCCATTGAATTAGTACTTCTGCAGTTGTGCCTACATTGATTTTACAGTAGCGCCCGCCGAAACTTGTGGATAGTTTTAAGTTTATGGACACTGAATATAACCACACTTTTATTTCTTCTTTCATAGGTGACACACACATTTACAGGTTATGGTCCTGGTCTACGCTTCATCTCTTTTGAACATGGTGGTCAAGACGATAAAAACTGGAAAGGCTGGTATGGAGTCAGAGTCACTGGAAGTTCTGTCACCATACCCCCAAAACCCTAATATGTGATTCAATAATGTTACTGATTGGTCAGCACTTTGCTTTTTACCATACTATAACTACAAATAATATTAAAGTAACATTACAGAAACTTCACGGCTTAACCTTGCTGAACAAGCAAAGCCTTTGCTTACTTTTTAAGATTTAAATGCATATTCAGAATAAAAATAATAAACTTATCTCTGATTGAAATTTAAACGTGGGGAATTAATTGAAATTATTTTCTGCTGTCATTATAGAGCTTAATAAAGTCTCCCTGTGGTGAAAATCAAGTTTCTATTGTTGTTTATGTATCTGTGTGGTGTTTTTACATTAACAAAAAATCATATGCAAATGTATAATTCGACACAATAGCGGAGTGTTTTCTGCAACCAATCACATTAACACAGTTGAACAGGTAGATGAAATTAAAATGTCATTTAAACCTATTCTTTGAATAGGTTAAAATGTACAAATAAAGATTTAACTTTAGGCATTTAGCAAACGCTTATCCAAAGAGACTTACAAAGATTCAGAAACGATAAAAGTGATGTGTCAAAAAGATCATTTAAAAATGTTTAATGACTATTTAGAGCATTGAGATCGCTAGACGAGGGCTTAATGTACAACGAAAGCCAAAATTTTGACCAAACTTGAGCTTTATACTTTCTTTTCACCTCAAGCTCAAAATTAAACTGTGCACATTCTGCCTCATTTTGCCAGCACAGTTCACATATGCACAACTCACACATGCATCATAAAACCATCAGCTACGTGTCTGGAACTGCAGAACGCAGCATCTATATAGATATATATCTATGGTCCGTGCTGTGTGATTGAGTTGAGATCTGCATACTAAAGGAGGCAAAGTTGTAGTTACATTCAAGCTATGTTAAGGCATAATGAAAAGAAAAAACTTTTGCATATGCGTTTGGTTAGGGTGCTCAAAGATGAGATACCGTTATTGACTACATGGGTACTTTACCTTTTATTTAACACATAGGGTTGGTTTCCTGGACAGGGATTAGACTCGTCCTAGACTAAAATAAATGCAAGAGCTGTCCAAACTGAAAACAACTTGAAAGACATAGGGGAGAGCAGGGGTGAAAGTACCATTTTTTATTTTTACAATGTTTAAACAGATATATTTTGCTGTGGTCATTAACTTACAAATGTGGGCAATACTAGGTGGAATTTTGAACAAATGTAAAACGACTTCAGTATAATTTCACTTTGAACATAAGTAGCGCATTGTTACTTTTGACCCTTTCAGCTTAACAGAACAAGATGTTTGTGTTACACCTGTTAAATATACTTATTACACGGCTCTCTGGAATGCTTGATTCTGATTGGTCAGTTGAGACATTTGCAGGTTCGTTCTTTTCAAATAATAACCGCTCCAAAGTATTAACGCATAGCCGGACTACTTGTAAGTTAAAATCCCTCTGCGCCAACAAAGATTACTGTTTGGCGCCATCTTGTGACAAACACTGGACAACCACAATTAAGAATGGAACATTTTGAAATTAATTTTAACATGTACAGAAAAAAACAAACATTTAAACAGTGGATAGAAGAACGAACAACGACAAGACACAGAGAGCTTACTGAGACTGAACTTGACAAAATAGAGCATGACAGCTACGAAGCCAACACCAAAAAAAAAAACATAATGGGCATTAAAACTTCTCAAAGACTGGCTAAAAGAGAAAAAAATGGAGACAGACAAGTATGAAGCAGAGGATCTTAATAAGGTATTACGATCATTTTATGCATCTGTGCAAAGTTTCGCGGAAGGATAAAAAGTTTAATTTAAAACAAATATGCCAATAAAATGTTTCAAATTCATATTCATGTCCAGTTTTTTTTTCTTATGTGGCAAGTAGCCGTGTAATAAGCGGGATAATGTAGAGGCAGCAGGTAGTTATCGGGAAATAAGCCCCTTCAGTGTGATACAAGTGCCTCCGCTTCGCGTCGGGTCCTGATCACACTGTCTGGGATTATTTCCCAATAACTACCGGCTGCCTCTACATTATCCCTAACATGACCATCACCTTGTTAATATGTAACTGCAAACATATTTTGTTGTTAATCTTTGCAAATTTTCAAAATTTCAGTTTTATCAAATGTTTCAAAAGCAACCCCACAGTACAAACTTGAATTGTTGAGAATAAAACATTTTGTCAACAGTTTGAACAATAAGAAAATTAAATTACCCTAAATCAAATTAGAACTAGATGCTAAATTTTGTAGACAAATTTTATGTTGGTTTGACAAAACCTGGCCTGAATGTTAAATTTAATAAATGAGTAAACTACTAACTCCCCCCCACCCCCAGAGACAGGAGACCAAAATCAAGTTTTGCAGTAAAAGTCTGGTATTTTAGTGGGTCAGTGGCATGTTTTAAATGGAAAAGCTCAAACATGGATAGACAAAGAATCATAGTCAGATAATAATGTAATGTTATGTAAAAACACATGCATTTATAAAATGTAATAGAAACTCTATCACATAAAAAACAATACTTCAAAATGTATTGTTTTTAAATAAAACCCAACTACTCTACAAAAACTGTTAAAATTGTTTGTGGTCGAAGACACATCAGCCATTGTGAAAGTACATCACCAAAAGTAAAAAATCAAGTGTTTTGATTCGGATTAGTCTTCAAGCAATATTTGGTAAATGTTCATGATCATGTAATCACAACATACACTGTAAAAGGTGAAAAGTAGGATTAACTTATAAATTACTTCAATTGGTAACACCTAAAAAAGTGTTTTCAACTTGTTTTTTAACAAATGTATTAACTACAGAAAAAAAAAAGACAAACCAAAGCTCGGGTCTTAAGAGGTGAACACCTCATTTAAGAATATCTATCCGCATTTGGCGGGTGTTAATGTCAAGCCCTGCATGTTTATCAAAACAAACATTGCATGTTATAAAACATTTTGATCATCATAACTAACAAACTATGAAGTATTGATAATAATAAAATCATATCCAACACTGGGATTCAACATCATATAAAATAAATAAATTCTTCATCCATGTGTTTGCTACGAGAGTGGCTTTGTGTCGATACCGTATGTACTTTTTTGGTGTCATTATAGCTTTGATACAGTTACATAAATACTGATCAACATCTGATATGATTGCACACATCAAAGTCAAACCTGTGCACCAATACAAGCAAACATTCTCCAATACATTGTGGTTTATATCAGGAGTTTTCATTCCTGCTCCTGGACATCATCCTGCATCTTCCATTTACTGGATCAGGAGCTCGAGATGTCCAGGAGAAGGACTATAAACCTGATTTAGATGACAGGTCATAAAAATAACCATTATATTGTTTATAATAAAACATCTCTGTATGTGTTATTGAGGCCGTACATGAGTTTTATCACTCAGCTTGCGACTGCATCTGCTTGCAGAAGGCTTCAAACTGCTGCTGTTCAAGTTCAGTCATAACCTTGTTCAGGGCGTAAATCTGTAAGACATCACAAACGCTACTTTAAGACCTATATCATGACAATAAAGTCCAGTTTTATAGTCCAGTGTGCATGCATCCATGTGTTTATATAGGGACATTATGCACTGCCCGAAAATAGTCCCCTGCCATCGAAAGTAACCAAGGGGACTATTTTCGGGCAGTGCTTAATATCACTACGCCTGCTGCAGCCATGGTACATCAGCAAAATCCCTGATAATTACGCCAGTTTGAGAGTATAGTCCTAACCATATTTGAAAAGAGAATTGCAGCTTTTAATTTTCTGTTGGTCTTAGTACACGATGTAACTACAGAAGAGTCAAGTTTTAAATAGGAAAAATATTAAATAGGGTTATTTTTTAGCGCGATGCTAATGGTCTAATCAGATTCAATTGATTGTGCTAAGCTATGCTAAAAGTGCTAGCGCCAGACCCGGAGATCGACTGAATGGATTTGAAAACGGTAAAAATCAAATATTTAACTCTAGGGTAGGTGGAAAATGAGTATATCTTTAAAACAAGTGGAGTGTCCCTTTAAGGTTTTTACATGTTCAAGATCGTGAGTAACAAATGCTAAACGCCTAAATGTAAATGCTGCTTTCACATCATATCATAAGTACATAAATATCATTATTTCGAGATGAAAACACGTGACGCTTAACCAGGGATGGGCAGATTCATTTTTGGTACATGTATTTCAAATACCTATTTCAAATACAAAATAGTGTTTTGTAATTTGTATTTGATGAAAATGCCTTCGTATTTTGTATCAAAATATTTCATAGTTGCATTTATTTGTATTTTTAAATACTTTAAAAGAAGTCTACGTGATGATATCATAGAAATGCGGCCTCTGATTGGTGCCAACTAAGAAGTTTGCCCAGCCCTAGACCAGAAGATGTATCCATATGAAAGGTAAGAAACCTATCGACGTGATAACATAATATGTAAGGTCACGCTGGCATGTCACACAGCTTATTGATGGTCGTTTTCGAAGCACTGCTTCATGAAGCTTCGAAACATTTACGAATCTTTTGTTTCGAATCAGTGGTTCGGAGCGTGTTTCAAACTGGCCCAAGTCACGTGATTTTAGCAAACGAGGCTTCATTACGTCATAACTGTTTCGAAACGTTTCGAAAATCCGATGGTTCACCACTAGGGGGAGTTGATCACATGACCAGTGTCTAATAGGTTAGGTGAACTCGGGTCAGTTTTATTATAAAAGTTCATAAAACATTTATCCTTCTGACTAATAACACTGCCATTTTGTCTACTTTTTGTTTATAGACAGATTTAATGACAAAAATGTGCATAATTAAATGGGTATTTAGTTTTATTGATTTGTTTGCCCTAAACAAAACGAAAAACACATAATATACTTTTAACTATGTCTTAATTAAGTTAAATAATTTTTTTAAACATATTTTAATACAAATCTTGCGATTATTTTGTTAAAAAAAGTGTAAAATGTTTAGACATATCTGCTTTTACACTATTTTGACCAGCAGGGGTCGCCAGCGTGTGTGCTGTTTCGAACTGCTTCGAAAAACTGAATCAATTTTCGAAGCAATTGATTAAATTGATTCGAAGCTTCGAAAAGCTTCATTTCTCCCATCACTAACACAGCTAGTGCAAGACAAGAAGTTGTCATTTAAAAAATGCTTTTTATTAGCCGAAAATGACGATTGTTTCGCTAGATAAGACCCTTATGACTCGGTTGGGATTGTTTTGAGCCCTTTGAAGCTACTGTTGAAATCCACTAAAATCCACTATATTGAGAAAAATCCTGTAATGTTTTCCTTAAAAAACCTGAAATAGGGGGGAGTAAATTATCTGGATTTTTAATGAAAGTGGAGTCATCCTTTAATGTTTCTACTAAACATAACACAAAAAGCGCATCAGGTAACAAATAATACCATACTGGAAGTGTCAGAAAACTCGCTTTACGATATAATGTAAACGCAGCTCCTAACATCCTAACATTAGACAATCCAATCTGATGAATAGCACTATATAATAAAACATGATGGTATCGAAAATATACCAATATAGTATTAATGGTAATACTATGGTAAACTTTGCCCTGCTAAAAAAAAACAATAGACACCATTCACAGAAATTCTATTGGTTTTATTGGTAATTTTATTCGTTCTAATGGAAAATGGCCCATTGTATTGGTCTTTGTTGGTCTCTAATGGTTTGTAATGGTTCTAATGGAATATGCCCCAAAACACACTACAGTCTAGTGGTTTTAATGGTTCCTATTGGTATTTTAATGGAAACCATTAGAATTTTCTGTAATGGTTTTATTGTTTTTTTTCAGCATGGTGGGTTGGGTAGACTACTATCCTACATATGCATTAATAAAATGCTTGTCTATGTATAAAGATTATTGTTCTAGTTTAATGATTTTTACAGTCACCTCAGCTCTCTGTCTCTGTTTGAGCTCTTGTTGAGCAGATTTCTGTTTGCTTCTGTCACCGCGGGTCGGTGTTTGTTGTTTCTGTTTGTCTTTTCGACAAGCCGGCTCCATTTTACAAACCAGATTCAGACTGATCAAAGACTATAACACATAAACAACATAACAAAACAAGTCACGTTTTATCCAGATACAAACATAAAGCGAATAATAATAATAATAATATGCACTAACAAACAGAACGCTTGCGTGTATGAAACAATTTCGCACATTTTATGACTGTTTAATTCAGAAATGCGTTAACTACGTTTAACGTTACTTCAACTGGTCAAAACACACTAACTTACCAATATCGCAAAGGCTTACCTATTGATTGTTGACGGGGGAAGTATAAATAAAAGAGACTGCTACCCTTAAAGCGGTCCTGACTAAAGGGGATACAGCTACAGCCAAATCTCGCGAGATATTGGGTTTAAAGTTAGGTTTGGGGGTAGGATTAGTATGACAAACAGCAGTTCTGACTAAATAATATACAGATACAACCCAAATCCCCAAAATGTTGGGTTTAGGGTTAAAATCAGGAAGAAACAACGCTCATCCGGCGTTGTCACTTGTAAATGAAGCCGGTCAGAAACTAAGCCGCGACTACATGGTTCCTACTAACAAAAAGTTGGCTGTGTATCGTGTTTATGTTGTTAAAAAAAATATGATTAAAATAGAAATTTCAGTTATTAAAGAAACGTGTAAAATCATATTAGAATTGCTGTTGTTTGTTGTACATTGTTTGGGTTACAGTAACGGATTTATTTGCTTGCAGACAAAACAGTGACCACAAGAGGCCGCTCTTACATTTCTCTTTAACTTCAAGACCCAATGGGCTTTTGTTATTGCACTTGATTTTATTTTAATACATGACACATGAAAATATTATAGTATTTATTTATATATTAAACTGTAGCATAGCATTTATAATTACAATTGTATATTAAAATATTCTTTATTATATAGTATAATATAGTAAATATACTATAGTAGCACACAATAATACACAACTGTAGTATATAGCACATGAATGCCCAAACTTTTCCTACCAAAGGCCAAAAACCAAACCTGACAGAGGGCTCATCACTTAATTTATAATTTTCTAATATTTAAAAAACAAATAAGCAAACATTATTCTGTTTATGCATAACAAATGCAGCTTTATTTTAAAAGGTAACTGTTGTAAAAAAAGAAATAATTTTGCCAATCATATAGTACCGGAGTTCATTGAGTTTCGTGATGTATGCTATACACCTTCAAGTATGTACGCATGTACATTAAAAACATTTTTATTCACTTTAGTTCCTTGCATTTAATTTCAATTTACATGTTTTAATGTACAAATAAAACAAAAAAATGTTGCATTTTAGAAAATGTTTAATTAGAAATAAGAACATCTGCGGCAAGGACGTTTATCCTTTATCCTCATCTCACATGGCATGCCGGGCCAAATTAAAAGTCATTGCGGGCCAATTTAGCATTTACTATAGCAAAGTTATATCTAAGAATATACTAGAGTTTACTATAGAAAATATATTTTACATTATAGTATCATTTCATGTGTGTTTGCATGTTCCAACAACAAGATTTTGAAGAAAGTATTGGTTACTAAATGTATAAAACTGGAGAATGCATTTGGTGACAGATTGGCAGGCACTTCGGTAGGTACCAAGAGGCTCTCAGCTACACATACATCATCATACTTACCCGAAATCATTCAGGAACGGTTATAAAAACATATACCTCCTCTCTAGCAAACTAGTTTTTACCTCCCTGCCACTTTGGAATGTAAATGTACTCCAGTGTTTACCGGAGTGACATAATTTAAAAGCTTAATTTGAGAAGTAAAAATGTTTACTCTTTTTCATTTCTCAAAAGCAGCTCTGTCACAGATGTTGTGCTAGCAGTTAATGTTATCATTACATATAAAATAACAACAACACTCATGTAAAGAAACAATGTGTGCGGAGGAAAAAAGATGTCAGGTTGACACAAATGGACCACCGAGGAAAAACTAGGAATGGAAGGCAGATTATGATTTACGTAAATATTGGTTAATCCAAAAACTGGCCGAGTCAGACCAGGAACGAAAATGTCAAATAGACTATAAACTTTCCCATTAGAGTAGCAGAAGGGTCATATAATTGTTCAAATGCTCCCAAAGTAGACACATGTCAGTTCTTTTTGACCATATATGAAGCTGTACTTTTATGAACCTGGGCTTGATGTACATAAAACTGTCTTCAGGTTTATGCCCTTTGGCACCATTGTGCCACATTAGGTTTATCATGGCACGTTCTAATGTGTTTTTATGGATCTCATCACAAAGACGACACACACTATAATATTATCCAATAAAAAACAACCGAATGAAAAGACTACAGACCCCTCCAGCAGATTTTCCCCTTGACCTTTTTGCTCCCTAGGAAAAGCTGGCATGTAAATGAAAGCTTCCTATGAGCCGCTGGCTGTCTTGGGAAAAGCTTGCGGACAGCCGGCCTGAACAAACTGAATGCGGTGGGTCGAGGAGGTGCCTGTGACGTCAGACTGTTGTCAGATGCGCAAGAGAAGCTCGGTGCGCACTGCGTGATCTTCCCAACAAACACAGCTCAATGGATTCAAGGTCATTCATCTGTAAAGATGCACTGCAAAAATGACTTTCTTACTTAGTATTTTTGTCTTGTTTTCAGTACAATATCTACAAAATCTTAAATTAAGATGCATTATTTAAATGAGCAAAATTACCTTTAAAATAAGTCTAGATTAAACACAATTTAAATGAATTTGTACTTAAAACAACCAAAAATATCTGCCAATGGGGTAAGAAAAAAACTTAAACACTTAATTTAAAAAAATTCAAGAAAAATTCTTACCCCATTGGCAGATTTTTTTTTTGCTTGTTTTATGCACAAAATCACTTAAATTTGATATTTTTGGTCTAAAGCTTATATTTATATTCTTAGGTCATTTTGCTCTTCAAGCAAATGCATCTTGATTCAAGAATTTTTAGATATTTTTACTGGAAACAAGACAAAATACTAAGTAAGAAAAGTCATTTTTTCCAGTGTAAACTTTTATAAACCAAAAATGTTTGAACACACTTAACTGAGTGAGGTTTAGGTTACCAATGATCATAAAACATGTCATCCAAAAGCTTATGGTTAAATGTTTGACATTGTTTTGTAAACAAATGAATTTCTTTAAAGAGCACCTATTGTCCGATTCACGTTTTTACATTTCTTTTGGTATGTAAGCAATGTTTGAATTGAAGGGGGTCTGGGGGGGTCCCGGACCTCCTATAAGCCTTAAGGGACCCCCCATAAAGCACAAAAACATAAATTAGGGGGGTCCCCTGTTTTTTATTAAAATTAAAATACTACATGAATTTAAAATCCTCATTTTGCGTGTCACAAAGCGATACTGTCCGTTATTTGTCCCAATTTCGCAATTAAATAATTTAAATGACTTCAGTCTGAAATAAAGAAACGCGCAAGTGCGCCTCATGCTGTTTTCTGGAGGAATTGACAGACGAGTTAATGTCTCTATCTGCGTGTGGAGTATTTTTTACCTCAGTTGCAGTAAGAATCTTTAGTAATCTTTAGGTTTAAGGGTTTTTAAAAAAATCTTCTCAAACAATTATTTCATAACAGTGGCAAAGCTATCCACTCAGACTGACGGCTGGTCAACCCAGTTACACAAAATATTTTATTGGGAAAGCAGAAGAAATCACGCTTAAATGATAATGATAGACTCTTTAATACTTAGCCTATCGCTCAAATACGCATCTTTTTAGAAATAAATAACTATAACTAAGTATCTTTTGGATGTGTTTTTTAAACCTTGGAAAAATGTAACATGCAGGGCCGAAGTGGGACTCATTTAAGCCCTGGAGTTTCATGTCTTAGACCAGCCCACTTTAGTTCACCACTGACTATATTAAAATAATATAATTAAATCCTCAGTAGTTTATAAGTCTGCAATAGTGCACTATTCTCTGCAGCCTTGCAATTATTTCCAAAAATATAATTTCCAATTCAATGCAAATACAGTAGTCTAAAACAGTTATGATTTTGCCATAATCGTGCAGCCCTACCTAATGTATTTTAATATTATTCAATTAACTTATTCAAAAACTGCTGAAAAGGAACAAATGTTTTCCCCTATATTTTTTCCCCTAGAGTTTTGCATAAAATAGATGAAGAATAACTATTCATAGATTAATCATTGTTACAAATATAACTTCGATATAAAAAATACGACATTTACCTTTTAGAGGCCGTTCGTATCAAGTCGCGCTCAAGTTTATTTAAAATCCAAACGTGGGGCAAGTGCACTCAAATATAGACGCGTCTAAAACAAAACTCGTGTTCACAGGCGACCGCTTTGAAAAGCAGAAGAAAGCGGCGCGTCATGCGTTGTCCATGCGTTTAAAATGAATATGGACCCTATTTATGATTATGAACGCAAGAATTATTCCGTGGTCGGAAGTTGGGGCACAATCAACTTGGGCATAAAGCGGTGGGATCGTATACCACCCGCAAATTACGCGAATGGGGCTGCTGTGAGTGCTGTCAGCATAGGGACAGCAACCTTCAACCTGGTGGCATGCTAACACCGGCCCTAGTGCCCCCCCAAAAAAACAGACAATTTGAGTGCAAGATGTTAAAGTGAGCGTGCGTTTCCTAAAGCATGCAAACACAAAATTATTTCGAAAGTCTTGGCAACTAGTCTCATAAAAACAATCAGTTATGTCTTAAAGTGATTGCAAACAGTTCGGAAAGAAATCAGATCTTTGTGTTGGTCTGAAAGTAGCAGTTCTTATCTGCTTATGTTTGTGTCATTTATATTTATTAAACAACAGAAAACAGGAAAATTACTTGTGTATCTTTAAAAAGATTAATTTTATTTAATTTATACAGTGAAGAAGACAGTTTTATTATTCATTTGATTCTATTTTTGTACCTAAATACTACTGTTAGATATTACTTTATTTGTAACTTTGTTCTTTTCTATTTTTATATGCTCATAATTTCCAGTTTTGCTGATCCGAAAATTATTCGATCTGACTCAAAAAAACGCAATGTAATCCATTTAACCACTACTATATAGTAAAATTATGTAATTTAAGAGTGAGTCCTATTCTGTTTAAAATGTCTGGCCTTGCCAGTGTTTCACACTAATTTGATGAGTTTTCAAGGTAATGAGGGGGTGGAGCTTGGCCGGGGGGTGGGGCTTAGCTAGCGGACCCCCAATAAGCTTTGACATAATTCGAACACTGTATGTAAGTGTGTATTAGTAATTTTTTTTAATGATATACAAAAGGAACAAACCCCAAAGTAAACGAAGATGCAAGTTATCGTCTCCAACGTAAATCTCTTTTCTTGGACTACAACAAACACACAGATTGTAGGCAACAGTTTACTTCCTGGGATTGGTGATGTAGTAAAGACCGACATCATAATTCCTATCGCTTGTAAGTTAACTCCTGTTAGCATTGCATTGTAAAACCAATCTTTCAAACATGGTAAGGAGCGTCACATTTCCAGCTGACGTCAAGGGTATTCAGGAAAATCACAATGTACAGATTAGCTGGCCACAGATCAGGGACACATGTAAAGATCAGGGACACAGCGCTTTTAAAATCCGTGCATTTCAAGAAAATAGTGAAATCTGGAGCTACAAAAATGTACGGTATGTGGAAAATAATGTGTTTTTTAACCATAAACCACGCAAACACATTGCATTGTACCAAATACAGAAAATAACATAGTTTTTAGTAATGAAATAGGTGCACTTTAGAAATGTTTATTTAATTTTAAGAATGCATTTACATTATGTGTATGTTTATGGGTGATTCTCACGAAATCCAGATTTAGAAGGTGTCCAGCATCAGATTTTTTTAAAAAGCCCTTAAGGAATTTTTGGTTTCTTTGTTTTGCACATATAAGATTAAGGTCAAAAAAAGATGGACGACACCCATTCGCTCTCTTCCATTGGTGAAAAGTGAAGCCGCCAGTGTCCCGATAGTAGCGATTTCGGGACCCGTCCTGCGCAGTAGTGAGCAGGAAGAAAAGCCGCAAATTCAATGCCCCACCGCGGAATGCGCATAGACGGTTTCAGCAGTAACGACATAAACAAGCGGCTTTCGTGGTCCACACGTAACTTTCTGTAAACTCCGCTAAGAATAAATAACAACAAAGTTCTTTAAACGTAGTTTATTTATATAACAAGCAAAAAACAACATATAAATTACCTAGGAAACCAAAACATTTGTTATTTTCAACGAGACATTTGTTAAAGAGATAAGTTTAGCAACTAGTCAGACCATAAAAAAAATGAAACTGGAAGTAAAGTTCGGATCCAGACGTGTATCGCATCAGTGCACGTGCGTCCAATGAAACTTATTTTAAAAACAAACATTTAAAAATTACATCAGCGTGATTAAAACTACAGTAAACTGCAGAAACCAGCTTCGGAAAAAAGATAATTGAAGTCGTAATTAAATTGTTTATTTAATCAAGTCCCATTGAATAACATGGGGGAGGCGGGGTTTATGACCTACTGGGACCAGTCACTGGGGGGCGATCGAGATGTTTTGGCTTCACTTTTCAGGGCTTGTGCGGCACGCTTGGTCTGAACGTACTATAACCATTATTTTTAGAGGATTTAAAAATATTTCCTATAGAATTATTTACATTTTTTAGATTATCATTATCAAAAATTATCATTACCACAACATGATATTACATTAAATATACGCATTTACAAACTCATGTTTCGATAAGGAAAATTATTTGAAAATTTTAGTTCACTGAGGGCTTAAACAATGATTGAAAATTGTTGCGGAGGATGAGAAAATTGGTCTTGGACACATTTATATTTTGTATTATTGTCTCTTCATTTACCAATGATCACCAAATACCACATTTCTTTACTGTAAATGTTTATAGTATAACATGCACTGAAGCTTTTTTATTTTTTTAGATTTTTTAATTATAAATATTTCCATGTCAAAGAACCTAAATCTAGTCATGGACACGTTGCGGTAATGAAAATGTTCCCATTAACTCTTTCAGCGCCAGCGTTTTTAAAAAAAGTTGCCAGCCAGCGTTTTTCATGATTTTCAACAAAGTTTAATGCCTTCCAGAAAATGTTCTTCTTTAAATATATAAACATACAATATACCAAACGAAAGAACAGACCCTCTGCTTTCAAACAACAACAACAAAAAAAAAACGTTTCATCCTACCTTTAGTGGTTCTTTTTTAATCAGCTTTTGAATATGGGTAGGTTTCTGCAAAAACACCACATTTTGAGCAAAAAGCAAAAATAATTCAATTTTTGTGACGGACTTTTCATAGAGTTCCCATTCAGAGCGATCTTTAAAACAGACACGGACATGCAGCAGCTTGCCATAGGGCAATACTTCCGGGTTTAAAAAGTTGCAGAAGGGCGCCACCTGGTGGATAATAGCGGTATTGCGGAAAGACGGAAAATCTCGTCATTGGCGGGGAAGCGTTTTCTCTTAATTGACGAGATATCTCGTCAATGGCGGGGAAAGAGTTAAATGTGGAAAAAAAACAAAATTGGTTTGTATGATGTCATTTGAAATCATGTGCAAAATAGTACGTAAAGAGATGTTTGTAACAGTATGCATCTTATTTTGATACTCTTACTTTGCATTTACTTTTTTATCAAAATGTTTCATGACACCTCATAAGTCTAATTTCGAGAGAATCACCCATGCATTCAGCAGACACCTTAATCCAAAGCGACTAACGGTGCATTCAATCCCATAACATGTATGTTGCTAATGCAATGTTATACCGATTAAGCATTTGGAATATCTAAATATATCTTACATGGTTTATCTTCTTATAAGTTTTTTTATAGTGATTGCATAATTCCCATTTGACTTTTCTGTTGTTTTTTCTGTCTAAAATGTGGTAATAATAAAGAATAAATGTATGTTTATATATATATATAAATTAAAGCCATAGATGACAACAGAAAACACACCCTTGGAACACCCACCTCGCCTGCCAACTATTTGAATACAGAGCTGCCACTGAAGTTAAAAATAAAGAGGCAAAGGAAACGGTCTCTAATAAACATTTCACACTGCTGTCACTGTACACATAAGACTTTAGCCACAGCAGAGACCGCCGTTGGCTCGTGCGCCTCTGCATGCTGCCAAAGAAACGCTGCAGCACATTGAACTCCTCAGCACTTAAAATAACCTCTGAAGTAAACGATGCCCAAACTCAATGGCAAACCGAGGCCTGTTTTTTCACACCTGTAGTGAGTCCACCCCATGATCTCCTTCTCCAGCAAAAACAGTGGCATGGATGCAGTGGCAGGGAGGCGATTGGAGAGGAAATGACCGCATCAGTTTGCAGGATCGCCATGGGGTGGCAGCATTTTTCATCTGTGTGCGTGTCGGGTGTCGTAATCGTGTGCAATAAACACCACAAACCACATTAAACAGTTCAGCACTTTTCGGCCTACCTCAAGTGACATCATCACAAACTTTCTGACCGACCCATGGACATTGTGAGACATCAGGATACCCGATGAGTATTTCTTCACCCTCCAGAACTTGTTTTAAAACAAAAGAGGTTTACTTATTCCATCATTCTCAACAATCAAACATCAGTTAGATGATCATTAGAGATGTTTAATAGACAGAGGAAATGTGGTTTGGAGAGACGTGAAGTCTGACGTGTGCGAGACAGATCTACACAACTGCGGCTCACAGTCCGTCTGGCTTTTTCTTGAACCACCACACATTGAACTCGCTGCAAGCTGATATGCTTATTGTCTTAACATTAAACTCACTTATATTGACAGAAATATGCTTTACTTTCACAATACTGTTACAGTAAATAGTACATAGACAGACAGATTGATAGAGAGACAGACAGACGAATAGATCAGATGGATATACAGGGAGACAGACAGGGTTTTTAAACGACAGACACAGTATATAGACAGACGGACAGACAGAGTACATTGATAGAAAGATGGATAGAAAGACAGACAGACAGTCACAGTACATAAACAGACATACAGACCAACAGACACAGTATTACATAGATAGACAGACAGATACATAAACAAACAAACAAACAGATGGACAGAGAGATACATAAATAGATAGACAGACAGACATGTTTTTAAAGGACAGACAGGCAGACAGACAGATACAGTACATCCAGACAGATACAGTATAAAGATAGACAAATACAGACGAAACAGTACATAGATGGATGGATAGATGGATGGATGGGCTAACGGACAGACAGACAGAAGAGAAAGACAGACAGGCAAAAAGACGGGCAGACAGAAACAGCACATAAACAGACATACAGACCAACAGACGGTATTACATAGATAGATAGACAGACAGACAGACACACACATAAACGAACAGACGTAACAGATACATAGATAGACAGACAGACAGCTATATACACAGACAGAGTTCATGCAGTGATAGACAGACATGGATAGATAGACAGACAGGTTTTAAGAAGACAGACAGACAGACAGACAGACAAACAAACAAACAGATATAGTACATACAGACAGATGCAGTATATAGATGGATGAAAAGACGGATGGATGCATGGATGGACAGGCTTACAGACAGACAGAAGAGAAAGACAGACAGGCAAAAAGACGGGCAGACAAAAACAGCACATAAACAGACATACAGACCAACAGACAATATTACATAGATAGATAGATAGACAGACAGACAGACACATAAATGAACAGACGTAACAGATACATAGGTAAACAGACAGACAGCTATATACACAGACAGAGTACATACAGTGACAGACAGACAAAGAGACAGACGGACAAACAGATACAGTACATACAGACAGATGCAGTATATAGATGGATGAATAGACGGATGGATGCATGGATGGACAGGCTTACAGACAGACAGAACAGAAAGACAGACAGGCAAAAAGACGGGTAGACAAAAACAGCACACAAACAGACATACAGCCCAACAGACAATATTACATAGATAGATAGACAGACAGACAGACACATAAATGAACAGACGTAACAGATACATAGGTAAACAGACAGACAGCTATTTACACAGACAGAGTACA
The DNA here is from genome assembly GCF_030506205.2 of Paramisgurnus dabryanus. Lineage (NCBI taxonomy): Eukaryota > Metazoa > Chordata > Actinopteri > Cypriniformes > Cobitidae > Paramisgurnus > Paramisgurnus dabryanus. The sequence continues at coordinate 13,265,406 of NC_133350.1, forward strand.
TACAGTGGACAGACAGACAAACAGACAGACAGACAGACAAATAGACGGACAGACTAACAGATATAGTACATACAGACAGATGCAGTATATAGATGGATGAATAGACGGATTGATGCATGGATGGACAGGCAGACAGACAGACAGACAGACAGGTTTTTAGAAGACAGACAGGCAGGCAGGCAGGCAGACAGACGGACGGACAAACAGATGCAGTACATACAGACAGATGCAGTATATAGATGGATGAATAGACGGATGGATGGACAGGCAGACAGACAGACAGGTTTTTAGAAGACAGACAGGCAGGCAGACAGACAGAGGGACGGACAAACAGATGCAGTACATACAGACAGATGCATAGACGGATGGATGCATGGATGGACAGGCAGACAGACAGACAGACAGGTTTTTAGAAGACAGACAGGCAGGCAGGCAGGCAGACAGACAGACAGACAGACGGATGGACAAACAGATGCAGTACATACAGACAGATGCAGAATATAGATGGATGAATAGACGGATGGATGCATGCATGGATGGACAGGCTTACAGATGGACAGACAGACAGCTATATTCACAGACAGAGTACATACAGTGCATAGGCAGACATTGACAGACAGACAGACGAATAGATAGACAGACCGGCAGACAAACGGACAAACAGATACGGTACAAACACAGATATATAGAAGAAACAGTACATAAATGGACAGATGGATGGATGGGCAGATGGATGGATAAGCTTACAGATGGATAGACAGACAGACCAGAAAGATAGACAGGCAAAAAGACAGACAGACAGTACATACAGACAGATATATAGACGGACAGACAGATATAGCACATACAGACAGACAGAGTACATAGGTAGACAGACAGATAAGGTACATAGACAGACAGATATATAGACAGGGAGACAGGCAGACAAATACAGTACATAGACAGATAGACAAACAAACAGTGAGACAGTGAGACAGACACTGTAGCTACACTTGATAGATAGACAGACCAAAACAGTAATTACAGTACAGTACAGACAAATATATAGTCAGGCATACATACACAGTAAATATAGATAGAGAGACAGACAGACAGACAGACAGATGTTTTTGAATCGTAAAGATGGTCAGTCTTGAGTCTTTCTACAGTAAATGCATTCCACACAACACTTATAAACATGTCAAATCTTACTGGTGTCATTATAACACTGCATGTGTGCGTAGCAGAAAGTTGTTATGTTTGCTTTCTCTCCAAAGAAAACCACCGAACATTCTTTATCAGCTACTTAAATGACAGCAGTCAAACCAGCGTGGACGGTAATATGCAGCAGCATGAAACTAAACTAAACTAAACTACACTTTAAACTAAACTATTTCCTCCAGCTGCAGGTCGTACATGACTATTCTTCATGAAGTATATTTGCAACAGACCCTCATGCTTCACGCACAAATGACAATCACGGACAGCCGGGCAACTTCTTTTAACACGTGAGGTTTCACAGGTATGCGTGTGGCAGAGATGGATCTCATTTTAAATGTATTATGCAAATAGTGACTTGGCCGGTGCGAACGACCCCTTCTCTTAATGCAAACAAACCCTCTGGCAATAATTCCTCACTTGTTATTTCCTTGCTTTCGCTCCCCAGAGCCGATTCTCAAATACAAGATCTGCTTGTTGAACACGACGCCATCCCCCAAACCAGCATCTTCTGCGATGTTGCATGGGGTGAGAGGAGGGGTAGAAACAGCCAGTCTTTTAATTTGGCTTATGACAGCCCCTCAGTGTGCGCACACTGGCAAGACCCCGACTTTTAGACCGGCCTTTCAACCACGAGCTAGTACTCATTACTACTGTTTGTTTTGGCGCAGGCCAGATGGTACTTAGGAGCGCGGGGCAACGCAAGTGTCCAAGCCAACACGCGATATTCATGTTTAGGGGACGTGGACACCGGTTCAGCATAGATCTGAATCAGTAATACCATTTAAAAAAAACAGGGCTGAGTCTTTGTGTAGGGGCGAGTGAACGAGAGAGAGAAAGAAAATACATACTACAGGCAACAAATCAGACATTTTTCTTTATCTCCAAGTGTAATTTGGACCCTGACACTCCCAATTTTCTGTCTGGGGTGCTTGGGGATTGTCAAGTCGCCTACGTGTGGAAAAATGTATTATGTTACCGTTCAATGTATACCAAGAATGTGATAAACAACAGTAGTATTCTTGGATGTAAAGTAATCAAGCCACCATTGGCTTCCCTTAGCAATAATCTGACACATGCTAACTGATGGTATCACTCAACAAATAAAAATTCTTCATTTGTCTTCAATTAATCTAATATATTATCAATCATTACCAATCCACTTTAAATAAGATGAATATAAGCTTAGCAAGCCTCTGGAATCTTTTGTCAATGTATAGATCAGTGGCTATGTTTACATGCACAAAATTTTAACCATCCGACTGAATGTTAAAACAGGTCAGTTTACATGCACCATAAACATTGCAATCTGATTAAAATGTTTGGTTACATGTACACTCTATATAATCTGAACCAAACGCCTGCACAAGCGCACAGCCAGGGTTGCCAGATTCGCATATCAAAACCATCCCAAGTAACAAATTCACAGCCCAAATACCACCAACAAAATCCTTTAATCTTTAACATGCAGGAAAAAAATGGTGGAAACAGTTTAAACAGTATAGCCAAAATCTAAACCAAAAAAAGTAGAGGACTTGGCAACGCCATGCTGCACACAGAATCTCTTGTCGAGTTCACGCTTTATCTCTGGATAAAAGTCAAAGCTAAGATAGAGAAAGTTGTTTTTAAGAAGTTGTCAGATGCAGGTAATGGAAAAAAAATTCAAAAAGGCACAATGCTATTTTATTGCTTTATGTAGCCTAATGTTACACATGAGTGCTACAGAATGTAAAGTGTGTGACCCATGCGTGTTGCCATTGTGTGTTTCTGTGAGGTAAATCATGTGATACGTAAATAAGAGGTAAATATAAGACATGAACTTGAGAACAAATGTTGCACATGTGCACAAGGTATTATTGCATCTGATTATGAAAATACTATGATTCACACGCATACATGCATACTTTTCTCCTGATGATCAGATTACAGATCGAACACCACCACCACTTTCAATACATGAAGGCTTTTTAATATGATAGAGCCATCAATACGGATTATGTGGTTGCATAAAAATGAAGCTTATAATTCCCAACCGAGTGATACGGCTTTGTTAAACTTATTTTCTGATGACAGTGAAAATTCTGGTAGGGCTGAACCAAAAGATTTCCTCCAGATCTGCTTCAGCTGAGATAATATAACACATTATATTTATTCAATAACTATTAGGGGTGTCATGATTCTCCAAATCCTCGATTCGAATACATTTTTTATTCTAAGGACACGATTGATTCTCGATTTTTACACTTTTTTTGTAAGCACAAAAAATGCTATGCCATTTTTAGAGTAGACTTTTAATTTAGATTATTTACTTAATGTCATTTAAATGAAACAACAAACGAAAAATATAATTGCAAACAACAAACAGACAGTTCAGTGTGCATTATACTGTTAGATCTAAACAAGTACAGACATACAAGTTTGCAACTCTTCCAGTAAATATGGGACTGTCATGTATTGGGAGAAAACACTTGAATCAATATGTGATGCAAATGTGACGTATTTGTGCATAAAACTGTTGGTATAATAATGCTTTCATCGTCACTTACCGTGCATTATCATGCACATCGCGTCTTGTTAAACTTGACAGAGCTTTGGCACAACCGAATGCAGCCTACATCAGGTTAAGGGTCAATCACACTAGACTTTTCATTTAATTGACTTCCATTCATATGCATGCGAATGCATCAGACCAGAAACGCTCTTTGTGCAGCAAAGTTCAAGTTAAGTGAACTCGGACCTGCAAATTTGTATAACACAAAAACGATATGTTATTGTGTGACATTTCTGTCTACTGAAAAGCACAAATGGATGAAGCCAAAGATCATATTGATGAACCGCTCCACACCCACTCTCTGCAGCAACATCCGACAAATTTTCGGATGCTCAAAGTTTAGTGTGACTGTGCCTTTAGCATGTAAAGACAAGGCCAATCATAAAGCAATGTGGGTTAGAGGGGCGGGACTCATTGCAGAACACTGTTTCAATCTCATTTAAATGTTAAATAAGGTAATGAGTAAAAAAACAAATGGACATCAGTGGTTATAAATCCACTATATAAAGTGAAAATGGAATTAATTTACAAAACTTCAATTGGTAACACCTCAAAAAACTTTAAATACACAATTTAAGTTTAATTTAAGAAAAAGCTTACATTTGTTGGATTTGTTAAAGGGATAGTACACCCAAAAATGAAAATAATGTCATTAATGACTCACTCTCATGTCATTCCAAACTCGTAAAAAAAAAAATATATTACGACTTAATTCAACATTGTCTTCTCTTCTGTGTCTGTTGTGAAGCGCATGCGCGAGACTAAAGTCACGTGACTGCAGTGACGCGGATGAAGTACGACGTGGCTGACGGGTTAACTGGTGCGCCCCAGCTGTTTTTTTTTTGGCTTTGTTTACAGTCTGAGGGTAATGTAAGTTTGAAAATAAAAACTTCACAAAATGTCTGAGGATAACACGTCATTCGCGTCACTGCCGTCACGTGACTTTAATCCCGCGCATGCGCTTCACAACATACGCGGAAGAGAAGACAATGCTAAATAAATTCGTAATTTTTGTTATTTTTTGGGCCAAAATGTATTTTCGATGCTTCGACACATTCTAACTGACCCACTGATGTCACATGGACTACTTTGATGATGTTTTTATTACCTTTCTGGACATGGACAGTATACCGTACGTAGATTTTCAATGGAGGTTCAACAAGCTTACGGACTAAATATAAAACATCTTAAACTGTGTTCTAAAGATGAACGGAGGTCTTACGAGTATGGAACGACATGAGGATGAGTCATTAATGACATTATTTTCATTTTTGGGTGAACTATCCCTTAAAGTCATTTTTAAAAGTTTTGTTCACCCTAAATGTTCTCACTTTTAAGTGAAAAATTCCGTTTTAAAAAAATTAAATTTTTAAGTGTTACCAATTGAAGTTATATGTTTAAGTAGATCCAACATTCACTTTTTAAAGTGTACAAATTAATTCAGCATTCCCTGGATACCCTAGCGTTTATACGTAAATTAACACCCTTGCCCCATGGGCACAGATATTATCCAGTACGTAATATCAGCGTACCCTACAAATTGCGCTACGGCTCAACTCCTGTATAGATGAAGTTGTCAGAAATGAAGTGTGGGGTCATTGGTTCACGTCTTACAGGGACAATTGAAGACACTATTTAACCTAGAACGTTCCAGCCCAACCCAGCTGTATAAACAAAAACACAGAACCGCTGGGGATACAGGTGTAATTCAGAAGAATGAATAACTACACTGTGGACAAAACTGGCATCTGACCCAATCACGCCCGATCCACATTACCAAATCATGAAGTGCCACCAAACGGTCATGGAGACAAATGTCCTATAAAAAACTGAAGTGGTCTAGTGGGAAAAACCGATAGCATTACACCACATGGTTGCTGGTTGAGTCCATTCTAGCACTGCATTTTAATCCAGATTTCATCCATGAGGATTTGTCCCAAGCTACTTTAATTTCAGTGAGCCCCCTGGTGGTTAATACTACAACTACACCATTATACAGACAACATTTACATTTATGCATTAGGTAGATGCTTTTATCCAAGGAGAGTGCATGATCAGTAATGTATGGATGTTCCCTGGGAATAAAACCCACAATGTTTGCTCTGCGAATGCAATGCTTTACCAATAAAGCTACAGAAAGCATTCATGTTTCTCGATTGTCTGCCATGCAAAAGTAGCATACTGTGACACAAAATTGTAATAAGAGGTTTTAACAAATGATCTTTAAAGGCGAGTAGGAATACTTCAACATTGCTATCTCCATGTTTCTACATCAGGTCTGTCTGAAATATACACTAAATTTTAAAACCACCGTTGGGTCAAAAAGGGACGAACCCAACCTAAGCTGGGTCAAATATAAACATTTTCTAGATTAATTTAACCTAACGGCTGGGTTTGTCCCATTTTTACTCAATATAATCCAACATTTCAACAAGGATTAAAAGCACTTTTTAACGCAGTACCAGTAATGTCCAGCAGGGGCACTGCCTCCATTGGAGATGGCGAGGCTTAAAAGCTGCTTTGCTCTGAAGGTTTATTGACACAGTGAAAATATCACGGCTCAGTTCCCTCAGGACCGGTGGGTTTGCCGACGCCAGGAGCGGTGTTAAAACCAAACAGCATTAATTGAAGTAGACGCTTACGTTTTTCTCCACGGTGTGGCTCAGGGGAAGATTTGGCCACAGCTGCAGATGTCACTGGCAGCAATGTGGACAGAAGCCTAAACCAAGAGATGCATCATAGGACACAGAGGCTCTGTCCTGACTGTAAGAGATCAGTACACACACCAGAACGTCTATGAGCGAGACACGAGGGTGTAAAAAACCTTCGGATGAGATGAATGACCTATCATACGAGCCTCTGGCATATTGACAGGTAAACTGGGTCCAGGTAACAAGCCCAGTATTAAATGTTTAGCTTGTGCTGATTAAAATAAACACTTTGAGAGGGAAGCAAACTGTAAATACTGTAAGTAGCAATATGTTATATTTTGCAAGTGTTTATATTCATCTGGTTATGGCCAAGGTGATGTCAAACTTGAGTAGTGCTTGCTAATAGTAATAATATTAATGTTTACATAAGCACCTCATCTGTTCTGGTACGCTACAGATAATCGCATACCTCAACGAAATGCGTCACACGGGGACAGGTGCTTCAGTTTATTCAAAACGTTGACGGTGAACTGCTTTATATGCTGGTAAGTCTTTGATTTGCAGCTTATCTTTATCATTTGCTCGTCTTTTCTCAGGATTTTCACGTCTGTTTACGACATGTTCTGCTTTGCCTATTGCTATGGTGGTGGGAAGGTTTTTATGGGTCACAAACCGACTAGTGTAACAAAAATGAGTTATTCTTTAACGCTCGTACACCTTATCAAAATCACCTGTGATATGTGGGTTTGCACTTTTTGCATTGCTGAAATGATAACTCGCATAACTGTTGTCATGTATTCATCAGACGCATCGCAGAAAATCACAAACCAGCGGTTGTAAATGGGAAGTTTAACGTTACAGTATAAATCACTCCTTATTTGTAATAAAAGTGTTTTTGCTGCTGTAATGAATGTTATATGGTAATATTTTTCAGTATCATATGAATTACAACCTTGGTTATGAAAACAGAGCGCTGCCAAGCAAAAGACCAACTTTTGGCCTGTGTGTGAAGTCGCATACCATTCAAATGCCCTGTGAATCGTAAAGCACATATCAGCTGAACTGTAGACGCTCCATTGGGCCAAACTACAGATGGACTCATTTCTTTAATGTCTTCGTATGTATAGAGACACATAGAGGACATTATCATGCAAGTGAATCGCAGCCCATTTGATAAGAATGTTTCTTGATCTGCACAATAAGTTCTTCACACTTTAACACTGTGATTTACTTCATCCAGACACATTCGGTGTATAATTTAGTATCTTCTGACTGCGATTATAATGCAAAAGCTTTCATCTAAATTCCTTCTTTTGCTGCCACATTGCCAGTTCAGCGGTTTTCCTGGAAAAGTGATTTTGACTCAATGATTCTTTGAGGAACTAAAAATGGTTCTTTTATGGCAGGGGTCTACAACTACTCTTCTTCGAGGACCAGATCTTAAAAATACAAATACAATGCGGGGAAAATGTTTACCTTTATTGTTACCTATTATATATTATTATTATTATTATACATGTTATAACTTGTATTTTTTTTGTTACTTTTTGTTATAGGTCATATTAAAAAAACATGCATTTAAAAAAAGATGCACACATCTTGTATCCAATTATTTTGCCTTTTAATTACAAAAAAATAACAATTATAAACATTGCACGAAAAAGTTTAAGTGTAAATAATCAACACATTTATTTTTGCATTACTAACTGGCAGGGCTGGTTTTGAATTTGTCCATCGAGATCTGATTGGATCATTTGAAGTTGGGTCGTGTTGCTAATTGCTATCGCAGCGATATTCTCCCGGACCCCGCCAACCTGCCATACATTATGACCGAAAGTAAAGAGATCGTTTTAGGAGGGTAGGGGATTTGCATTTTTGATTAAAGATTATGAGGGGACATGAATTTTAAAAAATTAATGAAGCTCACAGATAAATCATTTGTAAAAAATACCACATTACAAAACAAATTACAGTTTTTTATTTTACTTTCATTGCGACTTTAAGTGTACTCGCTTCATTCGCACGTGAAAGCCTAGTTATAGAGGCATTCACGCAGAAATTTGCAACATGGGTTCAAAATTTTCAACTCGCGCCTTTGCCGCGCCAATGCTCAATTCACGCCTCGAAACCTCCAGAAGCGCGTCAACGCGTCGTCACATTGACTTACAATTGAAATCACTCACACTTGACGCCTCTACCACGGCTGGTTTAAATGCAGCATGAAACTTCTTCTGTTTATAACTGTTTAACTTTCATAAATTGTTAGATTTCAAGTATTCACAACATATAGTCAGTCTTCTCCTAATGACTAAAACTGCACTTTATGTTTTCTTTTTTAATATTTTAAAAGATATAAAGGCTAAACCACCTTTCCATTGTACACTACATTCGGACACGACTGTCGTAGTTCGCCCCCTAGTAGGGGTGTGCGGTATGACGATATTTGATCATGAACGATTAAAATGTCTCCTCGATCCACTTTTTTTGAAACATTGTTGTATCGTGATTCATGCTTGCATCAAGTACGCGACAAGGGGCGTGCTACATGAAGGCAAGGTAAAGGCAGGTTTACCTTTTTCCGCGTTTGCAGAGCTTTCAAAGTATATTGACCGCGGCTACACGCAGATGGCCGTTCTCCGACACATACGCAATACAATTGATTTCTTATTTAAATTATTACTCTACCAGGCCATCAGGGCAGCACAGATTTGAACATTTAAAAAATTTAGGATAAGTGAAGAAAAGTAGCCCGTCCACCATTGCAAACAAAGAACAGGAATCAAACGATGACGGAAATGCTCAAAAGCTTTCTGTTCTTGGAAGAATTGAAAATAAAGAAGAGAGAACGATAGTGTTTCTGCAAATGCTGTCTATTTCCTTTGTGTAATTGTTTGTAGTGGAGTGTCCGGTCTCAATATTTTCTATTGTATTTTCAATATTTTCTGTACACATACTGTCTGTGCATATATTTGTTAACTTGTAGGACTGCACTTTTTAATGGGGGCATTAGTATGGCTGTATTAAGTCTCAGTAATGGCAAAAATAGTCTTAAAAAAACAACAACATGAAAAGAGCCTTGATAAAATCGTGAAATCGAGATTTTTCCTAAACCAATCGTGATATGATATTTTTCCATATCGCCCACCCCTACCCCCTAGTGGCGGTCGTAATTACATTTCAGTTTAATCGTGATCCATGTCAACATAGGAGAGAAGCTTATTCTAGCGCAAGAGCCTTTAATCTACAGTTTGTTATAATTAATAATTTACTTATTAGTAATCAATCGTTTTTGAAGGATTCAAGTGTTACTGAGAGTTAAACAAAAAGAGATTAATAATTTTTACCTTGCACACAGCATTCTAATTGGAACACACTTAAAAACATTACTTCCAGTTGATGTGTCACATGCGGTGTTTTCGCACAAGTTTTTTTTTTTATGCATCCAAAGCTCAAATTACGCACCCGCAGATGGTTGGCACCCCACGCAGCCCCGGTTTATCGACCGTAATTTGTCATGTACAGTGGAGAGGCGGCATCAAAGTAACCACGCTTAGTTTAAATCAGACAAAGATGACCGGCAGACCAGATAAAGATGTTTGGAGGGTCGCCTTTGGCCCACGGGCCACCGGTTGACTAGTCCTGTCCTATGGCATCACTGTCAAGAATCTTTATTTTTAAAAGTATACTTTCAATCTTTAACAGAGGTGTTCATATTTTAAATGTTTAATATATAATTTTTGCATGCTGATAAAGTGACCATACAAGACTTGAAAGAGGTTATATGGCCTTAATCAACCCTTGGTTCTTAAATTAGCCAGCATTCACAGAGAAATCATTCATGGCTGTATTTGTGTGCTTCATGCAGTTCGCTCTGTTTGCTTATAAATGTGTGGCGCGGGTCTGGCTCAGTCCAATTATAACTTTATATTAGGATCCGAGGGAAAGTCGATTATAGGCCGTCCTGTTTTATAAATCAGGTTGGAAGGGTGATGGAGTCGAGGCAAACAGCAGAGACCTTCAGACTTGTTTTACTGCTGCTTTAGAAAGTTTGTGGTTTATTTCCATCAACTCTTTATTAATCAGCTTGTGAACGTTCATGCATATCTTCCTGTGAAAATTATGTGTCCTGCCATGCAAATTGTTGAGAGGACGGATGATAAATACACTGCAAATACACTTAAGCTCTGTTCCAAACTCCAGTGAGATGCCCTGCTGTCTACCGTCTACATAGGGAGCATCTGGACTAAAATGGACTCCGTAAGTCATGACTCTGGAATGCTGTACATAGACAGCAATTCTGTGAACCACGCAAATAGTGCAAAAATAACATTATAATGAGTTAAAGAGCACCTATTTCACTGTTAAAGAACAATGTTATTTTGTGAATTTGGTATAATACAATGTGTTTGCGTAATTTATGGTTTAAAAACACATTATTTTTCACATTTGTAGCTCCAGATTTCACTCTCTTCCTGAAACGCACGGATTTGAAAAGCGCTGTGTCCCTGATTGGCCAGCTAATTTGTACGTTGCGATTGGCCTGAATACCTCTGACGTCAGCCGGAAATGTGACGCTCCTTACCATGTTTGAAAGATTCAGTTGCTAACAGGAGTTAATTTACAGGCTGTATCTCCAAAGCAGGAGGAATTATGATAATGTCAGTCTTGTCTACATCAACAATCCCAGGAAGTAAACTGTTGCCTACAATCTGTGTGTTTGTTGTAGTCCAAGAAAAGAGATTTACACTGAAGACGATAACTCGCATCATCGTTTACTTTGGGGTTTGTACCTTTTGCATATTGTTAACATGAACAAATACACTTTTACACACTAAAGGAAATGTAAAATCATGAATCAGACCATTGGTGCTCTTTAAAAAAAAATAGATAGCACATGCAAAAAAAAAAATGTTTGAAATCTGAAATGTTATGTGTGCCCTAAATGAATTAAAAATGGTAGGGTCACTTCAAACTGAACCCTTAACTTTTTACTTACTGGACGTATAATTGATTTCCCAGCTGATAGCAAATGACATCAAACCCACAACACTGCAAGTAAACTGTATTTCTGATGTTAGGTTATCAGACTGAAGTATAATCATTTCCGTAAGTGAGCTTTGCTTGCGCAGAATCTGATAGCCTTCTTTTGCTACGTAAGCAAAACTGTGAAGTGCATAAAGTGTCCAGTGTCCCATTTTCTCAATTGCATAAATCGATCACTGTTTCCCATACATACAGCGGGGGGAAATAAGTATTTGACACATCAGCATTTTTATCAGTAAAGGGATTTCCAAGTGGGCTATTGACACAAAATTTCCACCAGATGTAGCCATCAATCTAAATATTGAATTCTAAGAAATCAGAACATTTAAGTATACAAGTTGAGTCATAATAAATAAAGTGAAATGAAACAGGGAATAATTATTGAACACATGAAGAGAACAAGGTGCAAAATGACATAGAAAGCCAGAAGATCACCTGAAATTTGTCAGTATTGAGAGAGATACCCTGCCCCCTATCAGTACTAATTGATATCAGCTGCTAAGTCCTAATTGATGGCCTATAAAGGCTTCTCATTACCCAGGTGGCCCACAGGAAAGACTTCATGATGGGTAAAAGCAAAGAACTCTCTCAAGATCTTCGTAATCTTATCGTTGAAAAGAATTTTGATCAGAATGGTTATAGGGGATATATCGAGAATACATATAATGGGAATATTTTATACTTGACACGTTTGTCATTGGTGTGCACAGTAAAACGTTTATCATTGCGGAGGAGGTAATTTGAGCAGTGGTGTGCATTGCAATTTTGAAACTCTGTACGCGACTTGATGTTTCAAACAATATCTAGGTAGAAAGGGTTTGAACTTTAAGGGGTGGTTTCCCAGATAACGATAAGCTTAAGCCAGGATTAGGCCTTAGTTTAATTATAAAATAAAACTAGTTTTAACAAAAATGCATTACTAAAAACATAACTGCCGTGCATTTTGAGGCAAAACAAAGGGCACTGATGTATTTTAAGATATTTATTTTAGTCTAGGACTAGTCTAATCCCTGTCCGGGAAACTGCCCCTAAATGGCTTTAATGTAAATTAGAGGCAAGTTTGAAAAAACTAAACATACAGATTGTGGTCAGTGCTGGTCAAATGTCTAAAACTAAGTATACTTCCAGTCTGATCTCACCGGAAATTCATACGCATTTCATAAGTTGGTTAATTCGCATTATTCATACAAAAACATACAATTATCATAAAAATAAACCACAAAACTCCCCTAACCCAACATCACAGGAGCAAAAGGGTACCTTACAAAACAGTATGAAAGTGATCTTACAAATTAGCCACTTTGTAAAATACGTTCTTTGCATTGATACTTCCTATCATCTTTGTGGTAAAACAGCCAAATTGTAGCTACTTTTTATTATATCTCCTATAACTGTCATTTACTTGAACCTGAAGAGTAAAAGGTCATGAGACAGACTAAGTACCCATAATTACCTCCTTGTTTTACGTTGAATTCTACCTGTCAATCATTTAGACTGACAAGTCAGTGACCCAATAGACCACAGGCATTTTTATTTCCCACTGGAGATTAGGGGTGGGACATTTAATTGCCCTCAAAGCGTTTACTGCACAGAGTAAACAGGCACAGGCATTTACAGTGTGGTATCTTGACCGTGTTTATGCCAGAACTTCGCGCTGCCCAAAGTAATGAAAAACCCAAAGAGAGAAGGACGGAGCCAACAACACAGACCCCAAACGCTGCTCCCTGTGAATATAATTCTGCTTAGGTGAATAATATATTCAATTATTCATCCATTTAACCATCTTTCCATCCATCATTTAAATATTGAAATGCCTGTGGTTTGGATGGAGGGGCGGAGGATTACGGGTGGGTGTAAATATGGGCCTTGTTCCATAGTTTCGCTTTCACAGGAGCTGTAATGGTGATTGTGGGACCATAGCTCACCTCCCTGCTGTAAGTGAGAAAAGCAGATGAAATCTTTAAAGTCAACATGGACACTATTTTCTTTTTAATATACACTGAACTAATGTGCAAAATTCATCAGTGCCTGTTTTCACAACGTCTTTAAAAGAGCAAAAACATATATTATTTATATATGATTTATGTAGGGTGTTTTATTTTTTGTCCCTGTTACACACAAATACATCACTCAGGGCACTCATCATTTGTCACAAAAGATACATAAGATATAAAGTTTATAGATTTTGTTGCTCATATTTTTGTGTGTTCTAGAGAATAATACCAAATTAACCTAAGTGCATGTGTGTACCCGTGTTGAGGTCTGATAACTCTGTATGTGTGTGTGTTATTGAGGTCTTCACAGGTCCACACTTAGATCCGAAAACCCGAGGTCTGACCCGAGTGTGTTTGGGTTTAAAAGTTTCACGTATGCCTCAGACATGGGTTGAGTATAATATTAGCGGCATCGGGTCTCGGGTAATTTAAAATTAATGTGTTGTTGCTGAATAGAGCCAAGATGACCAGATCTTGCGTGTGTGCATCGAGTCCTTTTTCAACCCCTCCTCTTTTTGCCAAGAGCACTTAGGTTAATTTTTGTTAAGACTGTCAATAAATTTTAAAAGGACATTTTAGCAGTTACCTTGTTGTCGTCATCAAATAATAAAGTAAAATAAATGGAGCAGTGGTGCAAATTGTCAGACTGGTGCGTACTGCGTACCGAGCAGCAGACTACACACACATCGGTGCCGTTTACATTCTGGTCCAAAAAATTGCCACTGGGTCAGACTTTGGTCTAATTTTCTGGGGTTTGTCTCGGGTTGGGTCTTTTTTTACAGAAAATATTAGTATTTATCAGGTTCAGGGGAAAAAGTGGTTCGGGTCATTTCAGGTTGGATACATTTCTTTAGACCCGAGAAGACCTCTAGTGTGTTCCCGTGGTGAGGTCTGATCACTCTCTCTCTCTGTGTGTGTACCCGTGGTGAGGTCTGATAACTCTCTCTCTGTGTGTGTACCCGTGGTGAGGTCTGATAACTCTCTCTCTCTCTCTGTGTGTACCCGTGGTGAGGTCTGATAACTCTCTCTCTCTCTCCCTCTGTGTGTACCCGTGGTGAGGTCTGATAACTCTCTCTCTCTCTCCCTCTGTGTGTACCCGTGGTGAGGTCTGATAACTCTCTCTCTCTGTGTGTACCCGTGGTGAGGTCTGATAACTATCTCTCTCTCTGTTTACCTGTGGTGAGGTCTGATAACTCTCTCTCTCTGTGTGTACCTGTGGTAAGGTCTGATAACTCTCTGTGTGTGTACCCGTGGTGAGGTCTGATAACTCTCTCTCTCTCTGTGTACCCGTGGTGAGGTCTGATAACTCTCTCTCTCTGTGTGTACCTGTGGTGAGGTCTGATAACTCTCTCTCTCTGTGTGTACCCGTGGTGAGGTCTGATACCTCTCTGTGTGTGTTTGTGTACCTGTGGTGAGGTCTGATAACTCTCTCTCTGTGTGTGTACCTGTGGTGAGGTCTGAACACTCTCTCTCTTTCTCTGTGTGTGTACCCGTGGTGAGGTCTGATAACTCTCTCTCTCTGTGTGTGTACCTGTGGTGAGGTCTGAACACTCTCTCTCTTTCTCTGTGTGTGTACCCGTGGTGAGGTCTGATAACTCTCTCTCTCTGTGTGTACCCGTGGTGAGGTCTGATAACTCTCTCTCTGTGTGTGTACCCGTGGTGACGTCTGATAACTCTCTCTCTGTGTGTGTACCCGTGGTGACGTCTGATAACTCTCTCTCTCTGTGTGTACCCGTGGTGAGGTCTGATAACTCTCTCTCTCTGTGTGTACCCGTGGTGAGGTCTGATAACTCTCTCTCTCTCGCTGTGTGTACCCGTGGTGAGGTCTGATAACTCTCTCTCTCTGTGTGTACCCGTGGTGAGGTCTGATAACTCTCTCTCTGTGTGTGTACCCGTGGTGACATCTGATAACTCTCTCTCTGTGTGTGTACCCGTGGTGACATCTGATAACTCTCTCTCTCTGTGTGTACCCGTGGTGAGGTCTGATAACTCTCTCTCTCTGTGTGTACCCGTGGTGAGGTCTGATAACTCTCTCTCTCTCTGTGTACCTGTGGTGAGGTCTGATAACTCTCTCTCTCTGTGTGTACCTGTGGTGAGGTCTGATAACTCTCTCTCTCTCTCTCTCTGTGTGTACCCGTGGTGAGGTCTGATAACTCTCTCTCTCTCTGTGTACCCGTGGTGAGGTCTGATAACTCTCTCTCTCTGTGTGTACCTGTGGTGAGGTCTGATAACTCTCTCTCTCTGTGTGTACCCGTGGTGAGGTCTGATACCTCTCTGTGTGTGTTTGTGTACCTGTGGTGAGGTCTGATAACTCTCTCTCTGTGTGTGTACCTGTGGTGAGGTCTGAACACTCTCTCTCTTTCTCTGTGTGTGTACCCGTGGTGAGGTCTGATAACTCTCTCTCTCTGTGTGTACCCGTGGTGAGGTCTGATAACTCTCTCTCTGTGTGTGTACCCGTGGTGACGTCTGATAACTCTCTCTCTGTGTGTGTACCCGTGGTGACGTCTGATAACTCTCTCTCTCTGTGTGTACCCGTGGTGAGGTCTGATAACTCTCTCTCTCTGTGTGTACCCGTGGTGAGGTCTGATAACTCTCTCTCTCTCGCTGTGTGTACCCGTGGTGAGGTCTGATAACTCTCTCTCTCTGTGTGTACCCGTGGTGAGGTCTGATAACTTTCTCTCTCTGTGTGTACCCGTGGTGAGGTCTGATAACTCTCTCTCTGTGTGTGTACCCGTGGTGACATCTGATAACTCTCTCTCTCTGTGTGTACCCGTGGTGAGGTCTGATAACTCTCTCTCTCTCTGTGTACCCATGGTGATGTCTGATACCTCTCTGTGTGTGTTTGTGTACCTGTGGTGAGGTCTGATAACTCTCTCTCTCTCTGTGTGTACCCGTGGTGAGGTCTGATAACTCTCTCTCTCTGTGTACCCATGGTGATGTCTGATACCTCTCTGTGTGTGTTTGTGTACCTGTGGTGAGGTCTGATAACTCTCTCTATGTGTGTGTACCTGTGGTGAGGTCTGATAACTCTCTCTCTCTCTCTCTCTCTCTCTCTCTCTCTCTCTCTGTGTACCCGTGGTGAGGTCTGATAACTCTCTCTCTGTGTGTGTACCCGTGGTGAGGTCTGATAACTCTCTCTCTCTCTGTGTACCCGTGGTGAGGTCTGATAACTCTCTCTCTCTGTGTGTACCTGTGGTAAGGTCTGATAACTCTCTCTCTCTCTCTGTGTGTGTACCCGTGGTGACGTCTGATAACTCTCTCTCCCTCTGTGTGTACCCGTGGTGAGGTCTGATAACTCTCTCTCTCTGTGTGTACCCGTGGTGAGGTCTGATAACTCTCTCTCTCTCTGTGTACCCGTGGTGAGGTCTGATAACTCTCTCTCTCTGTGTGTACCCGTGGTGAGGTCTGATAACTCTATGTGTGTGTGTCCGGAGTGAGATCTGACACCTTTGTGTGTGTGTTTGTGTGTACCGGGGGGTTATATGCGTGTGTACCGGTGGTGAGGTCTGACACCTCTGTGTGTGTGTGTTTCTGGGGGGCCCTGCTCTCCTTCACTGTGGATTAAGAGTGGGGTGAGTTATGAAGGCTCTTTTTCATTACCGTAAGTGACAGAGGGTGAGCGGGCGTGGAAAGCAGAACATCGGGTGCTCCCCTGCACTTCTTTCAGCAGAGCTCGCGTTGGCGTGTTGATGCGGGCATGCATGACGGGCGTGACGGGGCTTTTCATTTCAACCCTGAAATTCTCTTCAAAACGCATATTCTGTTCGCGCCTGGCGTAGCTCCAAGCTCCTGCACGGGAACACACCCCAGAGAGCCAAATTAGCAGACTAATGCGATGAAGCATTCATTACTGTTTTATACGGATCGCACCGCACTGATAAAATCGTTCTGGCACAGACTCAATCCTCATGATGAAAGCAAGCAATGGAGGCACACTTATCTGATTCTCTGTTTAGTGTTTTCAACATGGAAAGTGGAACTTTTAAGCAGCTGCTGGTAAATTTGGAGAGCATCTCATTTCACCTTACCTTCAAGTGCAGTGCTTTAAATCTGAGGCGTGGGGTCGAGCTAGAGGAATGCCTGCCTGATCTCAGAATGCCAGATCAGATCTCGCTTCTCATCACATCTGCTACAGATCACCCAGTCCTGCCAAATTCTCATATGGGCACAATAGATGTTGTATAGAGGAATTATGTGACTGTATCTGGGTATATAGTGTTCCTGTAACTCATCTGAGGTCATAGGTTCGAAACCCAGGGAATGCAAGTTGCTTTGGATAAAAGTGGCAGCTGATTGAGCAGCACAACAGTGTATACTCAAAAATGCTGGTTTGCTTAACACATGGTTGGAAAAAATATGGACATTTTTGGTTGGGTTGCTTTCATATTTTACCCAAACATGGGATAAGGAGTGAAGTTTTGGCCTTGACCAGCAGGGGCTCACTGGCTCCTGTTAACCAGCCAAACACCCATCCCTCGCTTTGATCCCATAAGCAATGAGCCATGTGCCCTTCAGCGAAACGCTTAACCCCAGATTGCTTCAAGACTCATTATCTCAAGTAATTCCAAGCACTATTTTACCTAACCCAACAAAATGTGGTCTTAACAAGGGCATTAAGGCATCCAGTTCATCATATTCTGCACCAAGATCTTTTCAAGTCTGCAGATGTGCGTCTATTCAAAGCCTGGCTTTGCTTTCTCTTTAATGCAGCCCATTTTTATCAGACCACTGGAGGGGAGTCCATTTGGCACGACATGTGAAGGCCTCGCGAACATATCTACCACTGCTTTTAAAAGACGTGCTCGTGCTGTCTGACACAAAGTATGTCAATGTTTGGTCAGCAAGATCTGACCCTAGTAAACAGTTCAAATGAGCTAATAGATCAGGTCAGGTAAAAGGAGCGCAGGGATTCCTCCCCTACCTCTGGTTGTCAGACCGGGCGTTTGGCACGGGACCGGCCTCGCAGCTGGCTATTGTTAACGTCTCGGCATGCATGGCCACCTGTTATCAATAAACTCCTTCGCTTTCTTTCTTTCTCTCAACTTGGTCTGTCTGAGAAGCTGGCTCATCCCAAAGACTCAAAACACCCTGTTGCTCTCCAAGGGATCGCATTCCTTCTTGTATGTGAGAATTTATCATATGAAAAGTGGTAAGCCAATACACATTAGTTTATGCTTGATGAGAAGGCAGATGTGTTAACCGTGGCAACCTCAAGGCCCGTAGATATGAATGCCCTTGTGTAAGACAAACTCGTTCTTAAAGATAAACGGCATACGGGGAGATACGTTGCTCTTAACTGCTCCCCAATGGACATCCTTATCTTCCTAATAGCAGATGCAAAACATGCTGCAATGTGTCAAGCATTATGAATTACTTTTGACATTAAGAGGCTCTCAGAGCTGTTGTTAAATTTGGTCAATTTAATAATCCGGTGTCAATGTTTGTTCGGTGCAAATGTATTTTTTGCAAACGTGCAAGAATGACGGGAAGGGTTGCATCCTGAAACTTTTTGTAGTTAAATTGAGCAGGGCAGTTCATTGCAATAAAGCAACATATGTTTCTATGCAATGCCGTGTGGCTCATCACAGCAGACGGAAAAACATCTGTATTTAATGGCACGGCCTTTTTCTGGAACCCCAGCGTTTAAATCTCGATTTGATTACACAGTTTTCATACGCTCAAATATTTAGTTTATTTGGTAATAAATGTGAAGGGACTCATTTCATCATGGTTCATTAATTTGCTTCTGTATAAATTTATGCTTGTTTAGAGGTCTGTGAAAACTGGCTAATGCATTTGTAGCTACAGTGATGATGTTCTTCACAAACACAACCATTAGGAACACCGATCTGTAAACACTGAAGAACCTTGGGGTGTAGCAATGAAACTAAACTGTTTATGAACACCGTGATGTGCACAGATATGAATGGGAATGTACAAATCCAACTAGCTTAACAAGCAGGAAGAAAATCCATTCCGATTAACCGAATAACAAACTAGTTGATCATTAAACCAGCACTGACCACGGTGATGTTTCAGTAGGGTTTCCAAAAACGGCAAGCATTTATTTCATATTTCATTGGTTTATAAAGACTTCTCTAAGATTAATGTCCTTATATTCACCGCTGATTATTTGCTGACTTTAAAGATTCAAGTTTTTATAGGATCATGAAGAAGTTTGTCAGTTAATGTCACGAGTAAATGAGGGCAGCATTCATGGACTCCAGCTCACCATAAACTCTCACTGTTAAATCGGCCACAGGAGAATTCAGCCGTACGGTAATTACTTCAGCAGTCCGTGCCTTAAATTAGAGCTCGAAGAAAATGTAAGCAAACTAAAAATGAATGAATACAGTGAATACATTATTAACCTTTCTAATACTATTGCGTACATACTCGGAGAAATGATTTTCGTAGTGTAGACAGAAAGAGTAATTGAGTCTCTACGCTGTAGGCAACACTATGACCTACTCCAGAAAAATGTCTTTCCATAAGACAAAGGAAGTGTGTCTGATCTCTTTAATATCTCAACTGTTTCTCCAAGACTTTAAAAAGTAAACCCTGGTTCCCTTTCAATACGGTTCACTTCGCATTGCGTCAGTTAGCTGACGCTATGGGGGGAAACTCCTGTTTACTCCGTGACTGAAGCCTATTGGTTAACGTCTGTACAAAGTACAGACCAATGACGTTTGAACCCGCGCGCGGGAGGAACGCGTCCCTATATAAGCGCGGTTCAATCGTCAGCAGCTCATTATTTTCTCCTTCAGCGCGAACCTCTCGCTGCTCCGAAGAAAAGAAGAAGCCTTACCTCGCCGTTGACAAAAGCCCTGCAGCGGAGTCCAGGCCTAGCGTCTTCCCCTGCCGTTTTCCGGCTGAGAACCGAAGATAGCAGAGTCCAGGCCTAGCGTCTTCCCCTGCCGCTTTCCGGCCGAGAACCGAAGATAGCCTTCGCTTGCCGTGGTACGAGCCCTGTGCAGCGGACACGCCTGACGAGGTCTCCCCTGCGGCCGCGCGGTAAGATCAATATTTTTAATATAAAGCTATAAGCTAAAAGAGCAGGCGCTGTTGTAATAGCGTCCAGCACAGCGGCTCGGTGAGCCTCTCTGCTATGAATTTCCTCCGAGCGCGTTACCGGTCTGGCACCTCCCACGCCGGGACCGCGCTTATGCTTTGGTTGTCTTATCCATGTTTCGTGCTCCCCCTGCTGTTCCTCTCTCGCCGGGATGAACACACGGCGAGCCATGAGACTAGATGGATGCATAGACAAGCACACACGGACTAACCCCCCCTGTGTTCTGTCACACCGCAACCGTTCATGCTTACAGAGTCCCTTCGCTCCTCTCAAATTCAGTGGCGAGATCTCTGGCACATATATTAATCCCCCGAGTGCATCGGGTGATACCGTCACGACGCATGGCTGTTCTGTCTGTGTTGCTGCTCCCCTCTGCCGTTCCTCTCTTGTTGAGATGAACAGGCGGGGAACCGTAGACCTGGATAGATGCATACGACAAGCAAACACGGGCGGTCTGCCCCTGTCTCTGTCATAGCACAGCCACTCGTGCTCCACGCTCGCGGAGTCCCTCGCTCCTTTCCCCACAGTGGTGAGGTCTCTTAACGGCTTAGCTAGCACGCGGTATTACGGCTCGCTGCCTCTAAATGCAGCTGTCCAGTGTTCAACGATTACAGAGCTTCATGCCCCTCCCCTCTGGAGCGGCGCGATCTCATTCGTCTGCTCGATAGGGCCGATTCGCCGCTATTGGAGCACCAAGAACACTCATTATAAGAGAGCTTCATGCCCCTCCCCTCCTGGAGCGGCACGATCTCATTCGTCTGCTCGATAAGGCGGACACGCCTCTATTGGAGCGCTAAAACACTTATTACAGAGCTTTACTGGCCTGAGCCGATCTCACTTCAGATAGCTCATTTTTCGTCTGCCTGGTAATTTCTCTCTGGTTTAGACGGAATCAGAGGCAGAACGAATTTGTTTATAATATACTGAGGCCCGAATACCTCCCTTTATTCAGTCCCGTCCTATATCAGTGCGCTGAATATTGGTACATTCTTATATATATACCCGGTTTTTCTGCCCTTTTAATAAACGGCAAAACCGCGGGCCTCACGGCAGACTTCCTCTCTGCGATGGGTTCAGTCTGACATTAAACCACCTAGACATACTGCTCTGCTCCGTGAGCCGTTCGGTCACCGTCACTACTGAGGCTTGTGCACCTGAACGGCTGAGCTCTGGTCTCCGCAGCACAGCTGCATCAACAGAGAACGAAACTGTCTGGGAGAAAAGGGGTTATGTCGCGCCTCGGCTGGACTGCCCTGTAATGTTTTCTGTGTGCTGTTTATCCAAACATACTGTGTAATACTGTCGGCTATGCGACCTCACTATAGTGGCGAACGGTATTTAATTCCTCTAAAAAGAGTAATTTCCGTGCTTACTATACTGTGTATTGACACCCACGGTTGTACGGTGTCTCTAAACACTTTATCGCCTTACTGACAAGCAATCAGTAATACGCACACACGGTCCGCTGTCCATAATTCTATCGACGCTAGCCGAAAAGACCCCGGTTTGGCCATATACTGTGTATTGACACCCCACGACTGTACGGTGTCTCTAACACCTTTCTGCCAAATTCGCTCGCAGCCCACCTCAGTTTCTCCGCTACGATGCTGATGGCGCAAACGAGCACGGTCTTACGGCTGTTATTCTCTCTTCCTAGAGGAAGGACAGCCTCAGACTTTTGCATGGCTCCAAGCGTTTGAATCGCGCCCTCTCCGGACGGCAACTCAAAGGCTTACAGCCAAGCGGTTTATGACGTTTTTCGGCCATATAGCTGATTTATATTAGCGGATCCGAAGACGCTCACACCTCCGCTCCAATACTCGGAGATATTAAGGGTAATATCAACCTCAAGTGAGCTTGCTACCCGCCACAATAAGTTTCAAAGCTTAAAGCGCGCGCACAGTCAGACGCGCGCATCTCGTTTAAGACGGGCACACGTACCCCTCTAACGAGCCTCAGAAAGCTGAATATCATGGCATTCTGTTCATAAGTCCACTTCAGTTTGACTAAGCAAAGGTCCCGCCCCGAGCTGACGGCCGGGAAGCTTGCTTAAGTTACACACGGCTGCATGAAGTGCTGTCATTACGAGCTAGCCCAGCATTTGCTGTGGGTTGAACACGCTTTACGACGGCAATCAGCCTTCGGCGCGTGGAACGCCGTTTGTCTCATATAAATCACCTTGTACTGTGAATACGGTACATTATGAGGATGATTTAGCACTGCAGCACTCTCGACCGTGTTATTGTGATAATGCGGTCGGGCAATCTACGGTGGTTTCATTATTTACCGAACCAGACTGAGATCTCGCCCCCTGAACAAGCTGACGAGTCATCTCCTTTATAAACTCATTGCATCGCTTTATAAGCTATGTTCAATCAGAGTGATACGCATCTCATGCTTAAACTACCAATATTAACCCATTACGATGGGCGTGCGGAGATGGCATCCGTGGGACACGACCTACATTACGTGCCTTATGACACATTGACACAAGCTGCTAGGACCCCTTTCACGAGGCGTCCTTATGCAAAGTCTGATCCATTCTGTCTAGTGACATTTGAAAGTCAAAACCCCCCGCGAATCGCCGGGGGAACACTTTTCTCCTCACTACAGAGGCACGGCGGCTCTCTCCCCTACCTATATCTATGTGGCCGTGATAACAGCGAACCACGCTTTTACGACCGACCATTCATTTAATTCACAAGCCTGTCATCTCTCAGATGCGGACGGTGGCGGTAACAGCGAACCATGCTTTTACGGCTGGCCATTCACTTTATTCATAAGCCTGTCATTTCTCAGATGCGGACGGTGCCCGAGGCACAGCGCTCTGGAACTGTCCAAGGTCCTGTATGACACATACGTCTGACGTACATCAGACGATCAGCTGTTTATCTGCGTCACAGATCACTCACTAGAGCACCTGTCAATACAGGCTATTTATGGATCGTTGACGTTATCACCTCCCGTGACAATTTATGCTCACTTGTCTTAGAGCATGGGCATGGTCTTAGAGGTTTCTCATTTGACAATTGTGACACGGCCGGCTGGTCCCCGCCGTCCACGTTGTCAGTTTACAGCTTCGACATCCCTGCTTCGCACTACTGAGGTTTGTTGCATTAAAGGTGCGCCCATTAGCTCACCTGTATGCACGATATGGTTTTTAATTATATGCGTCCACCGTGCGCTTAGAGAAGCTCACATGTACACGCTATAACATTTTGGTATACAATAAGATGCGCTTGGGAAAGCTCACCTGTATACACAGCTGTGTTATGCTTTGTGACACATACATTGTTGTTCATCTGTGTACGTTCACGGTGCGTTGGGTGCCCACCGTTACGTTCATCAATCATATCTGTACACATTCACGGCGCGTTGTGTGCACTGATTTATCTATACGCATTCACGGTGCACTGAAGAGTTCACCCGTGTGCGCACAATTTATTATCAGAACACATGACGGCGCGCTCGAGAATCTTGCCGGCCTGTGCATTATAACACTCTGATTCATCTATATGCATTCACGATGTATTCTAGTGTTCACCTGTGCCCGTGCAATTTATAGTCAATACACATTTACGGCGCGCTTGGAAAGCTCACCGATCTGTGCACTATAATACTACCTATATGCATCCCGATGCGCTCGAGGGTGCACCGGGGTTCACACTATTGTGGTATCTGTATAATCCCACGCTACGAACCGTTCTGCCGCATAATATAGTCAGATCGGCCGTTCGTGAGCTTCGCAGATCACTCACTACGTATGTCTGTTGCTAACAGTGGTTATTTAGATGGATCGTTGGAACCATCGCACTGGCTCACGCCCCTCTATGAGCTATGTCCTATATAGAGCCCACTCTGTGCGAGTTTGGCTTCTTCATGAACTTGGTCTACAGGGGTATCTATATCTATATTTAATATCTGCTACGCGGCCGGCTGGTCTTCGCCGTCTACGTTGTCAGATTGTACAGCTTAGACGTCCCTGCCCTACGAGCGCAGGTTCTCTCGGCTCAATCATGCACGCTCATGCGTTTTATGTGTATACCACGGTGCGCTCAGCGAGCTCACCAACGTGACTCTGAATTTACTTATCTCGCACAGCCGCGGCGCGTACCTCGCCGTCTTGTGCTATGTTATGTGCCCCCGGTGCGTTTAAAACCCCACCGTGTGCGCGTCAACAATTTATATGGTGCTTACACATTTGCTTTTAAAGCTGTGAATATGCCGGGTATAGGGCCACACGCAGTGTCTCTCCGGTAAGGCACTTCAGTACGTTGTGTATGCACGGCGTGATGGGATTACGTTCCCCCATAGCGTCAGCTAACTGACGCAATGCGAAGTGAACCGTATTGAAAGGGAACGCTTAGGTTACTCACGTAACCCCGGTTCCCTGAAATAACGGGAACGAAGCATTGCGTCTCTTGCCGTGCTACAAACGTCTACGCAGCGAGTGTTATTCGGCTGCGCGCTTCAGTCGAATAATAATGAGCTGCTGACGATTGAACCGCGCTTATATAGGGACGCGTTCCTCCCGCGCGCGGGTTCAAACGTCATTGGTCTGTACTTTGTACAGACGTTAACCAATAGGCTTCAGTCACGGAGTAAACAGGAGTTTCCCCCCATAGCGTCAGCTAACTGACGCAATGCTTCGTTCCCGTTATTTCAGGGAACCGGGGTTACGTGAGTAACCTAAGCGTTTTATGACCCCAGTTATTATAAAGGGGTAAAGATTGTTGTCGTTTTCGGTGTGTGTGTATGGCAGTCAAGGACAAGGAAACAAATATAGTGCAAAAAACCTGTGATCTATTCTGTACAAGTGTATTGTACAGAAGTGTAGATGGATATTTACAATATTTACAACACAATAGACACACACAATAGAAAAAAAAGGGACGCGAACGGCACCAAATTAATGTAAATTAGGGCTGTGCAAAAAATCGACTGCGATTATCATGCGCGTGTCATCAGTAAAGCCGGTTCGGTGATTAGTATTAAATCGCCATCAGCTGCTTTTAGATGGTGCAGCATTTATTACACAGACCCGTAGTTCATCGAGAAGCTAGGCAAAATCGGGTTCATAATCGAGGAAAATCGATTCCGATTATCTATGCGATTTTTCCTAGCTTCTTGGTGACACGCGCATGATAATCGCAGTCGATTTTTTGCACAGCCCTAATGTAAATAACAAAACTAAAATGTTTGAGCCCTTTAGCCTAACTACAAAGGTACTGAGATAAGTATTCAGCGTCTGAAGACGCCCTATCTAACATAACACAGTCTCTTCAGAAACGCGATCGCATGATTCAATGCATAATCAGCCAAAGTCCATGTATTTATGCGGGGGTCACATTTTTTTAATACGCCACACTTTCGTAAGCATAAATTGCAGATTTCTGCTCGCAAAATATGCAGGGCTTGCATGATTTCATGATAAGCACATTTTCGTTGAAAATTTAGTTGAAAATGTTACATTTACTTAACACATGCGCAGCCACGTCCCCTGTTGTCATGGGAATGTTAGGAAGTGACGTAATTATGCGACGTGAACATCAATGCAAAGCTGCATATAGTTTTTGCAAGTTCCCGCAATTTCATCTCATAAAATTGCATAAATATACCGCATATTCCATCTAATTTTTTAAAGAAAATGTGCTACAAGATCAAGGATTTTTGCCCGCAACAATCACAAAAAACTCCACGTTTTTCTGGAAGGACTGAATAAAGATGGTGGCACTTGCTATTAACTCTTTCCCCGCCATTGACGAGATATCTCGTCAATTAAGAGAAAACGCTTCCCCGCCAATGACGAGATTTTCCGTCTTTCCGCAACTTTTTAAACCCGGAAGTATTGCCCTATGGCAAGCTGCTGCATGTCCGTGTCTGTTTTAAAGATCGCTCTAAATGTGATCTGTATGAAAAGTCCGTCACAAAAATGGAATTATTTTTGCTTTTTGCTCAAAATATGGTGTTTTTGCAAAAACCTACCCATATTCAAAAGCTGATTGCAAAAGAACCACTAAAGGTAGGATGAAACGTTTTTTTTTGTTTGAAAGCAGAGGGTCTGTTCTTTCATTTGGTATATTGTATGTTTATATATTTAAAGAAGAACATTTTCTGGAAGGCATTAAACTTTGGTGAAAATCATGAAAAACGCTGGCGCTGGCTGGCAACTTTTTTTTAAAAACGCTGGCGGTGAAAGAGTTAAACTAGTATGTATAATACAGAAATGAATAGCCTGCGTGTTGAGCTATGTATGTCATGTGATGTACTTACCTATCCACATTTTGCCAACATAAACAGAGAGCCACAAACAACCTAAATATCAACTAACAAGTGACTTAATATGAATGGGAATAGATGGAAAACAGGTAACATACAACGCAAACCATGCAAATTAATCACTTTTTAACAATAACACTAACAGCAAAACAATGTATACACAGCCGAAGCTCGCAAAGTTGGATGGCGGCAACAGTAATCGATTGGTTGAACGGGTGGAATGATGTCGTTGGATGGATAAGAGTGACAACGAAAGTGATCAATGATAGATATCTGTACAAGTGATATGTGGAGAGAGAGAAAAATAAGTAACTGCAAACACAAAACACAAATAGCACAGGGTGTAACACCTGGTAATCTCACGTGTCTCAGTTTTAGCGGAGGTCTCAACAATCTCTCACGCTGTGCTCAGATTTCCCAAAAATCTCTTAAATTCCAAGATCAAGCTATCAAAGTTATGTTTGGTTAAAACTTGATACACAGAGTTTCAACAATTAACTTTCCCAGTGCATTTTATGTTGAAAAAATGTTGAAGTAGTTTTAAAACACTTGACTGAAATGTTTCGTATGATCCTAAAAATCTTTTAAGCTGAAGGTTTAAAGGTTTTTACTTTTGCCGTGCCACCATGTTCAAGAGCAACTATGGTCCGACTGACGATTTTACATTTCCTTTGGTGTGTAAGTGTGTATTAGTACAAGTTAACGATATTCAAAAGGTACAAACCCCAAAGTAAAAGATTATGCAAGTTATCATCTCCAACGTAAATCTCTTTTCTTAGACTACAACAA
Source organism: Paramisgurnus dabryanus (assembly GCF_030506205.2). Taxonomy (NCBI): domain Eukaryota; kingdom Metazoa; phylum Chordata; class Actinopteri; order Cypriniformes; family Cobitidae; genus Paramisgurnus; species Paramisgurnus dabryanus. The sequence continues at coordinate 13,292,982 of NC_133350.1, forward strand.
ACACACAGATTGTAGGCAACAGTTTACTTACTGGGATTGGTGATGTAGACAAGACCGACATTATCATAATTCCTCCCGCTTTGGACTCAACTTGTAAGTTAAAGGCGGGGTGCATGTTCTCTGAAAGCCAATGTTGACCTCTGAAATCACCTAAACAAACACGCCCCTACCCCAATAGAATCTGGACCTTCTTTTGATAGACCCTCCCCACAAATACACAACCCAGGCAACAATGTCGGTTAGCAGACACGCCCCTTACTGCTGATTTGCTACAAGTGTGTTTTGGGGGTCGGCCCGACTCTATTTTCCAAAGCGTTTTTTCAAACATCATGCACCCCGCCTTTAACTCCTGTTAGCTTTGCATTGTGAGTGAATCGTTCAAGCATGGTAAGGAGCGTCACATTTTCGGCTGACGTCAGACGTATTCAGGCCAATCACAACGTACAGATTAGCTGGCCAATCAGGGACAAAGAGCTTTTCAAATCGATGAGTTTTGTACAGAGTGTCAAATCAGAGCGTTTTAAGGAAGGCAGGACATCTGGAGTTACAAAAATGTACGATATGTGGAAGTGTTTTTTTACCATAAACCACGCAAACACATTGTATAATATCAAATACACAAAATAACGTTGTTTTTTTTTAGCAATGAAACAGGTGCACTTTAATTTCTTTAATTAGAAAACTAACATTTAATTTTTAAAAATAATTTTTAAAATGCATGACTTGGACCAAATAATCAACAAAAAGCAGCCAAGATCATCCAGCATCATGAAATTCTGTAATGTTGACACTTTTCAGAGAGCTTCATCATTTGAACAGGAGTGTTTTTGTACCCAAATTTGAAACGACACATTTAATTTCTCGCACAAGTCAGAAATCATTCAGGGTAACATTTTATCATTAAAAACTATTCTATAGGGGTGTGAGGAGATCTCGTGCGACGAGATCTTGCGAGATTAAATATGTTTCGCGAGATTAAATGCGTCTCGCGAGATTTCTTGTGAAGGTGAAATGCTGTCCGTTTCTCAAATAAAAGACTGCATCCTTCTGTGAACTCGTGTGAAGTCTGAGACGCGTTGTGTTTGTCTGTTGATCAGTGTCAGATGTGAAGTCTCAGCAGATTAAACCCAAACTCAGAGTTTACATGATTTAATGTCCGCATGTTCTTGCTCAAAAATGACGGTGGCTGTATCATTTCTAGTGTAAAGAAATGGACATATATTAAATATTCAAATGGGTTTAAATATTGTTTGGCTAAAAATAAGCGTTTCTCTCCGTCTAAAGTGAAAGTGAAAATTTTTATTTATAGGACACAAATGTAATGTGTTTGTTAATGTAATTATGTCTAATGTAACTTGGTTTTAATACTTTATTTGAACAATTTATTATTGCATCTTTCGTTATGATGTAATTTTCAAGGCTACTGCTCACTTGGGTCTATTTTTATTACCCCAAAATAACAAATTACTTCATTATCAGTTAGCAAAATAATTGTTAGGGACAGTCCTTGATTAGTTAAAACTTTTAAAAATGACGTGATTTCAGTTTCTTATTCATTTATTTTATCATTGAGAATTTCTTATTTCGTCTCGTCCCGTGGATTAAGTGTTTTGTCACACCCCTACTATTCTACTATTAAGGACTGCAAAAAATAACTGTAATTGAGCTTCTGAATAAAAAGTTTTACTATTTTTTCAGATTTTTTCATAAAACAGTACATTACTGTAAAACAACAATAATATTTCAGCATTAGAAATACTATTTAGAGCTATATAATACTAGAAGAGCTATTTATCAATCTGACCTCTATCTTCTCCAGCACATTGACAGGGCGTCATGCCCATCTTAGCTGCTTGAAAAGAGAGAAGAATCTCAGTTGAGATGAAGCAGATACCGGCCTGCTAGGGGTAAACTAACAGATAGCAGTAAACAATGTTAAGTGTCTTCAGTACTTCTGTAAGCCCAGGTGAAGCTTTCTCTGCCCTGCAGGTGAGCCACTCGTCATCTTGATAAGAGGATCAGTTTATAAAACATCTCCACTACAGCTGTGCAAGTTTGTTGGCACAAAAATCCAGCACTTAAAGTCATCAGATCTGAGGGTATGATGATGAATTGGTCCTCACTTACTTCGTAATTGACCATGAGGAAGTGTAAACAATGCATTTGGATTTAGGGAAGACAGTAAGGCACAGGCGATCATATTAAATTCACTTAAAAATAAAATAAAATAATGGTTGCCTGTTTAGTTTGACTACAAAGGTCTAAATGTAGCCAATTATGCACTCAAAGAGTTGAAAGACGAACGACTTTACTACGTTACATTGGACACCCGTGATTGGATATACTTGTTCTTTTTTACTTCCAGAACAAGTCCGAATAAAAGGCTATGACATCTGAATGGCTCTTTGCAGGGTGGGGATCTTCTCAACCGTGGCGCTTGAAGCGTTTCGTGACTTTCCTTTACAAACAACATTCTATGTCTGCTTAAAGCTCTCTTGGGATTTTATAACTTCACGACAACATCGGCGAACCAGAGATGCTCCACTTTTCCCGCAACTTTTATTTTGCATTCCGCACGCTTTCGGAAAAAATTATGCTGACGAAGCGAATGAAACATTCCGGTCGTAATAAAGCACAGCTCCGCCGAGTGACAAAAACCGTCTCGACGGCGAAATCAAATCATACTCACGCATGAAACCTCACAAAATTAAAGCTTTAATCGGAACAGGATGTGCCATAAAAGCAGACAAATCGGGAATATAGGGGTCCAGCCCAACAGATGTGCTACAGAGGGGCCTGTGGCCCTATTATGGGTTCCAGTTCAGATCAATGGGAAAATGCAGAACTGTAACTCCAGTTTTTTTCCTTTCGCAACCCCACAAACTTACTGGAAGTGCACAAAAACTCTGCCTGTTGTGGATTAATTCAAATGATTTGTTCTCATGTCTCATTTTATCATAGTGACACCAAATTAATTCCAAGAATCTATAAAAGTCCAGAAAGTCTTGTTAGTATGAAACTTGACTTGGTATATTTTTATCTCCTGTATTGGACATAACACCACACATTTTGTGCTTATAATGGATAGCCGTTCATAGTTAAACTTGGCCTTCAGGTACAACAGCGCGAGTGAGCTACGATACAGTTGGGAGGTACAGTTGTAAAAACAAAATAATGCATGTCTATCGCTAACAATAAATGGCTTTGAGATAAGGTTATGCATTTTTCCAGTCTTGGTTAATGCTTGATGTTTGAATGGCAGTGCAACTAGCCAAGATCTTTACTGTTTCCACTTGTTGGGTTTTTAGAAGATAGTTACGCCTAAAACGCTCATGGCCGTCTTCTGCCCCTCACAGCATTCAGCTAAAGCTGGTGGATTTGAGTTTTTTTGCCATTTTTTCGACATCAAACAGTTCACGAGGGAGGGTGACGTGACTTTACATGCTCTGCTCTGAAGACTTGATTGACTCCACGTGTAGGCATGTTCATGTCTTTTCAGGCGTAGCTGCTTTTGTAAAACTGCTTGATGGAGGACGCTTGTATTTTTGATGTCAGTAGTTTTCGAAGCGACTCTGAACGTCATAAACCCGAGCACATGGTTACTAATGTAAATCCACAGAAACATTGCATGAATGTCCATCCAAACACGCTGCCAATCTCACTGATGAATTATACACAAGCAAAACACATTTTTGGATTGCTTAGTAAATAGTACAACAAAACTCGATCCGCGGCACGGCACACCACAATGCAAAGCATGCATCTCACTACAGACGTATCTACAACTAGTTCTGCTTCAGAATCTGAATTTTACAATAAACATACTAACAAAATGGGTTGTCAAACAAAATCATTTCAATACATATACAAATTACGATACGAACGACTACTACAGAAAAATCAAAGATTTGATTTGAATGCATATTTAACAGCGTGCAAAACTATTTCATGCTCACTAGTCTGTGTCCATTTTGTGCAAAACGTTTCTCTTGAGTCTTTGCTAGTGTAGAGATCGTCCTATTGTCAGCCTGTGAGATCGCCGATACACGATAGTATTTGGGGGGTCCAAGCCATGCGCGTTTAGGTCCATGCAAGAGTTCAAGACGAGCGCATTACAAGTCCAGGTGCGTGCGAGAAGGAATCTGCAAAAGTCACAAGCTTTCTCGCGCAAACTGAAGCCCATGCGAGGAAAATCACGCCATGCCGATGTTAATGTAAAACTATGATGATAATAATAATAATAACTATCGCCAACTATCGTCATGAAAGCACGATATTGGCCATATGTTGTCTATCGGCACAACCCCAGTCTTTTTTTACAGAGTACAGATTTAGGCCAAACACAAACATATACAAACAGTTGTAGTCTGTGAAAACAAATGCAGCAAAATAAGCCAATTATACAACTTCATTTAAAATATGGAAAACCTATGCAGTTGTAAAACAGCATTGCAGTTCACAGCGAATGACCATCATATTTTTGAGCATTAGATGAACACCACACCTTATTAGTTGAGCTGATTTACACAAAACAAATCATGTTTTTTAGTGCACTTAAAAGTTTGACACGTGAAAGCCAGCTGTCCAAATAGTAAAAGAACAGCTGCCATTGAAACGCTAAAGTGAGAAAAATCTTTAACTCGCTGATCCGAGATGATTCCCAAAAAACTTTTGGTCTGAATATCCAAAATCATTTCAACCTCTGGCTTAACCGTTGAATGAGGGCTTTACGTAAAGGACACTATAAAGTTTGCTTAAAGCTTTCAGCGTGGAGTGAAACATACCGATGTAATCAGCGGGCTTTGAGCATCTTCGTTGCCTTTTGAAAACTTTGAAACAGTCATGACACGGGATTACTGCAAACCAAGTGCGTTTCATTCACTGACAAGCCCAAATTTACACTAACATTCCCCACGATCCACAGTTTCTCTCATTGCCAAAAAGTGGCTGTTGAAATTGACCATTGTAATAGCTCTTGATTCTTTTAACACTTGGTCCTAATGACATGTTTGTATCAGTACAGTGAAGTAAAGATGGCGCATCAGTTACCTTAAAAGAGAACATATAATGTAAACTTTTTTGAAGCTTCAAATGGTTCTTCACAGCGATGCAATAGAACATGGGTCTTCAACCGGGGGTCCGTGGCGGTACTGCATGGGGTCTGCAAAATGATGTTTAATCACAAGCATTTTATTTTTTGTTAAAAATGTAAAACATGTACAAAACATTACAAACAATGTTCCCAACGTTTAAGTTATGCATGTCCGCGGTCAAGTATGCTTATGAAGGTTCCGCGTGTAGTGTTATTGACCTATGGCTAAGCCACGCCCCCTCCACTCACTCGGACAAACAATCAACATTCGGTGATAGGCGCTATGGCAGCTGTCACAGGATGAGACATTTCACAGGAGGCCATTGATGATTTTTGGAGACAGAAAGACTATATATCATCTCGAAGTCACCAAAAGCGCCTTAACTATGCATTGGAGGGTTATATTAATAATTTTATTGTTGAGAAGGTCGATGAAAAGCTTACAGTGCAAACATGATAAATCGCATCTCGTTGACATCATTATCAAATTAAATTTGATACAGGTCTAAGTTGCATAAAGGACAAGTCTTTTTACTATCTTTACCATAAGTTACCTCTCCGTTAGTTTGGTGCTACAGTATTTACATGAATCATTCAGCACAACATTGCTATTACTAATAACATTTGTTATCTCGGCTATTTACAGATACGTTAATGAAGATAAGTGACATAACGTACAACGCAGCTAGAAGCTAACGTTAACGTTTTCTAATGTTAGGGTAACGTTACGTTAGAGATGTTAAAGATAACGTTCAAATACGTTGTTGATTTTTTGTTTAATTTATCCACATTTAGTTGGTGTTGTGCTTTAACCACATAACTTAATCCAGAGCAAACACTTATTTTGATTGAGATGTGGCTTGGTAAAAAATACGGGTAAAAAAATACACAACGTCGCCCAGCATCTCGGGATACCTAGCGGCGGAGTTGCATGTACCCATGCACACTGTTTGACCATTTTAAACTTAAAATGACAAGAAAAAACATATAAAAACGAACAAAAAGTGACTAACTGCAATGCATTTCAATGGACGTGAAAGCAGAGAATGTCTGAGTGTATTTGGTTAGCTACAGTAGCGCACTGTAATTGGCTCATTGAGTTTTGGGTTTGAGTTTGTCAATTTTCAGCCTCTGGACAAAATACCTGAAGTCTCAACCCGCATCCACTCAGGAAGCAGCAGTAGCGACAGAATTTTTTTTTTACCTCTGCATCAGGCAAATGATACCACAACGCGTCTGCATTATTAACTGTGACAAAATATTTAAAATCAATGAAAGTACCCCGCACCTGATGATGCAAGATTCATAGTCGGAAGGAAATCCGGACTAATACCACTTGTCAAACACGTTGCCCTAAAGATGCTGTGGACTTATTGCATGTTGTTCTCCTGCAGAAAATAAATAAATAAACTCATGTAACTCAAACTCGTGACAATAATGATCAATGACCATGTGAAAAGCAAATGTTCATAAACCCCAGTAGATCCTCATCTATGCATTGCCATTGTGTTTTTGAAGAAAGACAGACAAATTCTTCTTCATTCTATATCCATTCCATACATAAATGTTTCCCCTGAAGAGTTTTAATGTCAAACATTTGTTCCACATGTCCACACCTGCTTTAAAATATTAATAGACCCATTCACATATAGTTATAAAGTTGAACTAAACTTATCTACCGGACTCATGACCTAGAGGAACATCTGATAGTTCAGACATTGCTCTTTCATACTACCGAGAACATTTTGGTGCTCGGTTACATTTAAGTATCATCTATCTTATAGATAGACAATGAGAAAAATAGACACAAATGAGCCAATTGTTAACACAGTCGAGTAAAGAGCTTCTGTATGAAATGTTAATGGATAGTAAAAAAATGGTTAAGTAAAAAAATGGTTACAGATATACATCTGATGTACTAATATGAGGTCTTTAGGTCCAAAGCTGTACTGAAAGCTGTTGAAAGGATACACCCCAGTGATAGCTAGGGACATTTTTTTAACTTTTTTTTCAGACAGTGTACAAATGAGATAATTTGTTATAGATCTCAAATATCCCAAGCTTTCAATTACAGCGATTTCAATTCATCTACTGAAATCGCTTACCTTGAAAACTCGGCATATCGGAGATCTATTCTGAAATTATATGAGATTAGGTGGAGAAAAATGTGAGCAGCAGTCATTGTTGTGTAGAAGAAACAGATGAGATATTAAAGAAGACTAATTTCTTATCGTTCCCAATGGGATGAGAGTTTGAATTCCACCCATCACTTTTTAGAGCCCATCCTAAGTGAGACGTGTAATCTGGAGTCAGTCTGTTTTACACAGGCTGTAATAAAAACACAGTTGTGGCTTAATGCCCGATGTCTTCGTGAGGCAGGATATTGCCGAGCTCTGGGTCTCTGGAACACCTCAACGTTCAGTTTATATGGGCCTGTGTACTTCAGCGCTGGAGAGGCTGATGGATGGGCGGAGTAAGTGTCATAAGAGCAGCTATACAGTCTAAGATACTTGGTATTTATTGTTGTCTATAAAAGTAACTTGATGGCATTTTTAAAGGTTTTATTGACTTCTCCACAAAAAGAGATGACCCTCGTGAAAATGTTGTGTTCGGAGATGGAATGTTCCCTATGCTTGACTAAGATGCCTGTGATTTGCACACCAGGAGGCATCTGCTGATATAAAGCCCGACTTTCATCAAGCTAAACCCTATAAGAACTTCCACTGTGGGCTGACTAAAGATATTCTGCCCTGCGGATTTTTGGGATTCAAGTACTAATAAAAATGAGCTGGAATTTTCTTTTTATCCTTTGAATGAGATTTCTTTTCTAAGATTCCTCCCAAAGCTCAAACTTGATTTAAAAAAAATTGTTACTTACAAAAAACTATGACATTTATACATTTGGGGGATGCTTTTATCTTTTATCTGACTTAGTGTACAGTCCAATCAAAGGTATACATTTTTGATTTTTATATGTGAGTGACCCTGTCTGTAAAATCCAGGCTGAAGTTTCATAATCTAATGATGAGATTAGGAGCACCATATATTTCACATTCATTTCAATCTTTGTCATGATCTTTCTCAGTCAATATTAAATATATCAAGGTTTAATTTTTAATAAATGCTCTTTACATTAGCTGGGTTTTCACAGGCAGGGTCACATATGTGTTCCCAGGATTGAATATATTCTGCTAACGCAACGCTCAATTGAGCTAAATACAGGAAAACACAAAATTACAAAGCAAACCCAGAAGCTTTTCTTTGATGTCATCCTGCTACAAAAGTAAAATAAAGTTGTCTAATACATGGGTCTTCAAAGGGACCGAGGACCCTTGGGGGTCTGTAGTGGTACTGGGGGTGCTCCAAATATTGTTTTAATGAAAAAATGTTTTTTGGAAAAAATTAAATTGGGCATCAAACAAAAATGCTTTAATAGGCCAAAAAAAAAAAAAAAAAAATTAATAAAAATGAAGAGGATTACATTCCCACATTAAAATCTATTCAGTTAAATGAAAATGTTATGTAGTATGCCAAAAATATTATTTTAATATCTCTGTGATGTAACCATCATAGCAAAGTACAGTATGTAAAACCTCTCGTCTAGTTTTATTTATTTTATGAACACGAATTGCATTTAATTAATGATCAACATGCAGTTCAGGAGACACATGCCCTTACTTTTCTTTGTGATTCAATAGGTGAAATAAATCCTATATTAAATTTTATTTTAAAGCAGGACTAAATATCTAAAGACCAGACGATCCTGAGGCTTGGAGGTGGGCATGGTTAACTGGAGACCAACTGCTTTACTCAAAGTCGATAGGTACAGCAAAGAGACTGAATAGTACAGTCTGATATCTGATCCATGCACATCAGTCATGCTGACCTGAGACAGAGCAACCTGTCGGATGAATCTGAACTCTTCATAGATTAAAGGATTACTCCACTTTCATAAAAAAATCCAGATAATTTACTCACCCCCATGTCATCCAAAATGTTTATGTCTTTCTTGGTTCAGTTGAGAAGAAATTAAGTTTTCTTGTAGACAAAATTCCAGGATTTTTCTCCATATAGTGGCTTTCGTGAACGTCAAAAGTAATGTGTGACCTTTCAAGGTGATTATGTAATACGTAAGGTCATGCTGGCGCATCACAAGGCATGAAGTTGTGGTTTAAAAGTAAATTTATTTGGCGAAAATGACGATTGTTTCGTTAGATAAGACCCTTATGCTTCAGTTGGGATTGTTTAGAGCCCTTTGAAGCTTCATTAAAACTGCAATTTTAAATGCACTGAAACTGGTATGACACGGACTATAATATAATAAAGTTTTAGCAATTTATAGGGTGCTAACTGATTAAGGTAATTTGCCAAACATGACTCTTAGTTAACACATATTTTCTCATCGGGAAACAACAGTGAGACAGATGACGTGAACTTCACTGCTTCGCTCTCATTGGTAGTCGCTCCAGAAAGTCGCTCATAATTTGCATAAAGTTAAAAATTTCTCAACCTTGTCGCGCAACTGGAGACGCCCCATCCAGTTGCCAACGAACACTGTCACTCGTGTTGCCAGAAGTCGGCAATCTTCCATTGAAATCAATGAGATTGCGTCGCTCTGCTACTGCTAGTCGCTGCTAGTCTGAATGCAGCTTTATTGTCTAATATCATCTAAAATTTGACAACTGACTTTGTGTAAATGTTGCATAAAATTTCAATGATCCATCCTTATTGGAAGTCAACCAACATTAATTAATGCAAGATTTGACTATTAATTCATCAAGTTAATTCATAAATAAACTTTCGGTTCATGTTATCCTCAGGCTCTGCTTCCATTGAGAACACAACAAAAGCATATTTGTTTAAAAGAAGGAAAAAAGCCCTGCATGCTGTTCTACATTGAGTCCTGCTGATATTCATTAACTGTTGGTGAAATCAATTCTGAACAATACAAGTTCAGAGGAGTCACTTAAAGTGATGTGGATAGGAGCGTGTTTTTGCAACCATGTGGAGGAAACATTCCGAGACAATGAAGTCTGGTTTGGAAAAGCGGACGGAGGCGTGCGGAGCTCGCTTGTGTGATGGGGCGACCGCATTCCACGGTCCCATGCGTGTCCTCGCAGTGTGAACCGCAGAAAGCGATGCTACTTTGAGGTCGGGATTCATTAATAATATCATCACCAGAAAGTCATCTTCGTGACGACTGGTCACATCATTGCTGATGGGAAACGATGCTGATTGTGTGAGAAACAAACGTTTCTCACAATTTTGAGAAGTTTTGAATGCCAAGACATGAAAATGTCCCATCTGCACATCCTTCATTTTTTCTGAAATCTCATAAAACTAAAATCTGCTGAAATTACATTCTAATAGAACAACCAAACAATGCAGCCAGTTTTTGAAAGCCATGTTAAAAATCAACTTAAACCAGCCTAAGTGGTTTGTTGGTCTTAGCTGGTCTCCAAGCCTGGCCATCCTTCAAGCACCCACAACCCACCTGAAACCATCAAAACAGGTCAGCATAACCAACTCAGCCCTGTTTAAAATGTCTAACTTTCAGCAGGGATCTTCTCAAACACCAAAGTTTAATGGGTACATGTACAGTCTACCTCTTCGTGCCTGTTCACTACACATGGGTTTAATTTGATGGCAGGAGGACAGAGCAACAGCTACATGCATACGGCTGAGATCTCTGTCATCGCTCAACACAAAGCTGGTCTAGTCCTCGAAATGGCCTCATTTTCCTAATAATTTCCAGTCCCTCGTAAAGAAATTGAGAAAAACACCCCAGAATGGGAAAATAACCCACCAAAGCAGATTAGACTTTCGCTGTAAATGTTCGTCACAGGTCAGGACAGTTCAGAAGCAGTCATGCGAGATGCTGAGATGAACTAAAAGCTGGGGATGATGAAGAAAAAGACTATTAATAATGTTCCTCTTATACTGTATGTCAAGCGTGACCTAAAAATGAAATATACATTTTAGTACAGTGAACTCATTGTCATGTTCAAGAAACCAATTTGAATGATTCGAGCCTTGTGACATGGTGTATTATCGTGCTGGAAGTAGCCATCAGAGGATGGATACATGGTGGTCATAAAGGGATGGACATGGTCAGAAACAATGCTCAGGTAGGCCGTGGCATTTAAACAATGCCCAATTGGCACTAAGGGGCCTAAAGTGTCTCAACAGAAATCGAGACTAGGCAACATTTTTCCAGTCTTCAACTGTCCAATTTTGGTGAGCTCGGCAAATTGTAGCCTCCTTTTCCTATTTGTAGTGGAGATGAGTGGTACCCAGAGGGGTCTTCTGCTGTTGAAGCCCATCCGCCTCAAGGTTGTGCGTGTTGTGGCTTCACAAATGCTTTGCTGCATACCTCGGTTGAAACTAGTGGTTATTTCAGTCAAAGTTGCTCTTCTATCAGCTTGAATCAGACGGTCCATTCTCCTCTGACCTCTAGCATCAACAAGGCATTTTCGCCCACAGGACTGACGCATACTGTGATGTTTTTTCCCTTTTCACACCATTCTTTGTAAACCCTAGAAATGATGTGCATGAAAATCCCAGTAACTGAGCAGATTGTGAAATACTCAGACCGGCCCGTCCGGCACCAACAACCATGCCACGCTCAAAATTGCTTAATTAACCTTTATTTCTCATTCTGACATTCAGTTTGGAGTTGAGGAGATTGTCTTGACCAGGACCACACCCCTAAATGCATTGAAGCAACTGCCATGTGATTGGTTGATTAGATAATTGCATTAATGAGAAATTCAACAGATGTTCCTAATAATCATTTAGATGAGTGTATATATAATATAAAATATATCAAAAACTGAATAAATAAATAAATAAATATAGGCCCTTGGTCCAACAAATTAATATTAATTAACCACCTCATAAATTATGTACTAAGTATATAAAAAAATTGCATATTTTATATATTGTTTATTTCATACTTCACCTAGAAAACCTCACGCTCTTCTACCTTGAATACAAACCTGTCCTCACCGTTTGATATAAAGTGTATTTTCGTACCGTGAAGAAACGTCTTTCTAAATAATTATTTCTGCACGTTTGCCAAAAGTTAAAGCAATCCTGTACTGAGTTTCTTAATGGCCCGTGACTTTGGTTTGATGTGCATTTGTAAGTGTTTTGTGGATTATGGGTTTGACCCGAGGGTTGATCCTGTAAAAAACCCTTTTATTTCTTCATCTAAATGAAGAGAAGATAAACTCCTATTGAAATTCAATCCTGTGAAAATCCTCAGGGCGTAAACAAGCCAGTCCTGTTGGGGGCAATTTTCACCTCGCAAAATAAACCGAGACCCATTACAATAAAGCAAGCGAGCGGAACATCAAAGCGGGCAGGGGAAACAGCGATGAAGTCGTATAATAAAATTAAACTAAACCGTGCGAGACACTTAATTCTTAAAAGGTGCAAATGATTAGCAAAACAGGAGGCGATGTGTTCGGGAGGAGGTGAAAAACACAGAAGTAAGGCAATCCGCGCCGGGAAATTAATGGGGCTAAAAACTCAGTGACAATAGCACTGTAATTGCTTGAACAAAGAGACCGACTAAACGTCCCATTCGACAAAAAAAACGCATCTGATGAAAGCAGAACTGACATTTGTTGACGTAGCTTTGCAAATAACAGGTGTAGCAGTAACGGCTTTATAATCACAAACATGCTGAATGATGCAGAGGCCGTTCAATGCGCTAAACTTTCACCCACTAATAAAAGCGGCGCTGTCACGCAATGCAGGATGCAGGGCAGAGCATGCAGGCATAACGCTGGTTAAACAGCGCTCATATCCTCCTGCAGCACATGTCTCGCTCCATTGGGAGTTGTCAGGTTTCAAAGCCGGTGAAAAGGACCACTTGGTTGGTTTTGCAATCATTATACCCATCATCTGTATAGAAAGCAGTTCTGAATGTTGGATATTGACCATATCCAGGCAGATGTAAAGACTTGTTTCTCATCTCTTTTAGATTTTAAGACTGCATATCTTCAACCTCAATCTCCTTTATTAGGCTCAAATGAAAATAAACATCATTACTTTGAAGTAAATACGATTCTTGTTTACTTGCGACACAAGAACTACATTTTGTGATAGATTTCACACTTTACAAAAACTGTTCTGCCTATTAAAATATCAACAATAAAGTATCAAGACGAAGCTGTCGGTTTTAAAGATTTCTCCCTTCAGAACACAAATGCATCTTATCTTCTGGAATATTTAATCATATTATAATATTACGAATTTCCAAAGCTGAGAAGAAACACAGCAACATTTCAAGCAACTGGAGTAAATGGTAAGCCATTAGGTTTTCCTCAAGAAAGCTTCAAGAAGTTAGATTTTTATGATTTTCAAGAAAGTTTGTAGGGCTGCAACAACTAATTAATTAAATCAATAAAAATCGATTACTGGAAGCGTCTGCAACAAATTTCATAATCAATTCATTGTGTCGATGACACAGAGATTTTTGAGTATTAAAAAAGCATTTGCTTAACAAAAAAAATGGCATGAGAATTTTTTTTCTTGTTTTGTCTTAAATTAAGTGATTGTTTGCTAAAACAAGCAAAATTATATGCCTATGGGGTAATACAAATACAAATAAATACAGATTATTTTTCTTACCCCATTGGCAGATAAATGTGCTTCTGGTTTGTATTAGAGTCTCCCAAGTTTCAAGAGCGTTTATTAATTAAGCATATATGGTGTTTTTCCATGGGTGCTCGGCACCTATGGCAAACCATATTTTTAAACTAACTGGAACAAGGATAGATTAAGCAAGCCAAATAATATCACCTTTCTCTGAAAGGTAGCGGTTCTGCTATAGACTAATTCCAGGCCCCTGAAATAAATCTTTTTCCTGGATCAGGTTTCTACTTAAGAGTTACAGACCCTGGATCGCTGCCATGTCTATAGGAAATTTGAAAATGATAATGATGAACGTCTGCCGCTGAAGGTTGTGTGGGAAAAAGAGGTTTGACCCTGAGGAAAAACATTCATGCTAATGACACTTAAAGTACAAATTACATGTTTCCTCCTTTACTTCCAGAACATCACCTGTGATTTGAATCAGTTGATAGATGTGAAATCTGAGGGCTTTCATATTTGGTTTGATTGTCTGGTCCAAACCGGATTTCGATTGCTTTCTGTTCACATTATATTATTTGGGTCTAAATTGCTGTACACTTGCGACATCAAGCTGCATCCTTGTACCGATGCATCTAGGCAGTGGCTATGAAGGAGAAGGCGCCATTGTTGCATTTAAACATTTGGTTTGTTATCAAAGAACAAAAGCCGAAACCCACTTTCGTCTGTCTGCTGCAAAAGTATTTTTCGCTGTCTGCCGAAGTTTGCAGAAATGAACAGAAACGATACATACACGTCACTCCCATTTGCATGAATGTTAACGAGCTTAAACACTCATTAGGCGGTTCACTTCTGAAATTTAGTTTGATTGCATTCATATCAGCAGCAGACCGTACTGCATTCCACACAAACTCGAACTCAGACCACCCTTTTTAGGCCACTTGGGTGCGGTTCGTGGGTGTGCCAGAGTTCGGAAAACAGTGTTCACATCATCCAAACGAACATCAAACGGACCTGGGTGCGCACCACAAGTGCGAGTGAAAACCCCTCTTAGAAACATTATGCTGAGGAATATACTATATGCGTGCAAATTATAAAAATCGTCACATTAAAACACTTAAAACAGCATTCACAATTAAATTGAAAAGTGTGTACAAAAAACGTGCAATCAATTTGGATTGGATAATGGAAAGTAGACTTACCCATTGACTTCTGTAGTATTTGTTTTTCCCTACTATGGAAGTCAATCAGTACCATCAACTGTGTGCTTACCATCATTTATTAAAATATCTTTTTTGTTTTTTTAACAAAATATAGAAACTCAAGCAGGTTTTGAACAACATGAGAGTGAGTAAATGATAACAGAATTTAGATTTTTGGGTGAACTATTCCTTTAATTTACTTCTGCATACACTGAAAAAAAAATTATTCGTCCAATTTACTACATTTTTAAGGTAAGTGGTTGCAATCAATTTATTTAAGCTACATTTAAAAAAAATTGAACTTAAACATTAAAATTTTTGTTTAAATGTAGCTTAAATAAATTAATTGCAACCACTTACTTTAAAAATTGAGTAAATTGAATAAATATTTTTTTTTCAGTGTATTATGGGCTGCCATAATTATATAATTATATAAAATTTAGGGTCAGGGTTAGGTTATGATTAACAGTCATATGCAATAATGAAGATCAATACAGTCAGAGGAATAATTAAGAAGTTTTAAACAACTGTAACAGGGACAATCAAGGCTGGATGATGACTCAAGTTTATTTTGCCACCATCCAGTGACAAGGATGTATATTTTGCTGCCCTTGATTTAATTGTCATTAGTTCTTGTAATTATTTAATTTATTCCTTCGTAAATTGCTATTGCAGTTTAAGATTAAAATACCTAAATAATAAAGTAATTTATTAAATGAAGAAAATAAAACTCTCAGAAATGTGAAAATTCTATTAATAACAGAAATGATCACTATAAAGTGACCAAAACAGAAAAACTGTAAATGTCCTTTAAACACAAATATAAGCTGATACAACTAAATTGATGGAGAAATGACATTTGAACATAACAGTACATGCAAACCACAAATGATGAATGTAGAGCTGCTGTAGATACTACACATGCCCATTGATGACCACACCTATGTCAAATAATTGCCATAAAGATTAGTTAGGAATTGTGACAGCGTTACTTTTGCGTATGCCATTTACAATATTTTTAAAAGTTCTTTATTTAAATTGTTTTCACGATTGCGGTCCATTTTGCAGATTAATTTAATGTGCACTAAGAAATCAATCACAATAACAGGGATAAAACAGGGTCAATTTTGATTTTATGTTGACTAGGTCCGATACACTATCGATTCCAAACAATATCCCAGTGTATGTTTTCTACATACTAAGTGAAAACAGAATGTGACAGAAGGTAAAAGCACAAAAATGTATTTTTCCAAACTACCATAGCGTGTCCCAGCATCCACACGCAACACAGACATTGCTGGACACGTTTGGGGTGTCGGACAGCACATTGTGCGGTTTCCAGGCCGCCCGCGATCACGCCACCGCCAGCGTGATTCGAGTTTGTTCGCATTCTTTTGCTCCTCCATCATTGGATTGAAGATTGATACTTCAAAACATGTTAGAAGGTTCTGACAGAGTTCTAACGAAAATCTGGAGATCCGTGGAAAGTCAAATACCGAATGACATCTGCTTATGTGACCCCTTCGCCTTCGTCTGCCTCATCCGTGCCTGAGAAAGGCAGGAAACGACAATCTCACGGTCAAAAAATGATGGGTCGTAAAATCCTGATTTAATATTCGTCTTCACAGTTGTGACAGGGGTGTGCGATGGACGTTTGATTTCTGAAGAGGCAATACTGTCGTGAAAGTGAGTTATGTTTGAGGCTGGATATTAACATGAATTTCTCAATCTTTTCATTATGGATTCACAGCCGCAATCCTTTAAAGACATAGCACAGCATGAAGAAAGAACTGGGGTAAAAAAATACATCGGTCAATTATTCCTGCAAAATTGATCTATAGACACGATAGATACATCAAAGTGTGCAGCTCATTGATGACAGCTAAAACCAACCAATTAAAAAATATCCCCTAACCCCCTGGCACCATCTTGCACCACCCAGTTTGGAAACCACTGCCAGGGATAATTTCAAGATATAGTTAATATGTAGCATTTGTTTAAATCAAATTTATTTCAATTCCTGCTAACCTACAATAACACTAGGTTTAGAAGTGAAATGTTTGACGTGAATGTCTGTCTCTTTACCTCATGTGTATCTGTAAGGATCACGCAACACTGTCGAAGTTGAGTTTAACAGGGCTGTTGGCAGAAGTGCCACATGGCTTTCTATCACTGGTCTCAGGACAGCCTGGGTGGGCAGATAAGTGATCTAGAGAGAGATTTTAACCTGAGTGTTATTGCATTCTTTTGCCTAATAAAGCGTCCACACTCCACCACATACACTCACGTAGATAAGCAGCGTTAAGGGTCTGTTTGTTTAACATCTGGATATAAAACTGTATGTCTTAAGCACATCTGAGTTTGTTATCTGTAACTGTAACATTGTATTTATAATGGAAACGACATGGCGTTCCCATTTTGCCTTCACATTGACAATATCTAGCAACCCAAAGTCAATGAATGTGACCTTGTCTGAGAATACGAAGCTAAGTTATATTTTGTGATTTTCTACATAAAATCACTGAGTGCATTTACATGCACAGTCTTACGCCGATTATGCTAAATAAACTGATAACGTGTGTGGTCGTAAACACGTAAAACGGTTTACTTTTATCGGGAACCCATAAACGATGTAAGCCCAAACTGATCAGCACAGGTAGTTTTTTGCTCATTACTCCGATTTCGCGTGGCATGTAAACACCTGCTTTCTCCCAGTTTTTTTCATCTGCACATGTCTCCGCGTGTGACTGATCTTTAAGCGCAAAGTAACGCATTAAAGTCTTTGCTTGACTAAAACAATTTGCAGAGAAACTGTGAAAATAGAAGCTCATGTTTCATTTACAGCTTCTGCAGACAAGAGATACAACAGTAAAGCTTAAGGGGCAGTTCACATTTGGCGTCTAAAACCGCGTGGAAGACGCAACCGTCGGTAGGTTCTTGTCACATGACCTGCGGTGCGCTTGTGGCATTCTGAAAAATGTTTTTAACTCAATGCGGTGCGGACGCCCTGGAAAAAACAAGCATGTTGCACCGTGTGTGCGTCACAGCCGTGGCGCGTCCATTATGAGCATGCATACCGCGCGCCTACATTTGCAATAACGAACTTGAGCGTGCAAAAGACGCGAAATGTGATCACCCCTAAGACAGATCTTACATCTGCTTAATTGAACAACTACATGAACTATAGGCGGTGATGTCACTATCTGCGAGAAACCTGACAAATCTTCAATTCCCATGTAAACGCGGTTTACAGATTTGCATAGACGGTTTATAGATTTGCATGTAAACGCATGAAAACATGCGTTTTCTATAATTACCAGATTTTTGATAGTTATCCGCTTATTATGTGCATGTAAACAAACTCACTGTACATAATGTAAAGAACATTCTGTGAAAATAAAATATTGATATCTTTAATACTGACTGAGTTACATCATGCCAATCAATGACCCTCCAAAACTCTCAAAATTACATTATGAGACTTGGAACTGGATTTCACAGATGGTCACATATTTTCAAAGAGTGTTGGCGACGATGGGATGATCGACAGCCACCTTTAATGGGCATTTAAATTGCAGAAGGTCATCATCTCTCTGTTGCAAGCAAGCGTTACTCCTCGACTACTGTAGCCGGCTTTATCAAAACAGTTTTTGTTGCATAGGGCCGCTCCCTCTTAGTATAACTGTATGAAATAAAGCCAGTAAGCACATACACTGCCAAGACATCTGGTAAAGAGCACATCATCTGGAAATCATTGCTTTCTGATTATTGTGTACAAACATCAGATAAACATCCTAATAAGAGCAGATTCATGTACATTATTGATCACAAACATCGTGGAAACAAACGTTGAATGCCAATCTGGCATCCCACAGAAGACCTTTTGACCGTGGGGACAACTCAAAACATGTTCTCAAACCCTCTGATGATGTCCTTTATGGAAAGGAAATTTTAAGAATTCTTTATTTTTAATGAAGTTTATTTAACTAAGTTCGGGAAGAGTATGGTTATGTAATCCAAGCAACCAGCGCAAAGAGATCTTTATATATGGCCATCCCTCACCTCTGTCCCATTACAATTTTTTGAAGCATCTCTTCTCCACCCCATCGCCTCACTCTTAGCTGGTACATCTATCCCAGTTAAGGAGTGGGGGGTACTCTGGGTTCAGGGGTAATATTCCGAGGCTGGGAGACCTCCCCTTGGACAGCATGCCAAAAATGCTTTATTTCATATTTGATTACATGTTACGCAAACTCGTAAAAGAGTGTAAGGGCCAGACTTTTGCCATCGCAAACACCTCTTTCATCGTTAAACAACTATTGTAGGGATTTACTAAAGATGCATGGTGAAAAATTAGGCATGGACACTAGTAATGTTCATATAGACTGGTTAACTATTAACCATAGGTAAGAATTGATGACAATATGTTTTATCGGTCAGGAAAAATAAACTGAAATGATCATCCCTAGTGGACAAAGTAGCTTAAGCAACTGACCTTATTGCATATGCATTTGTAGGAGTTTCTCTTTCAGACACAAAACTTATCGGAGGAGAGAATTTAAATGAATGACGCAACACGAGTTACTAAGCCTACCGCTTGTTTATTTACTGGTATTTGCGCCATTATTTTACGAAAAAAAAAAAAAACACATGTCTTAAATATGTTTACGCAAATTTGCAGTCCTCTTGGCTCCTTATTGAAATGAAATAATTTTGCACCTGTGTCCTTTAACGTGTGCCTTTGTGAGTAAATCACCCGCAGAAATGTCCACTTCCGTCTGCGCTTTTTTAAAATTGCACTTTCACACCTATTTGCCCCATTTGGTAAATCTAGCCCTATATGCAGGGTTCCCACACCTTAGTAAACTTCAAATTCAAGGACCTTTCAAGGACTTTCAGGTTCAATACCCTCAAATTCAAGGACTAAATGTGGGGACACATTTCAAGTGAGATCAAGGTTACATCGTGTTACCTTTTAAGATACATTGTTACAGGACCCTTTCGCGGGAACTTGCGCTGCATCAGTGTGGTGACACGTTGGGGACGCCTCCAGGGGTAAGTGCGTCTGAATGTGTATATCAAATTCAACCAATGGTGAGGCTTAACAACAAAGACAGGGTGACGTGGGAGTCAGGAAGTATATCGCTATCTGAAATATTGCCAAAGCAGCGTTACAGGGACGCAGGAAGTATTGCAAGGGAGACGCAGCGTCTCGTTCCCTTCTCAGGGAACAACAGTTACATACGTAACCCGAGACGTTGTCATGTGTCAAACACAACTATGCAAAAAAGCATTTTGTATAAATCAACATTCACATAACGAATATTTAAGCATTTAAAGCAAACAGTTTAGCACGTGTGCTTAAAAAGTCTAGAATTTTTATGATATTATCCTACACTACACAGGGAATAATATGGATTTTTTTCCAGAAAACTTCTTGCATAAAATAGATTCAAGCACCTGTAACTATGTATGTATATTTTCAAAAACTTCCCAGGGCCTTGAATCTTTTCCCCCAGATTCACAAACTTTCAAGGATTTCAAGGACCTGTGGGAACCCTGTATATGTCGTGGGCCGGGCTGACATGTAAAACAATTGTCCAGGGCCCCCAAATAAATAAGGTAAAACTTTACAGCAATGATAAATGCAGTCGAAACCTTTCCTAATGCAAATATATAAAAAAAATACTTCATGACAGGTTGCTAACAGGTTTCGTGAGACGTGCCCATACACTGCTTAGGAAAAGAGATTAATGTGAGATTATTTGTGAGCTGTTTATGTGACTCAATCTTTGATGTGAGACTGAAGCTGGACTGAAAACAGACATTATCATTTGCAGCCCTTCACATGCGTCCTGGCAGGCCTGTCCTGTTCTGTTTTTGGGGAAAGTATCTGTCGTTTGCTAACAGAAGGAATCTGTGCCGTCTGACACACACAAAATACTGTTACTGGTATTTGCGGTAAGAGGCAGACAGCCGAGGCTTTCCATCTCAAGTACGAGATAAGGATTTCTGCATGCAATTACAGCTAATGCTGCACGAAGTGAACCAACGGCAACAAACCTCGAGTGTGTTGGAAAACACAGACCACAGTCACACAAACACATATATTATACAACACACGTATGTTACCGCAGTTTCACAGCCATGTGAGCAAAAGTCAAGTAGAAACATTCACATAAACAATAAGAGGTGTCACTTTTAAACTAACCACACTGATTATTTATTTGGCATATGAGACTTTTTCCTAATGGAGGTTTAGGGTCGGCTGCCAAACAGGGGATCAGGAGAGACATTTACACTGCAGGCGAGCAATTCAAAACTAGAATGCTGGAGTGCTTTCTTGATGTGTGAATCCAATGAGAATAAATAAACCAATTCATTGTAAAGGTCTGAATAAAAGAAAAACAATGAAAGGTTGATATGCAAATGCTTTCATTGAAATTAAACTCAAGGCAGTTTACTAAGATAATGTACATTTACATGAGCAAGTAATTTGTCTTAGATGCCTACAGCTTTTTATGCATTTTATTTAACTTTTTGGAATAGCCAATAGGTTTTAGTTTACAGCCCTGGACAGGTGGTATTGAGAAAGAGACATCACTGGATGAAGAAACTGACACAACGTTGGAAGTCTAAATAGCAAGGATAACAATCTCAGTGACAGAGCTGCTTAATGCAAACAAGTCGTGTCAACTTAAAATCTTGTCAAAATAAGTTTCGTCAAATTGTCCAGTGCAGTAACACAGACAACTTCAAAACTCTTTGCTGCATGTGACTGATCTCAGCAAGGGAAACCTTGTGTAGTACTGGGTTCTTCCAGTGGGGGGCAACAGGGAATGAAAAACAAAACTGATTGAACCTTGGTTAAAGGAAATTGATGCATGTCTAACTAAAATCATGCTTAAAATGCGAGACAGTAGAAAGCGCTTGACAATATTTGTTCAAATTAAATACTAGTGAGCAAAAAGTGAAAATGCTCACAAAAGGCATGTTTACAACAACAAACCCATGAACAATTAAATGCAGGGGAAACAACAAGACTAATGTGCCTGTGGTTTAGCTGAAGCTGCTGCCCAAAGCTTCATAAAACCTAATGACGAGGATGTGGTCACCATAAGGCAGGGCTAGTCAATTGGCGGCCCACAGTCCAAATGCTGCCCTCCAATCATCTTTATCTGGCCCGCCGGTCATCTTTGTTTGATTTAAAGCGTGGTTACTTTTACATTTTAACTTTTTTCATGACAAATGTGTAACTATGTGACACGCCAACATGGAAGTGAGGTATTTTAGTGTGTTACAATCCAAACACTGTGTGCAAGGTGAGCTTTAATAATCTTTTTTTTGTTTAACTTTTATCAATAACACTTGAACCTAAACAGCGCTGTTTAGAGACGCAGAAAGGTAGCCTCGTTCACATAACCTCTCGCTCGCTCTCTCTTGCCCTCTCTTTCTTTCTTTCTCTCTCTGTGTCTTCATTAATACTTCATTAATAACTGCATTAGAATGCTATCAACGGCTCAAGCCTTCATTGCCAGCTTTAAAATGACGTTTTGGAACAAGCAAAAGAGCCGTTGGATGAGACGCGGAAGAAATAGTCCTACTCACAATAGCGATTTAAGTACAAAAACTACAATTAAATTAAAATTAAAAATACCATGTGATTGATGTCTTGAGTTGTGCTAAGCGTAGTATAAGCGGAATAATTGACTCTGGCCCGTTAAATTATTGAAAAATAATGCACACCAGAGGTGTAACAGCCACTCCGCTTCGCGTTGTGGCCGCATCACCACCTCAGGTGTGCATTACTTTTGTAATAATTCAACGGCCCGTCTTCAATTATTCCTTACATACATAATGGAATGAGCTTCTCTCCCATGTTGACAGGGATTTACGATTAAACTGACATTTTATTGCTACTGCCACTAGGGGGCGAACTTTGACAGTCGTGTCAGAATGTAGTGTACAATGTAAAGGCAGTTTAGCCTATATATCTTTAAAATATTTAAAATATAAAAAGTGCAGTTTTATTCATAAGGAGAAGACTGACTTTATGTTGTGAATACTTGAAATGTAACAATTTATAAAAGTTAAACTGTTATAAACAAAATAAGTTTAAGAGCTTTGCATTACAAAAATACGTGTTGATTATTTACACTTCCACTTTTTTGTGCAATGTTCATAGTTGAACTACTAATAAAAGGGTGGTGATGGTGCAGTGGATAAGAAACATGCCTTTGGTGTGAGAGACCCAGGTTCGAATTCACTGTGGACACCATTGTGTCCCTGAGACGTGCGACCTCTGACATATAGCAATTATAAGTCGCTTTGGATAAAAGCGTCAGCTATATGAATAAATTTAATATTTGGCTCTTGCGATATTCAAATGCAATTGTTTTTTAAATTTTAAAAATGAAAATATGAGTTTTAGTAGTTAAGCGGCAAAATACCCGATACAAGAATTGTGTTTTTTTTTAAAAAAAGCATGTTTTTTTAATATATGACCTAGAACAAAAAGTAATAAAAACAACATAAGCTATATCATATTTACAATTTTAAAATCTGGCCCTCAAGAAGAGAAGTTGAAGACACCTGCAATAGGGAGATATGAGCTGATCTGGTTAACCCAACCTCTCTGTAATCATACTTGAATGCAGTCTGAAGGTTTCACTACATTTACAGGTATGAACTGAGAAGCACCTGACAGGTCAGTTTCATAAAATTATGCTTGTTATAATTTGTGACTAAGGTTGCGCTTTCAAAGCTCAGGAGGCATAATAGAGTAAAATTGCATTATAGATGTTTCTCTTGAAATGCATAAACACATCACTTTGCGCCTCCACAAAACATTTTTTCATTTAATTTATAGCATCAGCAAAGATGAACATACTATATCTTTACGAACGCACATACCACAAACATTGCACATGTTGACAAGAGGAGATTTACTCATGCTTGCTCAAGCGCACTGTGCTGAGACCTCACTCACAGGGTCTGGATGAGGAAGTCTTGATCAAACATCTGATAAATGGTACCTTATGGACCAGACCCCCCAGATGCCCATACGACTTACAGTGTCTTTGTTTTTTCGGTGCTGGAAAGGAGGATTTAGGGACGCACCACACACACACACACACGCACGCACGTCTACAGTGGGAGGCAGAACAGGGCCGTAACAGGGCCGACTGCTACTGGCTTATTTTCATTTCTATGGAGCTCTGCAGTGTGTCTGCTTTGTGTGTGAGCGCTATCAGAAGCCTTTCCTGGCCCGTGGCCTATTCGCACAGTGATTCATGACAAAGGTAACTGTGGCCAGGCCTCACAATGCTTTGCTCACCAGCTCCCAGGCAACAGGCAGTTCTTCTCTCTCCCCTCTTAGCTTGGAAATACCTAATGAGTTTTTACGACCAGAATTCTGGCCTAATTTACGGTTATTGTGATAACCCACGAGTCCAGCAACAATTTAAGCAGGCAGATATATAGCTGTTTTAATAAGGCCTGATTTAGTGTTATTGCTGCTAAAGGATTCCTTTCACAGTAATAGTTACAAACCGCCCCCTGTGCAATTAAACCGGTCGACTTGACGGAGCACTTTCAAACACCCGGACGCAGATTTGTCCCTTTACCTTCATCGCTCTCTCTCCTTTCTGTCATCTTTTACTTACATTTCACAAAGTGACCAAAAGTTAAATTGATCAGACTGTGCTGAATGATTTACATTCTGAGGATACTTAATAGACGTCTTAATTTTGCATCATTTACAAATCACATTTGTCTGACATTTTTTCCAAAAAAAAAATAAACCGATATTTAAAAAATTGTTGACAGTATAGAGCTATAGAATAACAACAATTAACACTCAAAAAAAATATTTTTGCACATTGTCTAATTTACTCAAATGAAACAAGTTAATACAACACAATTTATATATTTTTTGTCTCAACCTAATTTTATCATGTTCAATCCACTTCAGTTTAAAAAAATTACATTTACTTAATCATTTTATGTTGGGACCACATGAATTATTTTTGTTGATATTACTAACTGGGCCGTGGATCTCAGATAAATTGGTTTTATTATTTGAAAATTTTGTTTAGAAATTATCTGATGGCAGACTTTGATCTATCTCAAGATAAAATTCACAAGACTTACTATAAACAAAATAATATTTTTTCCTTCATTTAATTTTATTAACTACTTAAATTTAATAGTAATTTGTAATTTTTCTTTGGTACACTTAAAAATAAAGGTGCTTCACGATCCCATAGAGCATGGTTTCCCAAACTGTGGTTCGCAAACCCCTGGTGGTCTGGGGGATTTGTAAGTTGAAAACCGACATAATTCTAATTAGATCATAAAAAACAAGTCAACACTTTACAATATCAAAAATAACAATTACAAAAATTAAATGGGTCTACAAATATATACCAAAATCTGGCTCACATGAATAATTTCATTAAAAATCTTATCTACTACAAACTGAGAACTCATGCAAAATGGACAGATGTGCATAAAAATACCAATAAAAAATCCAGATGGTCTAATAACAGGTAATAATATCAATGACTTTGTAAAATACTACTGATAAAAACTTTAAAACAAATGAAAAATAAATGTTTTTGAAGTTAAACATGCAAATATGCTATGAAATTGCTTAAAATTTAAGGGGGTATTTCAAGTTAATAATTTAGGTCAAGGGGTTCAGCTGAAAGAAAAACTTTTTTGTGGCTGAATGCTTCCATAAAAAGCCTTTAAAGGAACAGTATGTAGGATTGTGGCCAAAACTGGTATTGCAATCACAAAACGTGTGGCTAAAACTGGTACTGCAATCACACAGCTGGTGGCCAATATACAAAACGACAACATAAACATCAGTTGAGGGCTGCAACTCCACTTTTTAAATGATAATATCCTGACCAGACCACTGTTGTCAGTGATATAAGTATTTGAAATGAAAATGATTTCTTAATGTCTAGTGACATATCAGGGACATTTTATGATTAATTGATATAAATTTCTTACATACTGTTCCTTTAATATTTCAAGAACCTTTCCATTTCAAAAAAGATGATCTTTTAACAATAAAAATGTATGACTGAATGGTTCTTTAAGAAACCAAAAATGGTTCTTCTATGGCATCGCTGTGAACAAACTTTTAAGCACCTTTATTTTGGGACCTTGGGTAACATAAAGCATATTTTAAACACTGTGAAAATTAAAAAGAATAATCTCTTTTCTAAATCTGTTACATTATTATACTAATTAGAAACAGACTACATGCAGAAATCTATACAATAATAATCTAACCGCAGATCTCATCACTGATGGAATCATCTATTCCTACACGTGTATCCTACAGGAGCACAGGCATATAAACATATTTGTTTGATTAATCTCTCCTAAAGCCCATCATAAAACATGCCACTTTAAAAAAGCAATGAAGTCATGTCTGTTCAATAGTCCTTTGCTAATTTCCTGACAGTTTAGATGAAAATAGCCGGCTAAATCACTTTGGCATGCCTAATAATGTTTATTATATATTGTCAAGATTTAAACATTGCTTATTAGGAGAAAATTCTTAGTTTCCTTCGTTCGATACAATGTCACGGGACAAAAAAACTTAAATTGAGAAATATATTTATAATGAAGATATCACACATTCCTGCACGCTGCCGTTTAATGAACGCGGTCTGATCATGTGTTCAATTTTATAACAATAATAAAAGATTTTTGCTTACTACTTGACGTTAAACGTGGGACATGACTGCACAGAAGTGTAAAAGCAGGTTACCAGGTGAGGTTGGAGATGTTTGTTACTGTACAGTAAAAAATGGTAGGGTTTTCTTTTCTCAGCGGACCGTGAGCCAAGCACAAACAGCCAGTGAGCCAAAGCAGAGGCGGCCTGGCAGCGCGCTGAGTGGTAACTCAATATTATTAGCTGCTAATAGAGAAGAGGAGGGGGGTCGTGAATAAGTCCTGATGTGATGTTTATAAAATGGGGAGAAGGAGGGAGGGCAATAGGTGAAGGCATAGATGCAGGTTTGACCCATCAGAAAAAACTTACCTCTAAAAATGTAACATTTTGGGGAGAAAGTGTTTATATATTAATTTCAGCAATGTATTTAAATAAAAAACAAGATCCCTGAATGCGTTTACATGCACAAAACAAGCAGAAATCTATCAAAAACCTGCTTATTATAGAAACCTGTTTTCATATATTGAGTGCATCATGTAAATGCGTAAAACGTTTTTCTTTTATTGGGGAAAGCCCATAAACGGCATTATCCAAAACTGAATGGCACAGGAGGTTTTTTGCTCATTTCGCGTTGCATGTAAACACCTTAACCATGTTTCTCGCAGTTTTGTTCATGTGCGCATGTCTCCGCATGTGAAAAATAAACATCACACATAGAAGGAATGTAAACGCAGTGTTATGCATAGCCGGTTTATTGATTTGCATGTAAATGCAAGAAAACCGGTTTCTATAATTAGCAGATTTTTTAGGTTATCTGCTTAATCTGTGCATGTAAAAGCACTCAATTATCCGAATCAATGATTGCGTTTACATGCACAGTCTTACGCCCATTATGCTTAATAAACTGATAACACGTGGGGTCATGTAAACGCGTAAAACGATTTTTTTTATTCAGGAAAAGCCCATAAACGGCGTAAGCAAAAACCGATCGGCACAGGGAGTTTTTGCTCATTACCCCGATTTCTAGTGGCATGTAAACACCTTAACCAGCTTTCTCACGGTGTTGCCCATGTGCGCATGCCTCCGCGTGTGAAAGATAAATGTGAGATGCGAAGTAAGTGCAAAGTAACGCATAAATGTCCCTGCTCTACTAAAGCAGTTGGCAGATAAACTTTGAAAATAAAAACTGATGTTATATTTACAGGTTCTGGAGACACGAAAAGAGATAAAACAATATAGTCTGCTTTTTGATCGACTATTATGTAATATAGGCGATGACGTCACTGTCTGCGAGAAAACTGACAAATCTCCAAATCCCATGTAAACGCAGTTGCCTGCATAGCTGGTTTATTGATTTGCATGTAAACGCATAAAACTGTTTGTAAAAAGATACAGTTTTTTATAATAAGCAGATTTTTGATAGTTATCCACTTATTCTGTGCATGTACTGTAAACGTACTCCCTAAACTGGCTATGCATAAAACTGTGTAAAGACCGTCAG
This sequence comes from Paramisgurnus dabryanus, assembly GCF_030506205.2. Lineage (NCBI taxonomy): Eukaryota > Metazoa > Chordata > Actinopteri > Cypriniformes > Cobitidae > Paramisgurnus > Paramisgurnus dabryanus. The sequence goes on from NC_133350.1 coordinate 13,321,073, forward strand.
GTTTCTTGCAGGCAGTGAAGTCACTGCCTACAATCAGTTTTTTCATTCAAAAAAACCGGTGGAAAATCGATCAAAATCTATATGGTTGTACCTCTTTTCATGTCTGCAATATCTGTAAACAAATTTAAAATTCTACAGTATTTCCGTCAAATCAAGTTGGGAGCAGACTTTTATGTGTTACTTTATGCTTATTTGTGTTTGTGATGTTTATCTTTTACACAAGGAGACATGCGCACATGAACAAAACCCTGAAAAAGCCGTTTAAGGTGATTTTATGTAACGCAGAATTGGGGTAATGGGCAGAAATCTACCTAAGCCAATCAGATTTTGCTTTAGTCGTTTTTGACCTTTCCCAGGTAAAACTGCTTTAAGAGTTTACAAGACCTTACACGTTATCAGTTATTAAGCATAATCGGAGTAAGAGTGTGCATGTATACACACATTTAATGGAAAGCTAATGGAGGCGGTTATTGGCATGGGTCTCAAATTTTTCCCTAGTTACAAGCGAGATCTCAAAATTGTCTTAATGTGCACAGATACCAAAGTCTGCAAAGAATAATTTGAGATTTCATGACAGAAACTGATTCATGGGCGTTTCATACATGGTACACGACAAGTGGCGGGATCGCTGTGCGACTGCCTCTTTTCTCGGCACCTGACCTGCTGCAAAGAGCCATGACGCCGAGTATTTTGGATTCACGAGCACCCCAGGCGGTCTACGCCCCACCTGTGAAACATTACATGTTTTGCCATTCTCCCTTTGAAAATGCACTAGACACTTGTGACTTCCAACCATAGGTTCCACCTTGAAAGGGATTTTGAAATATCAAATTACTATTTAATAAACTATACAAATCATCATGCGGGCCTGATAGGACACCTTTGTGGACACCATCAGCAATTTAAAAAAATCTGAGCCAGTTGATACTTAATTTAAACTGACAAGTCTCCTAAGCTGTCAAAGCCAAATCTCTGAGCTAAACCTGTCTGATAAACGCTTTGTATTCACCAGACTCGACCCCATGGATGCCATCACCCTCCAGGTGGATCTCCTCTGAGATCAGCCCATCTGGCTGCGGGCGTAATTGCTTCAGGTTTATTGCGATTTGACTTTATTAAGACAAGCGAGGAATGCACAGCCCTGATGTCAGTGAGCAGAGGGAGCGAGAGATCGCGAGAGATAATAACCCAGACGTGGCCCATAGATGAACTTCATAAAGGTCTTTCCAGTTCTTGCATGTTAGGATGTAAAACAGCAGACGTGTGCGTATGGGTTGAATCCAGACATATTTACATGTCTAAAGACGGTAGCCTTATTTGACATAATAAGTGAATCATGAGATGACACACGCCACAGACACCCAGACTCAGTGCTTTTACTCAACACCTCAGTACAATGATCAATAAAACAAACCCTGCAGCGCACAACGGCACACTTTTATAAACGTGTGTAAGCTTAATGACGGCTAGGGGTGATGGAAGAGCTGTTAAAAGTACTGTGAAGTGCAGAACCGTCTTGGCCTCTGGGTGGCCGTCTGTTTTTTTTATCTGACAGGTCCATTAAATTACTGTGAATATGACATACAGTGATACATTTTGCTTCATTGTTTTGATAAGTAAAATCAACACAACAGTACGACATTAAAAATACGCTCAGCTGTCTAGTTAACAGCAATATCAACACTCACCATTGAAAAATCATAAATCAGTCAATGCATAAGGCTTTCCTGAAAGGTTATGTAAATGAACAATTATTAAATGTAGAATAATTGTACAAAAAACAAGACCAAAGACATGTGGGTGACTCTCACGAAATCCAGATTTAGAAGGTGTCCAGCATCAGAATTTTTAAAAAGCCCTTGAAGCCAATTTTTTTGCACATATAAGATTAAGGTCTGAACTTACTATAACCATTATTTTTAGAGGATTTAAAACATATTTCCTATAGAATTATTTACTTTTTTAGATTATCATTATCAAAAATTATCATTACCAAAACATGATATTATATTAAATATATGCATTTACAAACTCATGTTTCCGTAATGAGAACTAAAAAGTTGTCTAGGTACTATGACCAGTGTTGGGGGTAACGCATTACAAGTAACGTGCATTACGTAATAATATTACTTTTCTGAAGTAACGAGTAAAGTAACGCATTACCTTTCAAATGTACATATTAATATTTGAGTTACTTTTTCAAAAAAGTAATGCAAGTTACTTTTTTTGTTTAATTAATTCGATAAAAAAAATATGTACTGAATTAAACTAAACTTGGTCACATTATGCGTACACGCCTGTGTGGGAACAGTTTGAGTCAGAAACTGAGATGGCAGGCCAGAGTTCGACATTTTTGGGATGAATTATGCAATTTCTAAATGCAGAACTTTTCAGTCATAAAAAACACCTGCAAGGCCTAAAAGAGATCAAGCATCAGCTAAGAAAAAGTAACGCAAAAGTAACTAAAAAGTAGCGTAAGCATTACTCTCCATGAAAAGTAACTAGTAACGCAATTAGTTACTTTATTTGGGAGTAACTTAATATTGCAATGCATTACTTTTAAAAGTAACTTTCCTCAACACAGACTATGACAAACAAAATTTCAACTTTTATCTGGAGAGAAAAAAAACTGTTTACCTGGTAGCCATCTTGAGTGTCACAGTCAATTATATCCCTTCCAACTTTTTTTTATGTTAGTTCATTGAGGGCTTAAAAATGTTTATATTATAACATGCTGTTATGATCCTGTTCTGTGTTTCCCCTGTGTTGCCTCTTATTTTGAAGTTCTGTCTGTGTCTGCCATGTTTTGTAGTTCTTTGTAGTTCTTTTGTTTCATTGGTCTGTGTGCTGATTGTTCTCCCAGGTGTTTCTCATTTCCCTCTGTATTTAACCCCAGTGTTTGCCTTGTCTGATGTCGTTGATTGTTTACTATATGTTAGTGTAATGCTCTGTTCTCTCTGGTCACCTGTGCCTGTTTGTGGATTATGCGTTGTACCTGTTTGTTTGCATTTACTTTTTTTAAATATACTGCACTTGGATCCTCTGCTTCTGACTGCTTAATGCACCAGCATTACACATGCACTGAAGCTTTTTATTTTTTAGATTTTTTAATTATAAATATTTCCATGTCAAAATCCAGTCATGGACACATTGCGTTAATGAAAATTTTCCCCTTAAATGTGAAAAAAAAAAACTAAATTGGTTTGTATGATGTTATTTTAAATCATGTAAAATAGTACATGAAGATATTTTTTTAACTAGGACTGGGTATCGATTCTGATGTTCCAAATCGATTCAATTTCGATTCACTAACTATCAAAACGATTCGATTTCAATTTTCGATTCGCGTTCTAAGGTCGTTTTTTTACTCGATTCTCGATTCAACTCAATGAATATAGATTTAATACAAAAACTATATTAATAAAAAAGAACAGTAAACAGAAGTTTACAAGTGGGTAATTAATGGCCACATTTTAACCACTGAATGAAAGAATGACAGGCTCATTGGTAACAACGTGCAAGGCAAAAAAAGAGGGTGACAGCTAGTGAAGACGACTAATTTGATTAACGTTAATCTTAAGTTCAATGTTTGCAGAAAAATATGAAAAAAAAATCGATTCTGCTCTTTGAGAATCGATTCTGAATCAACCACGTAAAAAAAACGATTAATCGAAAAAAAATTGCCCAGCCCCATTTGTAACTGATGCTTCTTATTTTGATACTCTTACTTTGCATTTACTTTTTTATCAAAATGTTTCATGACACCTCATAAGTCTAATTTTGCGAGAATCACCCATGTATGAATATTTTAATAAAATTGTTACAGTCTAGCTATCTTCTAGCCAGATGTTTATATGAGCTGCGAGTGAGTTATATTATTTCTCATTATAGCTCACGGATGAATGAAGCTACATGTGGCTTATAAAACTAGTATCATTCATTTCAACCCTTACCGGACCATCTTATCATCTACCACCCAGATACAAAATGACATTGACCATAAACAGATGAACCAGAGACTTACGTTACTAAAGAAGTATATTAACGTCAGTAGCATTTAAAAAGCAAAATGCTAAATGAAATCACCTACAACACATCAGATTAATGTTGGCAGTGAGTGACCACAGCAAAAGACATCCTGCCAAATCTGAACCGTCTGTATTTTTAAAACAAAACACACAACATACATTTAATAAAAAGCTTCGGTGAATAAAAAACCACTCATGTTCTGTCCAGGTGCTTGCGCTCTGCACCTCTATATGTCGTGTGACGGCTGGACATATGAAAAATGACGAATCAATAGCAGCCTTGAATAAGCACCTCTATTTATTGAAACTGGAGTCACAATAGAGGTGTTGTTGAAACACGGCTCAAAACTCGACCACAAGGGCCCCGAATGAATGAGGACCTATTCACAATGTGTTTGTCCTGGCCTGAGACTCCATTTGAAACATCCATCAAGCCAGCTTTAGTTTGTCACATAGCTCTGTCCTCTTTAAAATTAAACCTACGGAGAATTTCACAAATATCAACACGAATTGAGTTTGCAGAGGATGCTTTAAAAAGCAGCTTTAGGGCACATTTTATAGAATGTGGGTTGAAAAAATGTGCATTAAATGTAAACGTAAAACAGCCTATTAGATTTGAGCATGCAATTTTACTATGCAAAATGCACGCTTTTAACAAGTGACTACTTTTCCCCTAAATACTAATGATTTCGGCTGTTTCACACGCTTGAGTATGACCCCGAGTACGTGCCTCTGTGAAAGCCCCGCCCCCTTTGTGAAAACCACGCCCCCTTTATTCCTGCTTCTCTCTAAACTCTGGGAAAACTGAAATAAGCAGAAACAAGAACAGGTGTTGAAATCATGGGAGTTGGCAGCCACCCACTGCTTTTTTAGAACAATTTAATAATTTCAAACTTGAGTTCTGTAAATGTGAAAGAAATTGCATGGCTTCTTGTTAATATTAGTATAATGCACAGTCCATGAACTGCATCTTTTTAGATCAGGAAAACCTATTTTCCACGCGATTGGGATTAGAAGAACGCTGAATAAAACATCCCAGAGATAATGAACACCACTAGCGGCACAATAATACAACCGAGATTCCAACGTGAGAAATAAAGTTGAATAATAGCAAAAAACTTCAGTTAAGACATCTGCAAACAGTTTCCAAACGGTTCCTCTGAGAACAATCAGCAATAAAAGGTCTATGGGTTATGAATGAAAGAAAGTAATCTGTAGACCTCACCATGCAGTTTCAACCAGTGCATAAATTTCAATGCTGTGTTTTTGCAGACAATTTATGCATCCTTGAACGGGAGCCAAGTCGTTTTAGCAGACTTGTCCAATACGGCAATAAAACGAACTATTCAGATCCTACGCAAGCTAAATAATTCCTGTCAGAAAGTTTAATTGTACATTTCAGGTGCAGAGAGACATAAAACATCTAATTTTTCAAGTTACAAGAATCTTACAACTAAGCTAAGTGGCCATTAATCAAATCATGTAAAGATACTGTAACATCAGAAGCTAAACTCTCACCATCGGTTATGTTTTCCTAAAGTATGCATCGCTGCAGTCATGTATTATGGCTTGTAGTGTGAACGCTTAACATAATTGATTACCCTTAAGTAATATAACATAACAACATAAACCCTCTTTCAAAAACCTCACCGGATTGCTGCTTAGCTTTCGAACTACACAATCTTGAGTTACGAAACGAAAGCCTTTGACCTAACTGATGAATTCAGTCTTGGATTGACCTCGTGTTTAACGTTATCCAGTGATGTTTGGAAGGGTGCCGAACAAGCCATCAAAAAAAAATAATTAAATTAGAAAACAAACTTAGGAAAACTTAGACTTTGTATAATGGGAGCTAATAAGCTAAAACTCCATGCTATTGGGAAAACACTGGAACTATGCGACTTAATTAAAAAAGTGTTTTTCTGGCACGTCTTTTGCTATTTTTGGTGAACATCTAGCAATTGTAGTTAATGATTTTGGACATGTAAGCTTTTATCAAGGGTATGGTTTTAGGGTGGTGTTTTCGTGACTGAAACATGACATTTTACGTGCCCTTAAAAATCCAGAAATTATAAACCTCTAAATTATAAATCAATGCTAAGATCTTCATCTTCCATTGACGTTTTTAAGCACATTTGCTGTTAAACACATGGCTTTTTGTCCCATAATTGGTTGCTTAAATGAGTGTGCCAGTTGTTTAATTTGGGACTCTGTCCAGTATAACTCAGGCAGAAATGAAGATTGACACTTTGGGATTAAAACCAACATCAAATTAAATGTAAATAGTGAGAAAGCACAGACAGGTAGCAGAAGGTAATTACATGGTGAAAGACATCCAAGACATATCCAAGACTGCGGTGCTCCACTAGAGCGGCTCTTTAAACAGAGACTAAAAAATAACAGATAGATTTAAAATAGATCAGAAATAATTTAAGAACCCCAACACTTTTTGCCTATAATGACCTCTGTTGTTAGTCTGTTGTTTTTTTAACCCATTTCTGGATAAATATTGGACACATGTTGGGTTATAAATAAACCTATGCTGGGTTGTTGTTAACCCAACCATGAGTTGAAATAACCCATCATTGCATTGAAACAACCCAGCATTAGTTATTTCAACATGATCTAATGGAAATCGTGTTAATAGCCACGAAAAATTAGATGAATTTATTCAGCTTTTTAGTGCCTTGAGAACAATTGTCTTTTTCTTGTCACTCACACAAATTTATATAAATAGTTTTTTTGTCCATGGCACAACTTTATTTTTAGTGTCATTTTATGTATTGTTTTCTTATTTTTTTTCCCCTATTTTTAAATCATTGTCGCTTTGGGTTGGGGTTAGATTTGAGGTTTGGGTTAGGATGTACTTTTATCCATTGGTTTCTACATGTTTTTCTTCCACTTTTAAAACTATTCTCGCCTTGAGTTGGGTTAGGGGAATGAAGGCCTTTTCAGGCAGCCCTGAAAACTGAAAGCTGAATTTTGGGTCACGGACACGAATAAATGAATAAAATTTTGCGTGACTTTCAGTGAAATCAGTCTGGTTTATTTATTGGTACAATTGTTCCCCCTCCACACTCCCCCGCTGGTCAGCACTCACACTACATGATGATCTGTACCCAAGTACCCTTACATCATATGATAGGATTGCTTTAAAGAATGATCAGAAGATATATGCACTCTTATCAGAGTCGGCACAATGGAGTTCATTGTAATGGTGCGTTTACACCAACCGCGGTAGAGGCGTGAAGCGTGAGTGATTTCAATGTTAAGCCAATGTGCAGACGCGTTGACGCGCGTCAGGAGGCCCCTCGGCGCGGAAGAGGTGTTCGGCGCGGAGCGGAAGACGCGTTCCGCCTCATTCGCGCGTGAACCTCGCACGAAAGGCACGAATTGAGCGTTGTGCGCGGTACGCGCGAATGGTGCTTTTGTGCATTTTGCGGTTCACGCGAATTTGCGACTGACGCCCAAGTTGAAAAATTTGAACTTTGGCGGAATTTCGCGCCGCGTTAACCAATCAGGAGCCTGCCAGCTGCTGTGGTGGCAGCCCGCCCGGAGTCACTCACTCAAGCAGTCACTCGAAGCTATATGACACAAGTTGTTATTTTTTATAGAGGAGACAGGAATAAAAAGGACCTCGCTTGGAAGAGTGTCAGTAAGGACTTTGGGCAACCTGGTAATGTACACACTTCACTTTTGAGTCACGTGACGTTTATCGACCCGCGCCGTTTATTTTCCCCCTATAGTAAGCTTACTTAATACAAACTGGTAACTCTGTTGATAAATGTACAAGTAACATCAGTCATCTTGCAAACAGACACTCGCACAGCAGTTGCCCCTCCCACAAGAAGCGGATTTTGCTTCGGACGCGCGTCAAATGCTTGCTTTTTCCGCGCGTCTACTCCGCTCTACACGCGCGAATGCATTCAAAGTGTTCAAGCGGCAAACTAGGCACGGTAGACGCGATTTTGACGCCCAAAACGCGTTTGCTGTAAACTCAGCATAATAAGTTTGTGGATTATTGGGTGGTTTTATAAGACTGTAAAACATTGCAAGAGTGTCCGTGACGTAACCCATTGGTTTCTAAGGAGCATTTTTGAAGCCGGAAGTTTGCCCCTTGGTTTGACTTCATTTGGTACTGTGCAGACCGATTCCCTTATAACATTAAAGCAACATGAAAGGTGATTCAGGGAGCAGACCGTGATTTGGTTTAAATTTCTCTTTACATTTCATAATTTCCATTTCAAGTCTTAAACTGACCAGTGCCGCATGAAGTCGAGCACAACTATTATTTGGGGTCATTTTGGGACGCTGTGAAACGCGGATGTTTTTACAGTGACAGCTAAAGTTAATGGTGGACATTAACAATTGCATAATTGACATCAAGCTTTCAGATCCATGCTCTGGCATGATTAGCGCGCACACTACTGTACCCCGTACCCATAGCAATAGAAACAGTAAAAGGCCCATCTCTGCAAACGTACTTGGATATGGTATGGTACGCATAGTGTAAGTACACCGTAACTTTAAGGTAATCATCTAACTTGTCTCTATCTATGGTCTGTATTTTCAGGTGCGCAACTTGCTGTTAAGTAAAGACATATCTCAAGTTTAGCGTTGCATGGAGCACTAAATATTATTCTTGTAAATCGAAATATTGAAGATCTTTTGTGAATATAAGTAGGATCAGTGAGACGGTGCCGCTGAATTATGTTGCTGGTTTGACCTGCTTTCCCCCCAAAATGTTGTAGAACTGTCTCATCTATGTGTTTTAAATTCCTCTCGTCATGGCCAAGTGGAGCAGCGAATTTACATTTTCCACAAAAAAACGAACATATCTCTGAGCTTGACGGTTTGACTCTAACCCCAGAGGTTAACTGGCCTTGGTTGAAGAAGCTTGCCAGTGCCAAACTCTTGGGTTTGGCTGTAATAATTTAAACACAGGTTATGGAGTAAAGCTAATCCGTTCCAAATGGGCGTCTTGCAACTTTTCATTTTTGTGATGTTTACACAGCTTTGTTGGTCTGAGTAATGAGGTTGTGGCTTAATGAGACCTGAACGCCACTGAGGGAGAGACTCTTTGGGTACAAAAGGCTCATACATTAATAAAATAAAAACACTTACTGTACCTGTAGAAAAGGGAACACAAAAGGCCTAAATGTTTTAAAGTGACACTCAGAGGCGTCATGCCCATTCAAACTGAGGGGGCACGTGCCCCCTTGGTTTTTTTTAGCCAAATGGATTTTGCATGCAACCTGAAAATCAAGCGTCCATCAATCGGTAACTTGTCTTTTAATCTGTTTAATATGCACAATATTATTAATTATGTGCTCCATCCTTGTCACTTTTCAGAGATTTTTGCCGTTATGATAGTGTTTTGAACATGTTACATTACTTTCTGGCGGCAGGCGCTGCAGTCAGAGCAGCCACAGACGTCATCAGCGTGAGCGCGCTCACGAGCTTTCATGTTGCTGCTGCATTTGGCTATCTGAGGAATTAAAACGTGCAAGAAACGCTTACAACATTTTCAAACCCCAGTACGGTAATGTGCAGTTAACCTCCTCTGTGTAGAAAATGTATGGTTTAAAATGTGACCGTCTCGACGTTATATTAGTAGAAATTTCTAGATTCATCTTCTTGGCACAACGCCAAAGTTCACTCTGGCCAGAGTTCACGTGGGAGCGGGATCACACATGCTCACATATGAGGTAAAATTTAATGCAAAAATTCGTTCCTCCATTCATTTTATCTAACATATTTTTTTAAATCATTATTGAACATTAAAATCAATCACGTTGATATAGCTTATGTCATTTTCGTTGTTTATATACTTTATGGATTTAAAATGACATTCATTTCATAATGCAGTTGTTGTGCAAAATGCATTATTGACACAATTAAACAAGTCATTAAACAAAACTTAAATAAATAAAACATGTCGTATCTGTTTTAAATATGATATCATGTCATTATTCCGATTGAATAGTATTTGATATGAAAGTGAGTCAATACTTTTATTTTGGAGTTTTTTGCATGAAGGCAGGGGCGCTCATATTGTTAGAAATGTAAGTGCCATGGAAAAGACTGAAAGCTCTATGATATAATTCGTTTGATGTATGTGTATGCACAAATTTCTGTGAACTGTGCACACTCTGCCCCCTTAAAAAAAATTGGTGCATGACGCCCCTGGTGACACTGCACTTATTTTACACTTCTTTGCTGTCTAAAATGTGTGTATTTCTAAAAAAAAAAATGGATTTGAATATGATGAGAATTTTTAACAAACCTGAACGGACGGTACTTTTAGGCTGCATTTACATTGCATGTTTGAATTCAAGTGACTCATTTCCGATATTCTCAGATCGGTTTCAGGCCTCATTCATATGTGGAAAAAACAGATATGAATCGGATATATGCATTTGTGTCCATAATTTAAGTGGACAGATCAGATATTGCCATTTTAAGACGTTTCGTGCGTCACTGAAAATACGACGCTGGCAAATTACGTCAACTCATCTGACTCTTGCAGCTCAACAGAGGATGACAGCTCCACTTAGTAGAGTAATTTTGAAATTGTATGTCTTTTACAGAAAATAAAACTCGCAACATTTTACTTCCTCTATGGTTTAAGCTGTTCCTTGTCAGTACAGTGTAGTCTACCTTGAATTGTTTTGACAAGTGTTTAATGTAAAGGCTGATATCGAATTCGAGTCGCTATTAAAAGATGATGTAAGCAAAAGTCAAAAAATCAGATAAAGGCAACAATCGAAATTGGACATCAAGATTTGCAGTGTAAATCCAGCCTTATTGCCAGCTGTGTTATTTCAGCCTGTTGTGTTACCCGTTTTGCGATCCTCTACAGGTGAAACTATTCGTTTATTTGTGATGTTCTGCAAGCTCTGACGTTCACAATATGCTTATTCAAATGTGCAGGCCTCAACGCTCTGCATGTTTTAACCTGTGGTTGACTTGGCACAGGCCTGCTGCCCTTCGCTAGATGACATTTGCCAACCTAAATATTCACACTCTGAAACGGCACCCTTGTCTATCTCAGCTTGGCTTGCGTAGTCAAAGCTTTCTTTAACATTGTTTTTACTTCCTCTGGCTCAGCGGGTGCTGGATGGTGTTGAGGTTTTATGAAGCAAAGTTCAGCCGTGTTGTCATGTCGTCGGTCTTTCAACATTCACTGTAAATGTGGCATATTAAGAAAACGTATAAGCAGGTGCGTGTCTCTACACAAAATAAATGCAGACACAGGTTCAGTCCAAATGCAGAGGTTCTGTTAAACCGTAGTCCTGCTCACTGCATTTATCTCTACTTATTGTTGGTTATCTTGTGTCACCTTTTAAAAATGCACATATGTCATCAATCCATCTCAGCCAATCAGATCGGCTACAATAGCTGTGATTTTCCCATGCCTGGATCCCTAATATCACTTCCTGCATGTCATTGTTTTACAACATGCCCGTTAATGAGACAATGCAGTGACACAATCAGGATAATGTAACCGGGATACCGTGTACAGTGACAAAAAGCTCGAAAAGCCATGTTAGAGTGGCGTTCCTGGGAATGGCCCTACCTTGATTTGAGAACAGCAGCTCTATATCCACACCCGGCACGCACGGAGCGCAGCACAAGAATGCACCTTTGAGCCAAGCAGAGCTCCATCAAGGAGAACCTGTGGATTCATTCACTGTAAGAGCAAGAAAAACAATCAGACAATGAAAATCATCAGATTTATCAACTCCCTATTATGCATGAATTTGGGGTCATATCTTTTATAAAGAGTTCAGTTAGTGTGAATTACTGTTTGCAATCCATTTTACTTCAACAAAAAAAACTGGTGTGGAATTTAATGTATTGTGAACTCATTGGATTATAAAAATTGGTATTTTGCATTTCATAAAATAAACCCATAGTGTAAATTTTGATTAATGTTATCAAACTGTTTTCAAAGAGCTAACAGTTAGATTTTGATTCAAATTATTTCTTGCTTTATAATAATATACAAGTTAATAAGAAAGTAAAAATGGTGCATTTAAGATCATGTACACTAAAAAAAACACAAAAGCTGAAATCAAAACTCAATAATGTACAGTAAAACTAAAGATTACCTATTCGATAAAAACATCAGTTTCCTCTCAATACACCTAAACGGTACGTAACGTTAGCATTATGTTAATAAGCAGCTCAGCTAAAAGCTGATGTTATTATTAGAACATACCGTGAGGTAAACTTTGGGCGGTCTAATGTTTATGAACCATAACAAAGGTTAAATCTTCATTTAAAGAACTGTACACGACAAACAGTATGTAAATTTAAGATTGATTTACTGAAGAAAAACACCTGCACAAATTCACCTGCACGAGGAGTCTCATCTAGGTCAGCAGCGAACTGATGATGGTGACATGGAGCTTCTGACAGACTTTTGCGGTTTCTGACGCCTCAAAAACTGACAGACGGTGACGTCAAAGTTCCGCGAGAGCGATTTGAAAGCAGATTCGTATGAGTTTTTTTTTTTTTTTTTTTTTTACTCGTATGAGTTCTCGAATCGCTCTCGCGGTACTTTGACGTCACCGCCTGTCAGTTTTGTGGGGCGCAAGAAGTTGCATAAGCTTATGGTTCGGCTGCTCATCACGTGGTACTTATCGTTTGAGGTCGTGGAATTTACTAAAATCTCATTTTTACTTTATTGCTCGTTCAGTTTGTATTGTTTGGTCAGAAAAAAATAATTTTATACTTTAAATATATTAATTATAAATTAATAGTATACATACATTAAAAATAATATTTTACACACCTTTTGCACAAAATTACTGTATCTAAAACATTGGTATAGATATATTTTGTTGATTGTGTAAATGTTTATGGACAATTATGTATTTCTATATATTTTTAACTTTATAATTTATTATATTATATTATATTATATTATATTATATTATATTATATTATATTATATTATATTATATTATATTATATTATATTATATTAAACTACATTAATATAATAATTATTAATCAGTTAACATTTGTTAACAGTTAATGCACAAGGAACAATAAACAATTGTATTGGTATTCACAAACACTAACACACTAACAAAACTCTTGTAAAAATATCAGTTGTGGCCGGTGACTTTTTTTTTCAAGGGCGCACGATGCGAAGTTCATCACAAAATTTGAAGCCCGTCATGTGTGTGGTTCGTCATTTCAAAATACGCTTTCGGCACGTTGAGTGAACCTATGTGCATCATGTGTTTTGTCAAAATAAGTGCCTGCTGCAGACGTGTCTAAAGGGTTTATGATTTTAAAAAAAACGCCTGCGTTTGCCAGATACTCGTATAATCTCATGCGTAATCCCTTTACTGTTAAGGGAGTGTCTTGCTTGTATTTTGTGAACGTGAGTGTCTCTTTTCTCATAAACGGTTTTGACGCGTGTACAGCAGGCACTTATTTTGACAAAACACGTGATGCACATGGTTCACATGACGCAAAGAACACATATTTTGAAAACACGAGCAACACACATGACACTCCCAACACTTGAATTTGCGCCCCACGGAAGAGAAGTCACCAGCTGCCACTAAAAAATATGGCGCTAAGTTTTTGTTCATGTTATCTAGGCTCACCCCTGCCATTATACAAGCAGTAAATTACACAGTCTGGGGTGTACCACCCAAAATGAATCCTGAACCTTATATATAAGCAATAGCGACACTTCCAAGCACCACTTATAAATAATAAAGTGGTGTAGTCAGTTATTGGGACAAGATGACCAGAGGCCTGGGAAGTTTCTTCTTATCTCAGGGTGTTGGGAGTGAATTTTACAGCTGGGCATTACCACCATCTTAGTCATTTCCGTTTCATTTTAGTCCAGGAGGATATTACTCACAGCATCAACAAACTGCAAGGAAAAAGAGAGATCAGCGATGGGTGACACCTGCTTGAATGGGCGGAGCTCACAGCAAAGGAAAAAGAAAGTTATTATGAGAGTTAAAAGTAGCATCTGGATTGGAAAGAACAAATGCACTCAACTATGTCTAATCTTCAAGAACCGGAGGGGAAAAATATGGTACGTTGTATTATCTAAGACACAAATGTAATTGTTATGAGGACTTTTATTTATTTGCAATTATTGCCTTTACAAACATAATACATTCTGTGATGAATAAAAAAAAAGTCTTGAATACATTGTACATTTTATAGTTAAAGTTGACTGAAAGAGAAAGAAAGGGTGGACCTCTTTTAAACTGACATCATCCGTCATACAAAATGACTGAAAGTCTGTTGTTGCAGATGCTGTCATCGCACTGCATATTATCAAAGTCAAAATACAATATGCTATTCACAACCCATTTTATTTCTGTAATCTGACATGTGTCCAAGTGAAACAGGATATTGAGAATGCTTGATTTTATCTGGATTGACTGGACAAACATTTAGGAATACAGGCTCACAAGCAGCACATAATGGTTTAAGACGTTTCTTAAGGTGCATAATGGTGCAAATAATGGCAACCTGATGATTATTGTGATGCATGATTCATTGAAAGTTGTTTGAGACCATCAGCGTCTGAGGAAAGATTCCAGCGGCTACTGAATTCCCCCCCAAAAAATTTATCAATAGGTTTGAGCATGCCGGGACACAAACTCTATTAGCACAGGGTTTTTTTGGAACAAACAAAACATCCCTCATCCTGACACTATTTCAATCAAACGTGTAAGTAAAGAACAAATCCATCAACGCAGTCATTTTATGTGGGAATGTAGACTTCACAATGCTGATGTATAGATTAACGGTTGCACAAATACCACTTTCCCTACAGCGACCTGACATAGTGTACACGCTGACATTCCTTTACCCACAATGCATTTCCAATATAGTGATCAATGGGACACGGTTGCTAAGGGCTACTGGTCCGTCAGGCCTAAGCAATGTGTAAGTTTCCATAAAGAAGGGATTTGGGGCACTTTCCTCATGGTAACCGTTGTCAGTGACCTTTAGACAATGGCAGACGGGGCAGTAAACAGGCAGTCAAAGCTTAAGAACACTGAAGAAGAGTTATGGCTAGGAAGGTCTTGTTTCCCATAATAAAGGTCCAGGACCACAGTCTGCACGGATTATTGTGTGAACTCCTCTGCTGTGACATTTTAAAATCTCTCTCCACCGAGGCTGAGAGTAGACCTCTGAAAAAAGGTGCTACAAGGGGTTCTTTACAGCAATGCCATAGAAGAACTAATTTTGGTTCTCCAAAGAACCATTCAGTCATTTCATTCTTAACCTTTATAGTCTGTAAAACATTTTCCCACTACAAAGAACATTTGCTGGAACAAAAAGACTTTTCAGATCTTAAAGGTTCTTTATGGAACCATACAACCAAAAATGGTTCTTCTATGGCATTGTGTGGCACATAACGCTAATGTAACCAGTTTTTATACAAGGGAAAAATAGTCTCAAAGACAATAAAGTTTTTTTTTTTTTTAATGGTCCTTTTATTATTTAAACGGTCCAGAAACGTATTAAGGTAAGTAAATGTAAAAATGAGCAACCTAGGACTGTTGAATGCTTCATTCTGATTGGTTGACAAACACTCTACAGGTGTGCATTATTTTTCGGTAAACGCAAACCTATGAAGTAGTTCCAAGTCTTACGGTTGCATATCACTACACCAAGTTTAACTGAAATAGCAGGTTTATTTAATATCAACAAATAAAGTATAAATATATGTGTGCAAGCGAAATAAATAAATTGAAAAGAAAAATAATCAAAAAGCGAAGAAAATAAATACAGTAATTTAACACAAATTGCATGCTTGTTCATTTCTGTTTTTTTATTTTTTTCCTGATCGTATAAATGTGTCCTTCACAAGCAGGACAAACACCCGAACAATGTCTTATGGTGTGGTAATCGTCGTATAAGTGGAATAAATGACTCTGGCCTATTAAAATATTTAAAAAATAATTCACACCCCAGATGGTAATGAGGTCCTAACGCCAAGCAGAATTAATTATTCCTTACATATACATCAACACTGTAAAAAGTTTACAGCATTTTTGTCAAATCAACACATATTTTATGTTACTTTAACTTAAAAAATTAAGTTAAACAATTTCAACTTGAATTTATAAGTTATGTCAACTTTTTTAAGCCGAAACTAAAATAGTAGATTAAGTTGCAAAACAAGTTGTGTTAAAGGTCCCGTTTTCCTGTGTTTTTGAAGCTATGGAAGTTTATGGTGAGCAATATAACATGTGTTCATGTTTCGTGTGTAAAAAAAAACTCTAAAAAAAATAATACGCTGGATTTACTTTATTGCATCCACTTTTTAAAGTATGTTTTACATGGAATTTTAAGCAATTTAAGCAAATGCAATTTTTAAGTAAGTTTTACATGGATTTTTTAGCAATTTAGGCAATTGCTTAAAATTCCATGTAAAATTTACTTTATAAAGTGGATGCAAAAATGATGCACTATATTTTTAAGTAAATCCATTGTATAATTTTTAGTCCACTGCCTAGTTAGTTATATTTACTAAAATAATTTAAGTAGTTTCAACCCAAAATTATTAATTTAATTACCTTCTTACAAATTTTACATAATAAAATTTAGTTGAATTTACTAAATAATGTGTTAATTTAGGATTACTCACCTTTTTGTGTTATTTTTACAAAAATTTTGTTAAAAAACAAGAATAATTTTTTTTAATAGAATGTACTTATTTAGTTAAATTTATAAGCCACAAAATCATTTTTTTTTTACAGTATATGACATCCCTCCTTTTAGAAATACGTAACGAGTTCTGATTGTGTAGCTTGTTTAGTGTGTTGTGATTTGACAGCAGCTTAGCCAGAGTCGTTTGAGCTTAGCTGGCGACTGAAGTATTCCTGTGGGCAGAGTTTAGTCAGAAACTCTTATTTTGACGTCATTCAATCAGGAAGTAGAGGGCTGTAGTACAAACTGGCCGTTCGCTGTAGGCTTTGAAATGGGAATTCTGTTAAAGGAAATATATCGCCTGGCAGTGAACTTTGAGCTTTATCATTTTGCAGGTATTATTTATGCTATTATAGCAACATTACACACTAAAACTAAAATGGGATCAGAAAAAAATGGGACCTTTAACTTCGTGCTGCATTTTTACAGTGAAGGGGCAGTTTCACAGAGAATAATAGGCATTAGTTATTTTAGGACATTTAAGTAGTTTTTACAAACATACCTTACAAAAAACTACTGATTTTGAGACAGAATAATTGTACTGATGTATGTTACGATATGTCAGAGCAAGACGTTATTGAGCCAGCTCAAACATGCATTTTAGTATGGGACTAGGATAAGCCCTGTCCTGGCAACTGCCCCTTTGTGATATCTGCTTTCATTTGCTTTCATCCAAAGCGATTTACAAGAACATTTAACATTTTGTCTAAGGAGCCGTCAAAAGCGTAGAACACAAACACACTTGATTGAAAATCTAGCATAAAATCGTTAAACTCTTCGCAACTGCCAAGTGACAATGTAATGCGGCAGAAGCTGCTGATCTGGCTTTGCTCTTTTCTCCAGTGTTTATTTGTCTCATAATTCCGTCGATGATAAAAAAGCACAACCTGAGAAGAGATGTGTCAGGGAGGATTTAAAGAGCTTAAGAAATGTTGCTCTAACAAAACCTCTGAGAATCGACGCTGCACGGCAACCCTGAAGAAATGGATTTCAGCTGTCACGTAACAAACCTGGCGAGAACATCAGAAGATCAACATCCGAGGAGATAAAACAGAGCCGTGCATGGCTTCAATTAAAATCAAATCCGAATCAAACTTGTTAAGAAAGGAAACGGTACAAATAATCCCAAGCATATTTTAAAACTCATCTCTTACGACTATACACTCACTAGTGAGTAAAATATCACTTACTTTTCAAGACTTGTTGTTGTATGCTATGTGTAGCTTTTGTTAGGTACACCTGTGATGTGATAGTGGTGATTCAACACCACCGGTTTAAGAATCTTAAACCGGGCACCCATTATGCAAAATCCACTTTTACAAGATGTTTGGACATAAATGTGTGTTGCCATTAAACCAAAGCGGTCTTATTAGACATGCCGTTTTGATTCTCTTACCAATGTGAGGTCACATTGATGAAGCCCCGCCCACTTACAGTCCTGCGTTACCATAGTTTCCACTCTCAGCGAGTTGTACTCTGTCCACACTATTGTCTCAGACTGTATTAATCAGATCTATTTTAACAAAAAGTGCTCACTGTCTTTTGGTTAGGGAGGGCGGAGCTGTAGCTCATTTGCATTTAAAGGTACAGACTTTAAAACAGCACGTTTTTGCTCTCACCCAAATAGAGGCATTTTGGACATGCTATAATAAATGATCTGTGGGGTATTTCGAGCTGAAACTTCACAGACACATTCTGGGCACACCTAAGACTTATATAACATCTTGTAAAAAGGCCATAATAGGTGCCCTTTAAAGACCCGAAGGTTTTATTGTGCAGGTTCTTGTAAAAATGGAACATTTGGTTTAAGAGAAACTTCATGCATTTTTCATGCATGTGATCTGAACATTTTTGTATTAAATCAAACACTGCAAGCACCAAAATAATGTCATATTTAACACACAATAATGTAAGATGATTTTATTAAACAGAATTGGATAAGTGATGTATAAACATGTTTTTTTCCAGATCACCTCTCATGTCTGGAAATATCTGTATAATTGATATCAACATTATTCTTTTAAAAAGGTGCTAGGAACGGTTTTTCAAAGTTGATTCCATCAAAGACTTACTTTTAGTTTCTCAAATAACCATTTTACACCTTTTATTCAGTTCATATTATAATTCAAATAATTGTTTAAAGACACTAATCATTTAAAAATGAAAAATATTTCCATATTTATTTTATTTGCATGATATTTTTATGATGTTAACATACAAAATATTGCATGTTAACATCAGCCCTCTGTGAACCATTCGACACATGTTTTCCTTGCAAAATCTGCATAATGTTACATTTTGTGGGATCTGTCAAAGACAGATGGAGAGAATGATGTGGAGAAAGGTGGCTTTGATAAACACGCACACCTAGAAGAAAAAACCCTTTGAAGAACTTGGCACGTTGTGCAGAATGCCTCACTATCAAGGTTAGACAACACATTCACCCATAAACATAACCGGACGCTAACAATATGTTGGCCGTGAATTTACATTTGCGTAAAATGTGTTTTTGGCTACACTCATCTGGTTTGTTTGTATGCATTCAGAAACAAGACAGCATACAACATTCCAGAATAAAGAATCCATGGAGGAATTCCAGTTATACACATGAAAGAAAAGCAGATGTGGAAAGACACTTTCTGTCAGACAACCGCTAACAATGATGTATGAGGAGAATGAAAGCAGAGGACGTAGCTTCAGCAGGATCAGCAGGAACTTGCGTCACCATAATTACACCGTTCGGATTCGCACAGCTTCCAGGTCACGCGCTGGGAGGAAAGAGGTCACGTCTGACAGCGTGTGTGTCGTGATATGATGTTTTCTGTTCATCTGTGCCCTAACATTCCCACCCTTCTGCTCTGGAATTTTGTGTCATCCGAGTTCGGCTCGGAATTTGAGAAATATGGCCATTCCTCATCCTCTTGTCAAAGCTCCAGTCAAAGCTGGGCGTGTCTCTCCCGGGCATCTCGTACATCAATCTGCAGATTTGGTTCGCCGCATGATGGCTCCTGTTCATAAGTCCTGAAACTATAGAAATAATATTGGAGTGCATATTAAATAATCATTTCTACTTTTAGCTGTAAATTAGAGCTTTATACGAATGGAAAACAATGGAAACAACATCTGCAGAAAGGAATTTCAAAAAGTGCATTTAAAAGAAAGACTAAGGGGCAGGGCATGGCCAAAAACTTTAAAAAAATAAGCCATTTTTATTTGTCAAAGTCTAAAGTACACTTCAAGAGGAAAGATAATCCTTGTAGGAAAATGAACTTCTAGTTATGTGTTACCAAATGAATTCACATAGATGGATTTTTACCTACAGTGGATGAACAGTTTCTTTATTATCATTCTGCAACTTATTGGGGTTATCAAATGTACATGGTCACAAGTTAAACTGATTTTTAATTGTTTATAATACATAGGGTGGCCATACGTGCCATTTTTCCCGGACAAGTCCTGCCAGGATTTCGTGTGGGTCCTCTTTAGGTCGCATTGGGTGAACACATACGTCATCGAGGATTTTATTTCCGGAAAAGCAACTTTTATATTTCAAGGTAAGAATAAAACTACAATGATTGTATGTCTTAAGAGAAATAAATGTAAATTTTAAAATGTTTTAACTAAATGTGAGTACCTCAATGATGTATGCGGTCGACAAATGCAACTTCAGGAGGACACGTGCAAAATCCTGTCCAGGACGTGTCCAGGGAAAATGGTATGTATGGTCACCGTAATATTACACGAGTCTCATGTACAGCATGCAAATATAATTTTTAAGTCTTCTGCAAAGCTTTGACTTTTTAAATGCATTTAATTGCATTTTAAAATGCTTTAATGTTTTTACAATTCACTTTTAAACCAAGTGACACCATTCACCGTCACATGTTTTTCATAAGACACCTAACAACAAGTTTTAGCTGCTGCTTATATAAGCCATTGGGTTCAGTAGTTTGCACTGTTATTCATGAGAACTTTGTAATACAAAATTGTTTTTAATCATGATCATGTATCTTACATTCATCTTGACTGCGCTGATGGCAGGTTTCCCTCTTATTGTTATCGTCATGTCGGTGGGGTGTTGTTTCATTGGTGATGTCATTTCTCGGCGAGTCCGGTGTGACTCTGGGAACCTTCGGCTGCCTTACGAAGACATGATCGGTTTCCTGTTTCCTGGCACGGCAAGTTGGCAGCGTCTGCAGCTTAAAACTGGCATTTAAGTGTCAAGAGCAAACTGAACAAAAACCTTGTTAGCACCAAGTCAGGCACTAATTAACCGGCATTAATTTGGCTTGGCAATGAGACATCATTATAATACCCGACAAAGAGAGAGGGATAGCAGACACGCAATGCTTTCTCCAACACACACATCCCCAATTCCCAGCCATTATACGGTGAACACTTGCATTCAAACCTTTTCTGGGAAGCAGGAGTCATCGAAGAGTTTTATCAGGCCTCTCTGCTTCTCCAAGTCCGAACACGTCAGGAAATTTAGGAGTTGGCGAGTCGGAGCCTGTTGAGTGACTTATTGCAGGATTCAACAGTGATAAATTCTCACTAATGGTTTCAGAGGTTGAAAAAGTGAAGAGGGCATGAAAAGAGAAATGAGAGAAATCAAATTGCTTTCTTGGCAAATTTGTTTTCAAAGACTGCAATGTAAGCAGCATCTCATCATATACAGTCAGACATTAATAAATGTTGTTTAATTTCCCTATCACCGAACGTAAGCCTCAAGCAATTCATGTTGCAATCGAGTTTGCACAGAGCATAGTTTTATTTTTTTTATCTGAAATATTTATTTTGGTCCACATAAACATGCAGCATTATGCATAACCCTGAAGACATTTGCTTGCACCACTGAAAATTACTTTAAATAGCTATCAATCCTATAAGGTTACAAGTGCACTGTAGCTTTTAACAGATTTGAACAGATTTTGTGTTGTGTCTCAGTGAGTTGAGGGCACTTGGTTGGCAGATGTCGAATAAGGGAGTGTGGACTTCCCACGAAGCCTAAATTTGGGCACTTTGCCACCGGCAAAGATTATCTTTCTCACAATTGGTGAGTGCAATCCTGTCCAAGAGATGTTCATTTAAAATGTGCTTCGCCAAGAAAATGCCCCATGCATGCAAAACTACCACAATGAATTTGATTTCAATCTTTCAAACAAAATCAATGGTGCAGTTACACTTTTCACAAACACACACTTGACTTTTAAATCGAGGTGATATTTTGAGTAAATGATGGTGTGCATGGGGCTCTAACTCAAGACCAATGGCAACAGTTAAAATCAAATGTTAGCACTTGAGGAAATCACACACCGAGGCGTTTGGGAACCACAAACTGTATTGCTCTTACGGTAGAAGCGCTATTATGTTAAAGTGTTTGCGTACGTCATTTTAAACATATCTATTAAAGCCCGAATGAATGTGCACAACAGTAACCGATGTTGCTTTGTTGACACAAGAGCGGGTGGGTGGGATCGTTGGACACTTATTTATTATAGACATCCATTAACAGGCGACTACAGAGCATTCCTTATCTGCTCTATATGTTTAAAGTCTCACAATGTCTTCCCATAAATGTCTACAATATTGATATATCAATATCAATATGTTAAGATTTTCTCAAAAACGATTTGTAGGTCTTGTCCCAACCAGACTTGGTGCAGTTGGAAAGGTCAGGTACCCATGGGTGGATCTCAATTACGAGATGATAAAAGAGAACTAAAAGATACATATGACTCAGGTAACAGATTGTATCTGTAAGTAATTGTTGATTTCTTCTACATCTACTTTCTGTTCCAAGAAGAGGAAAACACAGCCAGTTTATTTATCCCTGTTGTGTTCCCAATGGTTCAGCATGTCTTCACTGATGATAGACTAAACATGTGTTTCACAATCATCAGTATGCCCTATATTATTTGGTCTGTACAGATTTGAGGGTAAAATTGTTTCTTGATTTTTTGATTTAATCAGACACCCATGAAACCACATCTGTCTGGAAAGAAAATCTCAGTCAACACTGGTTGTCTAGGAATGATATTAAGTGTCTGAATTACCTTTTCCATCAGCATCTGTCGGTAACGTTCACTTCACAGGTTCATGATACAGCAGGTGGAAGGAGAAACAATGCTGTAAATCAAGCTCTCAATTTCATAAAACATCAATATGAATAATGCTTACCATTAAGGGTCGTTCACAATATGCTCTATGATGTTGCTAGATGGCAATAAGTTTGTCACATTGCATGTGATAAAGCAACATGAATGTGAGATGCACTGAAAATACTGTATAAACAATAAATCATGATATATTTCACACCACCTGTGATCAACCAGCCTGGTCTCACTTTTAAGACATACACTCACCTAAAGGATTATTAGGAACCCCTGTTCAATTTTTCATTAATGCAATGGTGTGGGTGGTGTTTTCTTGGCACCCTTTAGGCCCCTTAGTGCCAATTGGGCATCGTTTACATGCCACGGCCTACCTGAGCATTGTTTCTGACCATGTCCATCCCTTTATGACCACCATGTACCCATCCTCTGATGGCTACTTCCAGCAGGATAATGCACTATGTGACAAAGCTCGAATCATTTCAAATTGGTTTCTTGAACATGACAATGAGTTCACTGTACTAAAATGGCCCCCACAGTCACCAGATCTCAACCCAATAGAGCATCTTTGGGATGTGGTGTACGGGAGCTTCGTGCCATGGATGTGCATCCCACAAATCTCCATCAACTGCAAGATGCTATCCTATCAATATGGGCCAACATTTCTAAAAGAATGCTTTCAGCACCTTGTTGAATCAATGCCACGTAGAATTAAGGCAGTTCTGAAGGCGAAAGGGGGTCAAATACAGTATTAGTATGGTGTTCCTAAGGATTTTTTTTACCAGTGTGTCAATTTTGATAAAACCCACCGTCCAATTAGAGCCACTAAAAAAAAAGAGTGAAACAGTGGCGTTGAAACAGAAAGCTGTTTTGAAAACCAGTATAAACGCCGGAGAGGAAGAAGAGGGTAAACCGAGTAGAAAAACACCTTTAGGGAGTGTGAATTATACAATCAATAATTTTGTGCTCTGTGTGAACACTTGGCTTGTTGGCGATTCACATCGCTTTATCCAGCACAGTATGATAGGTCTTTAATAAGGGCTTTCTAGGTTTCAGTTTTTCGGGTGGGTGCTATGACGTTGCTAAATGGTAACAAGGGATTTCTAGGCAGTTTCTGGGTGGTTGCTAAAAAGTAGTCGTGTTTTATCTTCTGCCAGTCCAATGCATCAGAAAGTAAAAGCATGTCTCCACAACAAACAGCATGCTTTAATGAATCACAGGTTTATGTTTACAAGCGGTTTGAGACGAGTTATGAATCAATATTTATTATTCATTTTATTAAAGGATTAAGGGTTGTAAAATCACTAACCCAAAGCATAAGCAGTAGTAATACAGGCTATAATTCCTATAATTAAACCATCTTCCATTGTGGATTAACAAATCTTATTCTTTATCCTCTGTTTTCAAACAAATATTTCCCGATCATCTGAATATATTTACAGTATGTTTCTCTCATGAGCACCTTTTTCCCACAGATCAAGATCATCCCGGGGAGGTAAACTAGCAGAAATCCTGTAATCCACTGGTTTGGGGAATGACGTGTCCACAATTACAGCAGCACTACCTTGGGAACGGAAAGTTGGCGAAGGCCTCGGTAGGACCATCGTGTTGTCGGCAGGAGAAATTAACTGACATCAAACACCACACCTCACAAGATGAAACATGTCCAGCACACAAATTTAAAAAGAGGGACGAGAGACAGCGGACAAAAGATGGGTGAGAAAGAGAATTTACAAAATGTGAGTAGATGTGATTCCTGCATCCCAACATTTGCTATAGGCTATAGCCTTTATTTTACTACACTGGTGGTACATCACGCATAGCCAAAACATAAATAACAGCAACTAAACTAAACAAATATAATTAGTAGTGTTTAGACAAATATAACTATTGGTTTTGCTTCTGATAAATAATAAGAGCAGAATGCAAGCAATTATAAATAACTGGGGGAAATTTTACTGAATCAAATGATCTTTTAAGGGCTTTTCCATGTAATATGAAAAGGCATGTCTAACTTAATATGACCTCTGTCATTTATCATAGTCATTTACAAATATAACTCATAGTCAAAGGAAATATATACAGATTTATTAGATTGTAATTTAGTTATAAAGACAATATAATTTGTAATAACACCATATATTCTATTCTATATACTAAACATTAATATTTATCCCATTAACCTCAATGGCTGGGTTATTTTAAGCCCTGATATTGGACAGAACACACTGCTGGGTTAAAATTGACCCAATGCTGGGTTGTTTTTAAGGAACATGCCCACATTTTGGGAATTTAGCTTATTCACTGTATCCCCCAGAGTTAGAGAAGTCCATACATACCTTTCTCATCTCTGTGTGTGCTGTAAATCTATCTGACGCAGCCCCCGCTAGTTTAGCTTAGCACAAAGACTGGAAGTGAATGGCTCCAGCTAGCACTCCTACTTGGGCGGAGTGATTTGCACAACCCTGACCAAACTCTCTGCTCCTCACCGCACTGTAAAAACTATTACTATGATCTACTCAATATTTTTGGTGAAGCATTTTAATACATAAAAAATTGAGTAAATCTAAAAGCTGTGAAATCGAGTAGATTTCAGTAATTAGATTAATTTCCACACACACACAAATTAAATTGAGTAGATGGAATCAAAAATATTAAAGCAAATCGATAAAAAAAAATCCTAAGTGAATCATTTGAGAAATGCTCCAAGGTGATTCAAATGTTGAATAATTTTGTATCTTACTGCATCTTTGTTTCTGTTATGGAGGCCGTCTGCAGTGCAGCTGCACAAACCTGCAATGAAAAACTGCACAGCTGCACGCGTATGACAGAAGCATCCAACGTCTGCAGAGAGCCAAGAACCACAGCACAGACGCCACCTAAAGCACACGACTCATTTATCACATCAACAACATCACGTCTGACAATAATAAAGACTCTGTTTGCAACAAAATACATTTCTTATTTAGTATTTTTGTCTGCTTATATTAAATGCATCTTAAATCAAGATATTTACTTGAGAAGCAAATGACAGAATATTAAATGTTTTATACAAATCAAATGACTTATTGGATTGGAATATCTGCCAATGGGGTATGACAAATAAAGTTAATTCAAAAGGAAAAAAAAAGATAATTTTTCTTACCTCCAAAACAGCTAGTTTTTATCAACTGTCCATCTTCATGGTGCACAACATCTTTTTCGTGGCAATAGATGAAGAATAATTCTTGTAGTTTTTTCCGCATCATCCTTCATCTGTTTGAGACGTTTATTTTTACAGCTGTTGTTGCAAACTAAAATTCAGACTGAGTTAGTTAAAGTTTGTTGTCATATTTATTTACTTTGGCATCTTATCTTAAATTTCTTTGAGTGGCATGCACTGGCAAGGCACTGCTATTTGACACAACTGTAAATGTTTTGGTTTTATATCCGTTTCAACATGTTATTGAACTGTAACTGTGCCCACACACTACAGAAAGCATTTGTGTGGTTTCGAAGGACAGAAGGTGCATTTTGATGCTTTGAAAAGTGACGCAAATTCCCTTTCTGATCAGATTGTCTGATATTATCATTGGGAGAGTCACTATCTCTACTATAATCCTTGTATTCATTGCATTTTCTAACAGTGTAAACTCTAGTGTGCACGTGCCATGAAAAGGCTTTAGGGCACAAAGCTGGTACAGTAGATACCAGACGTCTGTTTACCGTGATAATGCAGCTGGTCTATGTTAGCCACAGTATGCAGTATGTTTCATTTTAACCCTATTTGCATTGGCCATTTCACGCTGGGTCGTGTATACAATGCCAGAACGGACGACCTGTTGACAGCGTGTTTATTTGGAGAACACACAGATGTAAGAGCAACTCAGCGGATTCTCAACACGGCTTCAAATATTTTTGTATAAAGAGCGAATGTAGCGTGTAACAGACCGCACGGCTCAAACGCAGCTCTGTGACTAATAGTGTGTAATGTAGAGTCCCACCGCAGATATATGATCTGCTAATAAGCATTCACTCTGTGTGTCTCTTTTTATAACACAGATTCAAGATCTGAACCCAAGAATCAGCCTTGCATTACAAATGATATTCCTTGTAACCTTGTAACAACCAATTCTCTCTTTCTCTTTCTCTCCTATTCGATTTGATTCTATATTTTGATATATATTATATTTTGATTTAGTTGATGGTACTCGTTGATTTCCATAGTATTTGTTTTTCCTACTATGTAAGTCAGTGGGTACCATCAACTGTGTGCTTTTCATCATTTATCATTTATAGATGGATGGAAAGACGGACAGACAGACAATGGGATGGACAGATAGATAGATAGACAGACAGACAAATAGGTAGGTAGATAGATATACAAGCAGTTAGACGGACAGACAGATGGACAGATAGAAGGATGGACAAACGGACGGACGGACAGACAGAAAGAAGAACGGATGGATGAACGGTAAAGGACAGACAGACAGACAGACAGTTAGATGGACGCACAGATGGACAGATAGAAGGAAGGATGAACTGATAGGCGGTCAGACAAATGAACAGACGAGGGATGGACAGATAGATAGACAGATAGACAGACAAAAAGGTAAGCAGACAGACAGATGGACAGATAGAAGGATAGACGAATGGATGAACGAACAGAAAGACAGATTGATGAGCGAACAGACAGACAGGAGATGGACAGATACAGTGGACAGACAGACAGATAAATAGGTAAGTAGACACACAGATAGACAAATAGTTAGATGGACAGATAAAAGGATGGACCAACAGACGGGCGAACAAACAGATGGGGATGGACAGATAGGTAGGCGGACAGATAGACAAACAAACAGTTAGACGGACAGAGAGATGAACAGATAAAAGGATGGACGGTAGATAGAAGGTAGGTAGGTAGGTAAACACATAGACAGACAAATAAGTAGACAGACAGATAGAAGGATGGACGAATGGACAGGCGGACAGACAGACAGACAAGCGGATGGAAGATGGACAGATAGATAGACAGACAGACAAATAGGTAAGTAAACAGACAGATGGACAGAAAGAAGGATGGACGAACAGATGGGTGGATGGACAGATGAACAGACTGGGGATGGACAGATAGATAGACAGAGAGATAGACAGACAAATAGGTAGGTAGACAGAAAGATAGGCAAATAGATAGACAGACGGACAAAAAGGGAGGTAAACAGACAGATAGACAAATAGTTAGACGGATGGACACATAGAAGGATGGACGAATGGATGAGCGAACAGACAGACAGATGAACCGACGAACGAACGGACGGGAGATGATACAGTAGATAGACAAACAGATAAATAGGTAAGTAGACACACAGATGGACAAATAGTTAGATGGACAGACAGATAGACGGAAAAAAGGATGGACGAACGAATGGGCAGACAGACAGATAAACAGACGGGGGATGGACAGATAGATAAACAGACAGACAAATAGGTAGGCAGACAGACAGACAGATAGATAGACAAATAGTTAGACAGACAGATAGAAAGGTGGACAAATTTATGGGCAGACAGACAGACAGATAAATAGTTAGATGGATGGACAGATAGAAGGACGAACGGATAGGTGAACAAACAGACAGGGGATGGACAGATATATAGACAGACAGACACACAGACAAATATGTAGGTAGACAGACAGATAGACAAATAGTTAGACAAAAAGACAGATTGACAGATAGAAGGATGGACAAATGGACGAGTGGACAAACAGACAGACAAATAGACGGACGGATGGACAGAGAGAGATGGACAGATAGAAGGGTTACTGTAGATAGAGGGTGGGTAGGTAGGTAGGTAGACAGACTGATAGATAGACAAATAGTTAGAAAGACAGACAGATAGATAGATAGATGGATGAATGGACGGGCGGACAGACAGACAGACAAACGAACGAAAGGGAGATGGACAGATAGATAGAAAGACAGATAAATAGGTAATTAGACAGACAGACAGACAAATAGTTAGATGGATGGAAGCATTTACAGATAGAAGAATGAATGAACAGGCAGACAAAAGAATGGACAGAGAATCGACAGATAGATAGACAGACAGACAGACAAATAGGTAGGTAGACAGACAGATAGATAGATAGACAAACAGTTAGCTGGACGGACAGATAGAAGGATGGATGAACGGATAGGCAGACAGACAGACGAACAGACGGATGGGGGATGGACAGATAGATAGACAGACATGCAAATACTGTAGGTGGGTAGACAGATAGATAGACAAACAATTAGACAGATGGACAGATAGAAGGATGGATGAACGGATGAGTGGACAGACAGACAAACGGCCGAGGATGGACAGATAGATAGGCAGACAGACAGACGGACAGATAGAAGGATGAACGAAAGGATGGAAGGATAGACAGAGGAACGGACGGGGTATGGACAGATAGATAGACAGACAGACAGACAAATAGGTAGGTAGACAAGAAGATAGGCAAATAGATAGACAGATGGTGGACAGATGGAAGAATGGGCAGACAGACATGCAGACCGATGAACACTTCCTTTCTTTGTATTTTGAAGATTTAGCCGTAAAAAGTCACTGTTCTTTGGGAACAACATAAGGGTTTACGAATGACGAGACAATTAACATTTATAGATAAACAAATACCCCAACAAAGAGAAACTGACATGAACTTCAGCCACAGTTTTTCCAGCAGGCCGTGAACGGCAAGCGAACTGCGGCGATCTGCAAACTACAGCAGGTGGTTCTTATTTGGCCTTTGCTCCGTCTAATTATTCAAGCTGGCTGATGTCGTACACACTGCTGTAGCTCAGGGTCGAGCACCTGTCAGCTGTTTATTAACACCCGTGTGTTTCTCTTAACCTAACAGCGTTTCACCGGCCGCTCCCTCTGGCTCTGTGCTAACCGCTCACATGCACAGCGCTGACAGCAATTAGCCTATTAAAACACTCCAGAGCTCGACCGTGTGTCTAAATATAACTACCCTGCACACTGGCCAATGTCTAGTTTTCACGTAAGAAGAGAAAGTTAAGTTAAAATAACATGTCAGTTTAACGCTATCACAACTGGACCGCATCATAAATCATCATTATTAATGTCAATTCAAATCACACACAGTAACAATACTGATTTCATGTTGCTGATATAACAATGAAAACTCGACTTAATCCAGATTCCTGCCCTCAAAGTTAAGCCGGCGATAATTTATAACCACAAAAAGCATAAGTGACAGGTGCATATTTGCCATGTAATTGACAATAAACAGGTTTTCCTGCTTTTCATGGTTCATTTCTTTAAGGCAAACAAACCCCGCTCGTGCCAACATTAGTTTGGAGAGCCGTTGCTCGCTGTGGACGCCTGCTAAATGTTCTCCATCTTTCACTACAGATGTAAATGAAGAATTGCTTATTTTTGGTGTAGGCTGGACTGTGAAACCATCACGCAAGACTGACGGGCGCCTGAGAGTAACGTTTTCATGATTGACTTATGCTTGCAAAATAATTTCTTATGTCCTAAAACCTTTTAATAACAGCTGGAATGCTGAGATTAATTATACATTTTACGTCGTCTAGACTAAAGTAATTGGGCATTGAGGAAAACGGCCTGGAATGGCACTTTTTACATCTTAATACTTTTAACAATAAGTTCAATCGCGAGCCACTTAACAATAATAAGCAATGTTTCAGGAAACCATGCTGTGTCAGTCTCACTCCGTTAAAAAATATGCCCAGTCATAACTCAAACGGCTCAGCGATTTTCCTGAGGAATTAGATGAGAGACGCAGCGCTTGGCAGAGGAAGGTCGGCTGGCACCGAAACCCTTCGGCCCAGAATAGTGGCGGTTTTTAATAACCACGTACAAACTACGACAGTATGTTATTAAAGAAAATTACCTCCCCAGACCTTCCAATGGGCTGTTTGGGTGGGCAGGGGTGGCCACCCATGAATGAATGTATTAAAAACGACAGCCTGTTTATTCTGAAATCGAGGATGACCGTTTTGCCATGATGAATGAGTCTTTAAATGAGCTTCACCCAGACTGGCATCTCACGTCAGCATCTGTAACGTGTGCATGGATAGCTACGGTGTTAATTTTGACAGCAGCACGTTGCAAACACAAGAATGTCTTGCCTTTATCTGGCTCTGCGCTTTGTTGTTTCTGGATGTGCGCTAAGGTTCCCTAAACTGGGCCATCAGTCACTCAGTCTTTATAAACCTAAATATGCTGTGAAGTGTCAGAGCGGTCCCATGACTGAAATGAAAATAAAACTAAATGACCGGTTAGGGTAACGGTGTTATATTAAAGTTGGCTAAGCTACAACTCGGGCTCAGCAACTGAGATATGCAGTTTCTCGCCACCCTTGTTTTGGGGCTCCCAAGCCGTGATGTAATGCTGGTGTCAAGGGAGCTGACACACGGAGCAGATCCCGGATCGGATTCAGGAACGAAAGATGTCTTTCCCAGCCCCTTTCCTCACTCCTCGATTGAAAGTGGCAGTTTAACAAGAGCGTTTCCTCGTAGACGGCAGATCAGGTTCAGCAGGCCATTCGATCGCTTGCACTTCATCCCTTACCATTTCGATAACAATCCTGAAACATTGAAGGGACACCACATAGAAAATCCATCTTTCCATGAATGAACAGAGGAGAGCGTTTACATTTGTGCAGTGCAATTTTACCATCTGTGAAAATGCGACTGTGATTATCACATAAAAGTTAAAGTTTCTGTAAAGTCAATCTTGAAAATTGTTTCTAAACAAATTATTCATGCTAGAAATGTATTACTGAAACACGCCACAAAGACTGTAAACTATGTAGTTCTGAATTGCAGATTAGATCGTTAAACCATTTCTGGGTTCAAGATTATTTTTAGGCGGGCCCAAAACGGTGGCTCAAGTGCGTCATCGAGCCACCGAGCATGGCTCCGCCCCTAAAACAATCCCAAACATCCATTCAGGTTAAAGCAGTATTTGAAAGTTGGTAGAGATGGCAGCTTGCCCGCGAGTGGGCGTGGTTTCAAAGCTGACAGCGGACACGCCTCCACCCCGCTATTTTTCCAAGATTTTGATAACTTATTTATTTACTTGACGTTTTTTCCATCATTCAAATGTTTGGGTGGTTAATAACCAGCATGATCTCACAGAAAGTCGTGTTATAGTCACACAAATTTTTATATTAATTTATTTGTGTCCATGGCATGAAATTCAGCTTTTTTCGTGCCTTGAGCACGAATGTCTCTTTCGTGTCAATTTCTATAAATATTTTTTCGTGTCCATGGCACGACTTTCTTTTTCGTGTTATTTTATGTATTGTTTTCAAGTTTTTTCCTATTTTTAAATTATTGCGCTTGGGGTTGGGGTTAGATTTGGGGTTTGGGTTAGGATGTACTTTTATGTATTGGTTTCTTCATGTTTTTCTTTCACTTTTAAAACTAATCTCACCTCGAGTTGGAGTTTGGGTTACGATGTCTAAAAATGTAACAGAAAGTGATTCTAACCCCAAGCGACAATGGTAAGAAAATAGAAAAAAACTATGAAAAAACAATACATAAAATGAAACGAAAAAGAAAGTTGTGCAACCGACACAAAAAACTATTTATAGAAATTTGTGCGAGTGACACAAAAAATACATTTATGCTCAAGGCATAAAAAGCTGAATTTCGTGCCATGCACATGAATAAATTAATCACATTTTTCATGACTATAACATGACTTTCCATGAGATCAGTCTGTTAATAACAAATTTTTCTGTGGTGTGAACACATTTAATATCTGACTTTATAGGGATTTTTAAGGTCCCGTTCTTTCTGTGTTTTTGAAGCTTTGATTGTGTTTACAGAGCGTAATATAACATGTGTTCATGTTTCAGGTGTAAAAAACGCGATATTTTTCAAACAATTCACTTATCTGTATAGCGCTGTTTTCACTATCCTCAAAACAGGCTGATGTCTTCTTTGTTTTATTAATTCCCTCGTATCGAGTTCTGATTGTGTAGTTTGTTTAGTGTCTTGTGATTCGATAGCAGCTTAGCTTGCCGTTAGCTTAGCTGGCGAGTGACGTATTCCTTTGGGCGGACGTCATTAAAGCAGGAAGTAGAGGGCTGTAGTCCAAACTGGCCGTTGGCTTTAGGCTTTGAAAGGCAAATTCTGTTAAAGAAAATATATCACCTGGCAGTGAGCTTTATCATTTTACAGGTGTTATTTATGCTATTACAGCAACACTACACACTAACTAGGGTTTAAAAAATGGGATCAGAAAGAACGTGACCTTTAAAGACTCGGCTCCTTCGTCGGAAAGGGTTTTTCCGAGATCCAACATGAAGTAGCAGGTAGGTGGAGTGCGAGATTCTGGGACTGCGGTCATACCTGGGCGTATTTGCTCAACAAGCCACCGATGACAGAATGGTCTCAAGGAACAATAGTTCCCTTGCAGCTCCTTATCGCGGGGTATGTACCACTGGGAACCTGCCACGGGGCCGACCCGTGTAAGCCAAAGCTACGGCGCTGGATTTCCAAGTGGGTCAGCAGCCAGGAGACTAAGCAACCAAACCCAGAACAACCTGGATCTCTGGGACAGCGAACGGGTCAAGGCCAGGGTTGATTGACTCGAGCGTGCAAGCCTCTTGTTAAACGTGAACTCCTGTCAAATCACTTTTGGAAAGCTCTCTGATTTCTTGTCCTTTTGTGCCTGTAAATATAAGCAGAGGAAATTTAACCGCACACACACCGGACACAATGCTGTCTACATCATAAGCACCGGGTCAGTCATGCAACATATGCAATGAAAACACTATAGCAGGTCTGTCCATCACCGCAGGTACCTGCAGGTTTGGAAACACTCTCATCATTGAGTCAGCTCCTCTAATCCTCTCGTACCACGGAGGGGGCCAGAAACTCTCAATCCCTCTTCTGTGCTGGCCAGTGGGATTTCCCTCTTTAATTAATTCAGGATTTGTGGAGAGTGCAGAGGTCAGATGTGAGGAGAGACGCAGGATTGATTTTCTCTTGTAAGATCTTGAGGCCTTTTGTGTGTCGTGCTGGGAGGGGGGAAATGTGGGTGGGTATATTACATGTTTGGGAAGACCTTGAAGAGGGAAATATACAGTATGTCACAACACAAGCATATATGTGATGCTTTATTTGATGTTTAAGAACAATAATATTTTCATTTTTAAAGGGCCTTACTATTGATGTCAGTGGGGCTTCTGATCGGTTTGGTTACAAACTTTCCTCAAAATATCTTTATCAGAACAAAGAAATGTATTGTAAGAAATGTTTTGGGTGAACTATTCCTTTAATAAAAAAACTTTGCTCTTTATTGTTTTAAAGATAAACATTACAGAAATCAAGATTCTTGGCTTTTCCGTACATCGACTCATCCCGTCTGTAGAGTAAAATTACTTCCTGTTGATCTGACCCGTGTTGGCCTTCTCCCTCATTTCCCTGAAACATCAGACAATCCTGAGGTCAGAGGTCAAAGCTATCAAGGGCACATGTAGAAGGATACTGTTGGATGTCAAGAAAACCGAGTCACTGATCACAGAGATGTTTCTTGGAAAAGCTCAGCTTGATAAATATTCACAGATTTATGCTGCTAACGCAGGTGTTATAACCACAGGTAATAAATCACTTCATATACAGGGTAAGCCGACTCATCAATATCAAGTTTAAGTTGATCATAGTTCTCAAGTTCACAGCTCAGAAGTGATGAAAAACTTTTCATTCAGAATAGTGAAGCTAATGCTTTGTTTATTTAGTATTTACAATATTGTTTGCATGATCTTAAAAACCTTTTGATCTGAAAATTAACCATGTTTTTTTTGTGGTAAAACTGTAGTAACCATGTTTTTGCTATATTGATTACTATTAGCAAAACCATGGTTTTACTACAGTAACCATGGTTTAACTTAAAAAAAAAATGGTTGTCAAACCATGGTTATTTTGTGGTAACCATGGTTTTACTACAGTAACCATGTTTTTTAACTGTAGTAAAAGCATGGTTAATTTTCGTAAGGGCATATATATTGGATGGGTATATTTGTAGCAATAGCAAAAAAACTGTGTATGTTCCATGAAGATATTTTTTTACTATTAGCAAAACCATGGTTTCAAAAACCATAGTTACACAATGGTTACTGTAGTAAAACCATGGTTTTGCTAATAGTAAAAAAATATCTTCATGGAACATACACAGTTTTTTTGCTATTGCTACAAATATACCCATCCAATATATATGCCCTTACGAAAATACAGTTTTTGAAAAAAAAAAAACATTATATGGGTCAAAATTATTAAGATATTAAGTAAAGATCAGTCATATATCGCACCGGTATATTTGTAGCAATAGCCAAAAAAGGTTGTATGTTCCATAAAGATATTTTGTAAATTTCATACCATAAATAAATTAAATATCATTATTAGTAACAAAATTATTATTATTTGTTGCTAATGTCTTCATTTGGACAACTTTAAAGCCTTAAATTAAAGATTTTCAAATAGTTGTAGCCTATCTGGGCAAAATATTATTATTATATTGTACTATTGCAACCCAGTTTCACGAAATTACGTACCTATATAGTCACGCAAATTTGTGAATCTTTTTCATGACACTGACACGTTTTTCCACCTTTTCCGTGAACTATTTACGTGTCACTGTCACGTATTTGTTACTCAACTGTTTTGTCCTATTTTCTTACCATTGTCACTTCGGTTTAGGGTAAGATTTTAAAAAAATGACATCCTTCCCCAAACCCAACCCTAATGCTAGGCGAAAATGGTTTAAAGATCATAAAATATAAAAAAATAAATCATGAAAAAGAGGTATAAACCAATACTTAAAGTGACTTTCTATCACAAACACCAAATATAACCCTAAAACAAAGCGTCAATGGTTTGAAAATAGGACAAAACTGTTGAGTAACAAATACTTGACAGTGACACGTAAACAGAAATGCGTGACATGTTCATGCAAAAAGGCGAAAAAAACGTGTCAGTGTCACGGAAAAGACTCACAAATTTGCGTGACTATAGGTACATAATTTCGTGATACAGGGTTGACTGTTGTCCTACACCAATGGAAAGTTTATTTATTCAGGTTTCAGATGATGTATAAATCTCAATTTTAAAAAATGACCCTCATGGTTTTGTTTTCCAGTCTGTGAAAACCCAACTAAAGTCATTTTTTTCATTATTTATTGTTTCCTACCTAAAATGATGCATAATGTAAAATTCAGTGAAAATATAACCTTGATATCTTTAATATTGACTGCTTAACATCATGTCAAAAATTTAAATCCATCATCATTAGATAATGAGACTTTAGCCTGGATTTCACACACAGGATCACATGGCAGCCAATAAAAGCTCAGAATAGATTTTTAAAAACTTTGTTTAAAAACCCAATCTAATCTCAAGATTAGACTTCAAGAAGCCAGTTAAAACATTTTTGCAAATTCAAAGGATGACTACACAGAAGAGGATAAATCCAGTTTTGGAAAAGGCTGTGAATGTTAAATCCTCTACTGTGCCATTAAATGTAACTTCTGGGAGGTGACGGCCACAGGAAGTGCCATAAAACACAACAATGCAAACATACACAGGCATAGGGTCAAGTTAAAGCGACCTAAATCATATCACTCACCCCAGAAGTGCCAGGTTTACACATTTCAGGTGGATTCATTTGTGTCATTTCCCATGAAGTCCTTAATCTGATGACTGATACATTACTTTGGCCTTACAATCCCCAGCGTCTTCAAAATGTAATGATTCATGCTGAGCAAAGGCAGAGTTATTGCTGTCTATAAAGCTCTCGATGGTCAAATAAGAGCTCATATACCTGTAGCAAGTCATAGAGAATTATGGGAAATTTGCCAGTGTTATGACATTTGGTACAGCATTCAAAGTATCAGTAATGGACAGTGTTGGGTGTAACTAGTTACAAAGTAACTAGTAACTGTAATAATATTACTTTTTTCAGTAACTAGTAGTGTAAGGCATTACCCGTCTGAAAATGGTAATATTATTACAGTTTTCCCGAGCTAGTTACTTAAGTTACATTCGCCAGTAGCACATTCATCACACAAGGCACAAAATACAGAGAACAAAAGGGAAGGGGAGGAGGGCGTGAATGGAACAGTGATTGGTCTAAGTTTGGCACAAGGTATCATTTACCATCACCGATTGGTCGACACCCGGCAGCCAGCAGGACAGAGCGGCAGGGGCACACTCAAAGACAGATCGGGTAAATGGAAGCGTCAACAACGGCAAGCTCTTTTTCAGAGGAAGGTTCCCAGCAACAGAAAGCTAGTTTCGACGGGTGGAGATTCAGTCATATTTTATTATGTTCAACGGAAGGAAAATAACTTGACGGTGAAGTGCACACTCTTTAATGTTTCTCCAAACGCTGTGCCCCACGTCCAGTAGTGGGTAAGGAAGCCAGCATTTTCTTGGCCGTGGCTTGCCCAAATAAACATTCTTGTCCAGAAATAAAATGTAACTAGTAATATAACTAGTAATATAACTAGTTACTTTCTCCAGGGAGTAATAAAGTAAAGTAAGGCATTACTATTTTTGAGAGTAATATGTAATACGTAATATATTACTTTTTTAAGTAACTAGCCCCAACACTGGTAATGGACATGTTTTTAACAAAACATACAAGTTTATTATTTTGTTTACATTTACTTACATCTATACATTTGGCAGATGGTTTCATCCAAGGTGCATTCAGCCTTTATTTTTATTCCACTGCCTTAACACAATGCTCTACCAGTTGAGATACCGGAACAGATTGAAATACAATGTTAAAACTTTTATGGTCCCCGTTTATGGTACAACTATTGTTGTGTAGTGCTACACAACTAAATACTTACACATAACTATAATGTTGGATTTGAATACCTGATTTGTGACCCTGTCTGTGAAATCCAGGCTAAAATCTCATGGTCTAATAATGAGGAGCATCAAGGTTTAATTTTACTCATTGATTTCAATCTTTGA
Source organism: Paramisgurnus dabryanus (assembly GCF_030506205.2). Taxonomy (NCBI): domain Eukaryota; kingdom Metazoa; phylum Chordata; class Actinopteri; order Cypriniformes; family Cobitidae; genus Paramisgurnus; species Paramisgurnus dabryanus. The sequence continues at coordinate 13,358,929 of NC_133350.1, forward strand.
CATGACCTACTCAGTCATTATTAAAGATATGACATTGAAAAAGTGTGACATGTTTGTTACAATGTGACCTCTGCATTTTGCATGTAATTCGTCCCAGTGAGTAGTGAACACACACACACTGCAAGTCATGAAGACACACCCGGAGCAACGGGCAGCTATTCCTCCAGCATCTGGGAGCAATTTTGGTTAAGGTGCCTTGCTCAGGGACACCACAGTCGCAACCTGCCGGCCACGAGACTTGGACCGGCAATTCTTGGGTTGCGTGTCACTCAGCACAAATTTCTATATATTATTTTTCGTGTCCCCAAGCACAACTTTTTTCATGTCATTTTATTTATTGGTTTCTCAAATTTTCTCTATTTTTCTACCATTGTCGTTTGGGGTTAAAACAACTTTCTGTTACATTTCAGAAATCCAAGCCCCAACTCTAACCCCAACCCCAAGCAACCATAGTTTATAAATCTGAAGATAAATTTTAGAAACCATAACATAAAATTACATCTAAACCCCAAATCTAAACCCAACCCCATAAACAACAATGGTTTAAAAATGGGGGGGGATGAAAAAACCAATGGGCCTACATAAAATGACACAAATAAGAGAGTTGTGCTCAGCTTGACACACGAAAAACAGAAATGTGTGCTGAGTGACACAAAAAAATAGAAAAATCATGTCTTTTAACATGAATAATACATCAAATATATCATCGAACCCAATCTCGAGACATTTTGTGGTATAGTCACAAAATATTTGATTTATTTATTCATGTTCATGGACACAATCTTCATTTTTTTTCATGTCATTGGGCACAAATGTTTTTTTGTCCCTCAGCAAAAATTTCTATATATTATTTTTCATGTCCCCAAGCAAGACTTTTATTGTGTCATTTTATGTTTTTTTTTCTACCATTGTCGCTTGGGGTTAGAACGACTTCCTGTTACATTTCAGAAATTCAAACCCCAACTCTTACCCCAACCAACAATAGTTTATAAATCTGAAAATAAAATTTAGAAACCATAACATAAAATTACATCTAAACCCCAAATCTAAACCCAACCTCATAAACAACAATGGTTTAAAAATAGGGGGGATGAAAAAACCAAAAGGCCTACATAAAATGACACAAAGAAGAGAGTTGTGCTCAGCTTGACACACGAAAAACAGAAATGTGTGCTAAGTGACACAAAAAAATAGAAAAATCATGTCTTTTAACATGAATAATAAATCAAATATATCATCGAACCCAATCTCAAGACATATTGTGGTATAGTCACAAAATATTTGATTTATTTATTCATGTTCATGGACACAATCTTCTTTTTTTTTCATGTCATTGGGCACAAATGTTTTTTTTGTCCCTCAGCAAAAATTTCTATATATTATTTTTCATGTCCCCAAGCACGACTTTTATTGTGTCATTTTATGTTTTTTTTTTTTCTATTTTTCTACCATTGTCGCTTGGGGTTAGAACGACTTCCTGTTACATTTCAGAAATCCAAACCCCAACTCTTACCCCAACCAACAATAGTTTAAAAATCTGAAGAAAAAAATTAGAACCAATACATAAAAGTACATCTAAACCCCACATATAACCCCAATCCCATAAATGACAATGGTTTAAAAATAGGTAAAAAAAACAATAGGCCTAGATAAAATGACACGAACAAGAAAGTCGTGCTCTGCATGGGACATGAAAAACAATATATAGAAATGTGTGCTGAGTGACATGAAAAAAAAAGACATTTATGTTCAATGACATGAAAAAGAGAAAAATCGTGTTCATGAACATGAATAAATAAATCAGATATTTTGAAAAAAGACATCCGTGCTTAATGGCATGAAAAAAGAGAGAAAAATCGTGCCCATGAACACGAATAATAAATCAAATGTATTATGCAAATCAGCATTTTGTGGTATAGTCACAAAATATTTGATTTATTTATTTGTATTCATGGACACAATTTTTCTTTTTTTTGGAGGGTTGGGGTTAGAACAACTTTGTGTTACATTTCAGACATCCTAACCCAAACCCCAAATCTAACCCCAACCCCAAACAACATGGAAAAACCAATATATAAAATGACACATAAAAGAAAGTTGTTGGGACATGAAAAACAATATAGAAATGTGTGACACACAAAAAAAGAGAAAAATCATGTCCATGAACACGAATAAATAAATCAAATATTTCGTGACTATACCACAAAATGCCTTAAGGTAGGGTTCTATCAAGGTTATATTTTCACAGGATGATTTTATGTGTAAAACAGTAAATCACCAAAAAAAGACTTCAGCTGGGTTTTCACAAACTTAGTCACATAATAAACTTTGCTGTCTATGGTGCAGAACAAGATGCAGGTACGTGTCTATTGAACAGGTGATGATGCCATAGACCTCAGCGTTCCACGTTCTCTATTTGGAGCGCAGGAATGTTCACATACAGGGCAGTAATTGAGAGATAAGATCAGCCAGAGGGGCCGAAGCACTGAGAGATGAACAGTCAGGAGATGAAGCTTGAATTAAAATCAACCATGCAGGCAAGTGCGGGAAGATTGAGAGAAAAAGAGATCGAGCGCACAACTCATTATTCATTCCCTTAGTGACATCACAGGTGCATCACACCCCAAAACAACTTTCTCCAACGTCAACACACAGTAAGGATCACACTTACTTTAAAGTGATTATCTTAACCTGTCTTCACAGTGCTACCTTTAGGAAATCAATCTATGTTTTTACAGCTGAGGAGTTGTCGGTTGAAAATCGTGGAGCTTTAAATTACTGTCAGCACCTCCGGTGGATTGTAAAAGACACTTCATTCACACCTGCTCTTCTGCTTTGGATCTTTAAATCATGCAATCGGGAGGCAACGAAAACCACGTTCACTATCCCAGAAGATTAAATAAACTCTTGAGCTCCAGGAAACAATCAATCCAATCTCAGGATAAAACACCAAACAACCAATGTGTGACCTGCTGTTCACTGGACAAAATCACTAAGATTTGTGAAAGCTACTGCAGAATAAATCAATTACTAAATACTAGGACCACACATAACCTTGTAAAGTTTTACTTTCTGTTTCTTCTGATCCTCTCACTGTATTTTTTGGCAATTTTGACAACACAGTCTCACACCCATGGCGTCAATATTTGACGACACTTGACCATGCGTCAATATGTTGACGCGGAGGGTATACCTTTCGCGTCACTTTTTGACGAACTGGGGACTTCAATACTATTAGGTACGCGAAATTAAACAGTTGTCAACTGACATTGGGGTTAGGGATAGGTTTGGGTAGGGATGTCATTATGTAAATCTAACCCTAAACCGACGCGAAAATGGTAGAAAATGGTAAGAAAATAGGAAAGAGAATTTCGCGTACCTGATAGTATTGAAGTCCCCAGTTCGTCAAAAAGTGACGCGAAAGGTATACCCTCCGCGTCAACATATTGACGCATGGTCAAGTGTCGTCAAATATTGACGCCATGGGGTGAGACTGGGTTGATTTTGAGTATAATTACAGTTATGCATAAAGCTGCCAGCAACTACGGCAGAGTGACGCAATCTCGTTCAACATCGCTCTTCTCTCCTTCCTATCACATAACACATAGAAGGCATTTATTTAAAAATAGATTTTTTAAAATAAAAATATTAATTGGTTAGGGAGGGCTTTTATTCTCCTGATAATTCAGCATCCATTTAATGATAATATTAAATTTAACCATTTACACTCCATGTTAATTAGCTGCCAATATAAAGTATACAGCGGGGAAAATAGATATTTGACACATCAGCATTTTTATCAGTAAGGGGGTTTCTAAGTCCCATAGAAAATCTATGGAGAGAACTGAAGATCAAATTTCATAAAAGAGGCCCAAGGAACCTTCAAGATTTAAAGACCATTTGTGTGGAAGAATGGGCCAGAATCACTTCTGGGCAATGCAGACGACTGATCTCTCCATAGAAGAGGCGTCTAGAAGCTGTAATCACCAAGAAAGGCTTTTTCCAAAAAAAAAAAGTGTGTTCAATACTTATTCCATGTGTCATTTCACTTTTTTATTATGACTCAACTTGTATACTTAAATGTTCTGATTTCTTTGTATGAATTTAATATTTGGCTTGATGGCTACATCTGGTGGAAATTTTGTGTTAATAGCCCACTTAGAAATCCCCTTACTGATAAAAAATGCGAATGGGTCAAATACTTATTTTCCCCGCTGTATAGCATTGAACTACTATTTAACCTTATTGCAAATTGTATTATTTTATTTATTAAATAAAACAAATTATCACCTATTAGCATTTCGCTAAGAGAATGCTGATATTGTCACTTGCTGATATTATGTAAATAGCATCACTATAATACCCGCTAGCCAAAGAAAATTACCAGACTTAAGGTTCAATAACAGGTAATAATAATTATTCACTATCTAAAATACTACTGATGAAAAAGGATAAAAAATAAATGTTTTTGATGTTAACCATGCAAATGTGCTATTAAATTAGTAAAAAAATTACAAAAAATCTAGGGGGAGGGCTTAAAACTGGTTTCTAAACTTTTTCATTATGCAACCCATTTTGACATAATCTATCTCAGGACCCATAGAAACACATTTAAAAACACAAAAAGAAATTTGTTCTCTTTTACAATTTTCATTGTATGACTTAAATGTAAGTTTAATTGCAATCCTAAAAATATCACATATCAAAACCATTGCTATTAATAGGACCTGACCCGGAAGTTGCATGTGACGTCAAGCTTAACAAACAGATGTCAAATCGTGCACACAGCATTTTGATCAAAACATTTATTAAGAATTATATAACACTTCTATTTTATTACAGGAATAAAAAATGTTTTGGAGCAAATAACCTGTGACACTGAAATGACGCATGCGAATTTACAGTCATGGTGAGACTGTGTGGTCTGGTGTTCAATTTCACCACAGTCAGAGATTTACATTAATGAAACTTCAGGCTTTACACAAACCCTCCTGTGACCCACGCTGAAATATTTTCAATCTCTCTGACTGGAGCAGATGTAATGTGTTGTTCTGACTTATAATGCCTAAACTATGAGATTGGGCAACTGTACGCCTACATACCTCTTCAGTAGGCTGTTTACAATATTTGTGAAAGCCAGAAATCGGAGTGATTGCTTGAGCACTGTTTTGAGAAGTGAAAGCTGTCAGGTGGCCGTATCTTTACCTGAGAAGGAGGCAAAGCTTAAATATTTGTGTTAATCCAGGCTATACATGAGTCACAGATCGGGTTCCTCGGTTGCCTCTGGTTTGCCTGCGGTAACAGAAGCTTTAATTATGTGATAAAAATTATATAAATGTTTCTTAAATACATGCATGCATGTGTGTGTATTTATATATACAAAATCACTATAAAATATATTATGCAAAAACAACTTTTGTATGCAATAAATCGATTTATATTTTGACAGCCCTAATATATAAAGAAAATGATTGGTAACACTTCTAATAAGGTCTTAATCATTAACACTAGTTAACAAATGAAAGTGCAAAAGCCCCCAAACGCCGCCACCGTCAGTACTAACACAGTCTCACCCCATGGCGTCAATATTTGACGACACTTGACCAAGCGTCAATATGTTGCGTCATTTTTTGACGAACTGGGGACTTCAATACTATTACGTCCGTTGCATTCTCTTTCCTATTTTCTTACCATTTTCGCGTCGGTTTAGGGTTAGATTACGCAAAATTAAACAGTGTACGCGAAATTAAACAGTTGTCACCTGGCGTTGGGGTTAGAGTTAGGTACGCGAAATTAAACAGTTGTCACCTGGCGTTGGGGTTAGAGTTAGGTTTGGGTAGGGATGTCATTATGTAAATCTAACCCTAAACCGACGCGAAAATGGTAAGAAAATAGGAAAGAGAATGCAACGGACTTAATAGTATTGAAGTCCCCAGTTCGTCAAAAAATGACGCGAAAGGTATACCCTCCGCGTCAACATATTGACGCATGGTCAAGTGTCGTCAAATATTGATGCCATGGGGTGAGACTGGGTTGTCAATACTGAGATAATGATATTAACCAAATGCTCTTCTGATATGTTCATCAAATACTTTCATTTTAAATCAGCTTAATCCCAGCCTCAGGCTATTCAGAAATACTGTTTTTGTTTTGTCAGAGTCTGTTAAACGGCAAGTTGCAGTGCAAGAGTTTTTACCCATTAAATGAGGTTTACCGAATATAGGACTTCAAATACGTGACATTTTATAATGTTGTCACATTGCTACATGTGATGAGTAGTTTATGGCCACATTGAAAAGATGCTAAGTTCACTGTTTCACCATACATAAATAGGTTTGTGATTCATGATGGAGCCATTTGATTTGACTTGGAGAAATTGAATGATGCATGAGGAATCTGGGGACCTGCGATGTTGGTGGTCACTATTGCACTCCAACTTATTGTTAAACAATTTATTGTTAAACAATTATTGTTAAACTTATTGTTAAACAATTGTTTCATAATTTTGCAGTCTTCTGCATATTTTAAATAACGCTGAAGGTTAAAGCAATAATGAAACAACTAGCCTCAGTATTTTTTTTGTTTTGTGTCAGTTGTGTCACGTCACACAGTTCTCTCTCTTTACGCGTAACACAAATGTCTAACTAATGAACTTGCCACTTGTCAGGGCTTAATGGTTTCTGTTCACCAATGTGAAAGACTCTTTCTTCCAGTAAAATTTCAGTTCCTCGCCGGCGGCTGGCTGACCCACACAGGGAGTTGGGTTTATTTGTGTGGGCCGCCTGCAATGTTAAAATATCTTATTGTCTCCCTGTAGGCGAACTGCTGATGGACACCTCTGCCCCGATTTCCCAATTTGTTTAAAATTTGTTGAGTTGGAGCAATAAGGCGGTCGGCAGGCTCGGGCGGTGGGGGGGTGTTGAGATACTTCAGATGCGTTTAACGTCAGGCAGAAATGCGCCTGTGGCATGTTGTGATAGCGTGAGTGATCTAAACAAGTCCTTACAGACATGGCAGGAGAAAAGCTTCGGGTGTTATTTTCATTTTCATAGTTAACTGGAAAATAAACTATAGAGCAACAAAAAAAATACTGCATGTATGACATCATTGATCGCTTTGGATAAAAGTGTCTGCTAAATGAATAAGCAAATGCCTATAGACCCCTTAATCGCCCACGTCACTGTGAAGTCACGTTCTAGCTGGATGCAAAAAATAAGGGGGAACTCATACCGGCGCACTAAAAGTTTGATGTTTTGACATTTAAAAAGTCATCTTGTTGTGTTTTTGGCTGCCAGAATAGAAGGAACAGCACTGTTGGTTAAAACTAAAATTTTACCGGATCCCGGCAGACATTCCTTCGCAGAAATCAAGAAGACAATTGTGGTTTAATGCAATACGGAGTACAGACTGGACGGAGATGATCATAAATAATGCTTGTGTTAGCAGTGCACACTTCATATCAAGTAAAATAATATATGCATCAGCAAGTTTCTGTTTTATAGGTGAAAAGTCGCCAACCTTCAGCGCTATTGTTTAGCTTATTAAACAAACATACAGAGATAGATGTATGTGCAATCCTTTGAATCATGCGCGTAATTTGCACGGGGGTTACGGGGGTCATGACCCCCTCAAAAATCAAATCCAGCTAAAAAACCACCCCCAATATCATCACATCTTCAGATTAAAATAAATATGAAATATTCCGAATGAACACTTTTGTTCGTTTTCTTTATTAATTTCATTTGCCAGCAAGAAAGATAATATTATATTTTAAAAAATCTGTAATACTGGTTAGTTCCCAACCCGCTTTCTCTACCAAGTTTGTTCACTATTTTGCTTATTTCGCTGGGATACATGGTTGGAGAAAGCTGACGGTGCATGATGAAAAGGACACTGAAAGGCAACCAGTCGACCCAGACAACGATTTTTCATTGTTGGTCGACACCAGCCAAAAAGAGGAAAAATCCTGACCAAACGGAGGTACCCCTATTGTTAAGTTAGCTCAGCGTTTCTCAAAGTCAGTGTGGGGCGCGGGTCCTCTACCGTAAAGAGGACATAACATTGCCGTAACATTCACAGAAAGCATTCTGTGTGAACAAGACGCAGTAACAATGCCGTAAGGGGGGTGTTATTGCAACCAGAAGTTATGGTTCAGCTCTTTGACACAGGGATTTAAATGCAGATCAGCATTTACGATGAAAAATGTCGGCAAACTGGTGTTATCATAAAGAAAAATGAGAGAGAGAAATCACAGATAGTAAGCAAAGTTCAGATGCAGTTGAAAAACCTACCAAGTGAAGGCTTTAAATACGTCACGTCTTTACGGGATCTTTAAGGCATTTGTGTGAATGCATGCACAGATTCCAGAAAATCATTGGCAGTGTTAATGAACCTAAAATCAAATGATTCCGGACAAATCCCAAATGCATTTTCCGTGAATTTTCCGTAATCTCTGTGTTAAAAGGGTGCTGAACACATTTAAATATGGGGAGCTTTTCTCAATTCACACTGACAAACGCAATAAATTTTGAGCTTTGACTGTAGCTCTACAGCAGTTGCGGTTTGTGTTAACATGTTATAAATGTGAACTTGTTGACCTTGTTAGGAGTCTTGTCTTGACTCCTCTGTGTGACCTAATTACATCTATGCACATCTCTACAAAACAGCACCTTCATTTTTCATCCAATGAACTGTTCATACCTGTCTGACAGTGGCCATCTTCCAGGGTCAGTACTTTCAGACTATTTGATGGCTAAACAGATAAACGCAAATACTTCAGGGCCGTGCAACATGACATCCCTACTGAAAAATCCAGCTAAGACCAGCATAAACTGGTGAGCTGGTTTTAGCTGGTCTCCCAGCTTGGTTTTAGCTGGTATTACTGTTGTAGCAATATGGTCTAGCTGTGTCACTTTTTAAGCTGGTCTAGCTGGGCTTAGCTGGTCAGGCTGGAAGACCAGCTGACGCACCAGCTTGACCAGCTTTGCCAGGCTGGGAGGACCATCTTAAACCAGCTACCAGCTTATGCTGGTCTTAGCTGGATTTTTCAGTAGGGATATGTTGTTTTAAAAATAACGATTCTCTTTCCAATTTGTGCTTAGCGGGTAATACGTGTCTAGACTCCAAAAATGTTGCAAGAACACAACTGATAGAAAATACCAAACACTGATTTTAATATCTCAAACATCACCAAGAAAAATGTTGCACTATTGCATTTGTAACGCAACTCCACGAATAAATCAATTATGTCTTCTTGTTTTTACCGACATGCAAACATAACAGTTAGACCCGTCAAAACTAAAGGCAACTCATCACTTTGTTGTATAAACAGGGATGTGTCTCAGTGTCTATGAAAGAGTAAAGCCTCAGGCCCTGCTTAGCCTTACCACACTGTTCAAGTGTAACCCCATGCTGACCCTTGACCTGCCGAGTGGAAATATGTCCCTCCCCTCTCCCTGACATCACTCAAGCCCCCCCTCCGAATCCCTTGACAAATCAGTCATGTTTCACCAAGCGCCCGCGGGCCCAAAACACACATCAGCTCAGTGGAGATCCTGTGGAGGTGTGATACAATGAGACGCCATCGCTGAACGCTTAACAAAAGCACAGAAGGGAAGTCGGAGAAGGAACCACAAACAGGCTCTCGAAGTCGTGGCCTGGGGACGTTACTCTCACAGGGCCGTTTCGGCGTCCTGGGTGGCGAAAGGAGGAACCGGTGGCGAAAGAAGTGTGTGGAGAAACAGAGCCTGGAGCGAGAGGTGCCACATTATCGTGTCTGGGTGAAACGCATTAGACTCGTTTGGTTTCGAAATGTGAGACGTGTTTCGTGCGGGCCCACCCAAAAACCATACCTGACACAACCGTCTTCATGTTGTATTATTGAGAAGCCCCGAAGGACAATTCCCCTAAGCCCACCCTGTTGAAAAGATTGTCAGTTTGGTGTCATGATATGAAAGGATCTGGTTTAAGCAGCACTAGTTAGACCAGCACCAAACCAGGTCTTTAAAAGCAGGGTTGATTTATAATCAAATGTAACCTATGATGAAATACAATACACACAAGGCCTTACAAAAAATGACCATGATAAACAAAGTTTCAGCTAATATAATTGTTGAAATATTAAAACTGTGGTGTTGTGGTTTTAACCGATATTGACATGAAAAAGAAATATTGGCAGAAATTTTTGGTTCCCATATCAATTGATTTTTTACAGTTACAACAACAAGGGTATTTTGGTAGAAACTGTGGGCACCATGGTAAATTTTCATACGGGGAGTAAATGCAAATACATCTACAGTATATGTGCAGTTTGATACATTAAGTATGAATCGCTTGCTTGCTTACAATGCGTTGACAAAGCATTTGTGTAATAACAATGTTTCTGGTTGTTACATATAGACAACAATAAAAACAACAAAAGTGGTTTGACTCTTGGTGAAGTATCTCAATGTTCCTTTCCAGATGTTTCACAACTTATCAGTCTCTCCCATTCTGTGCTAATAACGTGGGTGCCACGTCCGGAAAATGATGGCTCGACCAAAAATGTTTCCCGCAACAGCGTTTGCAGATTTCAACACATTCCAGAAAGCTAACAAGAGGAAGGAGCTTGTCGCAGTTTTCAACTATTAGCTGGAATAAAACACTCAGTGGTATGAACATTATCCCCAGGACAGCAGTTTGGAGGAAGACCACAACGATGAAATCGGGCCCAGCGTGGTCGTTTACTTTTAACAAGCCTTTGAGACGGTGAGACCATTAAGATCGATACACAGTCAAAACACTGGAGATGTCTTAGACCCTAATGGTCTCTTTAACCCTGAGGAGAGATAGACAGCGCCCGAGGGTCCCGTCACACAACAAGAGAAAGAGGAAATTCCATATGAGAAACTGAGTAGACCCACAACACACATCCACAAAGCCACCCAGACACAAGAACAAACGCCTGCTTAAACCAGAAACAAACTGAACATCAGCTTAACAAACCCTGGAAAACATTTTATCTTTTAAATGATCGGACCGCATTATCTTTAGGGAAGCTATAATCCTCTCTCACTTCTATAAACACTAATGCACATCTGTACTGACATTTAGCATGCAGTCAGAGTCCAATGTCATCAAATTTACCCAGTGTGAGTAACTGCTCTATTATGAGTCACCAAGAAGATGAGTAAGATATTTTTGTAGTCTTGGTACATTATGGTTAGGCCTATAATATGGTTTTATTATTTCATAATAATTATAAGTTATACTATTAACCATTATTGATAATAGTTTTTTATCCAATGTATTCATCCAGAATTTGAATACTTCACTTATATGTGACCCTATAAGTGAAATTCAGAGTAAAGTCTCATAATCTAGTATGAGGAGCATTTTACTCATTGATTTTAATCTTACTCAGACAATGTTAAAAATATCAAGATTATATTTTCACAGGATGTTCTTTATATTATGCGCTGTAGGATGACTTTATGTAGAAAACAATAAATAACAAAAATGACAAACTGGGTCACAAATGCTTTCTCATTTGTAAATCACTTTGGATAAATACAGTCAGCAGGGTAAATAGATATAGACAGATATAGACAGTCAGACAGTCATAGACAGTCAGACAGACATATAAATATAGATAGACAGTCAGTCAGACAGACATAGATAGATATAGATAGTTAGACAGACATATAGATATAGACATATATAGACAGTCAGCAGAACATATAGATATAGACAGACAGACAGATATAGAAAGTCAGACAGACAGATATAGACTGTGAGACCAACATATAGACAGACAGACTGACATAGTCAGATATAGACAGTGAGACAGACATAGACAGACAGACAGAGACTGTCAGACAGACATATAGATATAGACAGACAGACAGACAGACAGATATAGATATAGATATAGATATAGAAAGTCAGACAGACAGATATAGACAGTGAGACCAACATATAGACAGACAGACAGACTGACATAGTCAGATAAAGACAGTGAGATAGACATAGACAGAGACTGTCAGACAGACATATAGATATAGACAGACAGACAGACAGACAGATATAGATATAGAAAGTCAGACAGACAGATATAGACAGTGAGACCAACATATAGACAGACAGACTGACATAGTCAGATATAGACAGTGAGACAGACATAGACAGACAGACAGAGACTGTCAGACAGACATATAGATATAGACAGACAGACAGACAGACATAGATAGATAGATATAAACAGTTAGACAGACATATAGATATAGAAATATATAGACAGTCAGCAGGGCATATAGATATAGACAGATATAGACAGTCAGACAGACATATAGATATAGACAGACAGCCAGATATAGATAAAGAAAGTCAGACAGACAGACATAGACAGTGAGACCAACATATAGACAGACAGACTGACATAGTCAGATATAGACAGTGAGATAGACATAGACAGACAGACAGAGACTGTCAGACAGACATATAGATATAGACAGACAGACATAGATAGATATAGACAGTCAGCAGGGCATATAGATATAGAAATATATAGACAGTCAGCAGGGCATATAGATATAGACAGATATAGACAGTCAGACAGACATATAGATATAGACAGACAGACAGACATAGATAGATATAGAAAGTTAGACAGACATAAAGATATAGACATATATAGACAGTCAGCAGGACATATAGATATAGACAGATATAGACAGTCAGACTGACATAGACAGACATATAGATATAGACAGATATAGACAGACATACAGACATACATATAGATATAGACAGGCAGACAGACAGACAGACAGACATTTATAGACAGACAGACATATAGATATAGACAGATATAGACAGATTGAAAGACATAGACAGATATAGACAGTCAAACAGACATATAGATACAGACAGATATAGACTGTCATGAAAGACAGACATACAGACATAGACAATCATATAAACAGACAGACAGTCAAGCAGACACGCAGATAGACAGACAGATATATTCAGACATATAGGCAATCAGATATAGACAGTCAGACAGACAGACAGACAGACAATCAGACAGACAGACAGACAGACAGACAGACAGACAATCAGACAGCTATAGACAGTTATATAGACAGTCAGACAGACAGACAGACATATATAGACAGACATATACCTAAAAATTGAATGTACTATTGTTGACATGATTTTGAATCAGTGGCTCTTTGTCATGGTCATCATCATCACTTAACGTTAAACTCATTATCACAGACCTGGGAGTCTCTGAGCTGTATGTCTCTATATCACACAACTAAACTACAGTATACGAGCATCATTCACGTCTGTAACCTGCTTCCTCTGAATCAAGAAACTGAACCGGTGCCACCTCTTTGACTCAATGGTTACTCACTTGCAGTTACTCAACTCAGCAGAGACCTCAGAACTCCCACAATATTGGCTGTTTTAGAGCTCTGCTAGTTAAATTCATTGCTGTTGTAATTTATATAGTCTTGTTATCTTAAGTGATTGTTGATGTAAGCCTCTTACTTCAGCAGATGTGAAAATTAGGCTTCTCGCTCGTGCAGAGAGGCATGTTGTTGGACCTGCTTCGCGTTGGCTTCAGAACAGCTCCTCGCCACGGCGTTGAAAGGAAAACTGGAAGACAGATAAAAATAAGCAAAACAATTAGTGTGGCCAAAAGCTCCTGTGCGAACATTCAGAGCAATCCGAGAGTGAAAGTTAAGAGTTCAGAGACGGCGAGAAGAAAAGATGAAATCACACCGCCCTTACAAAAATTAACTTTGATTTAACTGTAACAAAAAAAAGGCAGCATTTTTGTCAAATCAACATAATTTGTTAAGTTAAAGTAAAGTTAAACAATTTAAACGCTTATAAGTTATGTCAACATTTTTTTAGCCACAATGTAAAAAATTATGTAAAATTAACGTAAAAATGTATTATAAAAAATTGTAGATAAATCACACGGTAAAAAATGTCAAATAAATATAAGTTTTCGTTTGACTTTAACTTAATTAATTTCAACTTGTTTTATAATTTATATCAACTCATCACAACCTAAAACAGTAGATTCAATTGACTTGCATTACCAGTTTGATTAAACTTGCTTTTTTTTTAAAGTGCATGGTTACCAAAAAATAACTATGGCTTTGCTGTAGTTATACAATTGTTTTGGCAATGGTAATCAAACAGCAAATGAAAACATGATTACTATACAAAAAAGCATGGTTAATTTTCGTAAAGGTGCTAATCAGAATAGGAAATAAATATCTGCAAAAGGATTTAAATGTACAATCTTATGATAGTTGCTTGGTAAGATATAGGGTTTAGGGTTTTGAAGATTTAAAAGACAAAACTAGAATTACGGAAAAAATATTTCCATAAGCATCTTAAAGTCATAGTTAACATTGATTAAACATTTAAATTTTGTGTAATGTTATGACATTATAATTTTCCCTGATGATAAAATAAATTTTGAAATAATATAAATCTCAGATAGCAAAACATTGAATTTTTTTAATTAGTTTAATTGTATTAAGTGCAATGAATGCTCAATAAAGTAAATGCTTGATAAAACTTAGGAATAGATTAGAAATAGAAATAAAAAATAGAAAGATTAATTTAAGATAAAAAAATCAAGATACTTATATCATTTACCATACTTATATTATTTAATAAACCCATTAAAATAAGGAACACGAAGAAATATATTTGCACAAAGTATGCATATGAATATGAAATCAGAGAAGACTAATGCCACAGGAAAGGCCACAGCAGCCCATTATTCAATGCTATTAAGTAGAGGACACAATCTTTTGTCTCTAGACTGTGTTACGGCAGACGCTGCACTTTGTTTTCCTGACATGTACATATCTTGACTGTGATGCATTTCAGAAAGACACCGAATGATCATTGTGAAAGTCTTTTGGGCCGAACCACAGCCAAAGATGTCCTCTGGATATACATTATGATCAGATACCCAGAAGACATCCAGACACTAACTATACCAAAGTGTTTGTCATTTATCTTCAGTCACATTCAAACTTGTTTTATAAAGGCAGATTGCTTGTGGTAAGTTGTAAAAGGAATAATTTAACATCCAGTATTGTACCAATAATTGTACGTTTTAAAGCTGGAGCTATAGGAACCGTAAAGAAATGCTCTTTTCTTTTGTGATACATCTGGTCTACATTACTTTCTAGTAGAGACCTGACTGTTGTTGTCATACTATCCTCTCATCTGTGATCTTGTATCCCATTTTTCCCCCATCGAAATTCTTGTCAGAGGTAATTAAGTTCCACTTGACTTGTACCAGCCTCGCTAACTTATTTTATCATTTACTGGTACATTAGTCACCAGACATCCAACAGGGCAATGATACATCAAGGCCTTTGGATTATCCAGCTCCAGCAGTCCAGACAAAGATGAGAAAATACCCCGGATCAGGTTACGTTCCTCTGTGATTAATTGGGAGAATATTTGAGACTGATGAGGAGAACCATTGTTCACACGAGCCACGAAACACTGATGATATCAGCTGATTTTCAATTTGCATTATTAAATCAAGTTTAAATATTTTATAATTACATTTTCAATTATAATTTATTATAATTACAATTAAGTTTATATTTTTATAATTTATTTACAATTTTAAAATAAAAAGTGTTTACCAGGATTATCTGACACAACATGTATACATTCTTTTGTAACACAAAAGACATTTTAGTATTCAAAAAGTGTAAAATCATCGCAAATTACTGTAATAAAACTAAAATAAAATGACAAATTAACTAAATGAAAAAGGCCATTTATTAATAAAAACAAATATAACATTAATTTAAAACAAAACAAAACAAAACAAAAACAAACATAAAATAAAACATAATATAAAACATAAAAAACAAATAAAAATAAAATAAAATAAAATGTAAAACATAAAATAAAAGATAAGATAAAATTAAACATAAAATAAAATAGAATGAATTAATAAAATAAAATTTAATAAATAAATAAAATAAAGTAAAATAAAATCTTTAATACGTAATACTTTAATACTTACAAATAAAAAATAACATTACTAGTTATTTAAAAAGTATCAAAAAAAATTTCCACTTCAATTTCCATTACTGAATGGTGAAAATCATGTTACATTGGTTGTTGCTTGAGTGTTTTAACATTGTTATGTTGTTTATGTGAGCTGATCATTAAGAATAAAATGAAATAATGAATTGAAAGAAAATGAAATAAAATATAAAATAAAACATAAAATTAAACATCATAAAAAAACATAAAAAATAAAATAAAATAAATAAATAAATAAATATAAAACATAAAATAAAACAAAAAATAAAACATAAAATAAAACATAAAATAAAATAACATCTTTAATACTTACAAATAAAAATAACATTACTAGTTATTTAAAAAGTATCAAAAAATGTTTCCACTTCAATTTTTATAACTGAATGGTGAAAATCACAATGTTACATTGGTTGTTGCTTGAGTGTTTTAACATTGTTGTTTATGTGAGCTGATCATTAAGTTTCATGATAATCTGGTCTCTATATGACTGCATCCCTTTAGTTCAAGTCAAAGTGATTTTTTGCTTATTTTGTCAAAAAAAAAAAGGTCATTTAATGACTTTTTAAAAAGTTCCTAATATTCACCATTTAAGCATACATTTGTTACCAATATGTACCTGTGATGTACTAATATGCTGTCTTTAGTATCAATATGTACCTCTGAGGTACAATTTTAAATTATTTAGGTACAAAGTTTTACTTTTTGAAAGGATACCGCCACAGTGACATCTAGGGACCATTTTTCCTGACAGTATGGACAATAGAAATGGTGATGCCTACTTGGCAGTAGATTCAAAGCTTATTTCATAAACACCCCAGCTAGTAAAATCCATTTGAATCTCTGTTGGTCCAGGGAAGTCACGGAGCGACATATTCTTCTGCCAGACCTTCTTAAGCGGACCTATCGCTCGCCCGAGGAGAACGGTGAGAGAGAGAGAATTTGATATTGATCCAGCTTCCCAGACACCCGCAGTCAGGGATCTTGTTAACAAGATTAAGACACCCTGAATAGACTTACAGCAGGGACAGAAAAGGCCTTCTTGTTGAAGAGGACCCTCCAGCATATCTCCACCAACAATCTGCACTTAAACAGGGTCCTCGTGGTAACCAAGAAAAGTACAAAACAGAAAATCCACACTCACGTTTCAACTAAAGTTTGTACTTGTTGATTTCACAAACACAATGCTTGACTTGAACAAACTGCAAAGAAAAAAGCAAACTTTAAGTTTCCACAAAAGACAAAAAACAATGATGGGAAATAATCTTACAGTTATAAGCCTATTACATATAATATACTGTACATATAATACCATATTTCTGACTCTTTTATCCAAAAAGACTTATGGGGCATACACACCAAACGTGAGTTCAACAAATAGCGCAAGTAGATTACATACAAAGTCAATGCAAAGATGCGATCAGTTGCGTCCTCGCGCGGGGCGATGCAAATTGGGCGGCGCGATTGCCGCGAAAACACGCGCTATTCGCCTCAAACGTGCCTTCGTGCAAGAAAATATTCAACTCAAGTGAAAACACAAAGTTAAAGAAGACACAAAGTTAAATCCTGTGAGTAATCTAAAGCGAGCAATGCGATGCTACGCGTTTGGTGTGTACGTAGCATAATAATGCATCATAGGTCATTTTATCTGTGTGTTCCCTTGGTTTGAACCCTGTGTTTTTGCACTAATTATGCAATGCCTAACCACTAGGCAATACAGGAGGTACAAAGAGTGCATGAGTATTTTTTAAACAGTTATTTTGTCATTTTAATACTCATTTAAACTAAAAGTGGCCCATTGAAAGTCTGCAACCATGTCAAAGAATGGTTCGGTACATTAAAAGAGGACACCATCCAAAAGTCAATATAGTCCAGTGACAATCATGTCTGATGTGTCGACACACTCCGTGTGGCCTTCTCCACGTGGTTTCCACCTCTATAAGCGTTCAGATGACTCACTCCAAACCCTTCAGACATCCCGGACCCAGAACCTTTTGACTGGCACCTCTCCTGCGGGCAGCCTCGTTGGCGATAAATCCCAATTATAACCCCTTCTATTACAGCTAGCGAAAGGTCACGTGACCCAGACGGCATTCTCAGGCGTGATTAGGATTAGCGGCCCATCTCTCCTGGACGAAACTGTCGCCAGTAGCTCTGCTAGTTACTTAGCGCCTAGCTATCCCGTCCAGAGAACAAGCAGCCAGTGTCTGCAGCCCTTAAAACCCTCTGGATTAGAGGCAAGACCCCACCAGAGCATGACAAGGCTTTTGTCACTGGACTCCATTGGCTTTAAGACAGCTTGCTGTCTTCATTCGGTTCCCGCTGCTTTTTTCTCTCTCGCTCTAATTCAATCACAGCAGAGCTGGAATAAGTCGTCACACCAAAAATAGATTTACGCTGTGGCCAAAGGAAGTGAAGAGGTGAAAGAAAGAATTACGTATTCAAGGCACAGAGGAAGGTTTTTTTAAAGATGTGGTCCTTTGAAACATGGTTGTTATTTGCAAAGGAATCACATCACAAGGTCACATTCTGGATTGTTTGCAAATTGCATTAGAGCAACGTTCATTCGTACGATCACATTTGTGCGTTTTTGTGTAACTGGTTTGCGCCCTTGTAACGTTGGAGTTTACAAACGTAGTAAACGTCACTCTGTACAAATTCATTCGAACTCGTGTATGAATTTCCGTAAGATCAAGCTGACTTATAGATTTAAAAATACAAACGATTTCAGTTGATAGATTGACAAATCAAATAATGAATGAATCAGTTGATGAGTGAGCCACTACATTATGCATATCCTCAGATTATGCTTTCACAAAGACACAATAACTAGTTCCCAGTTACCTGGCTTTATGACTCCTGATTCATGCCTTGTATCGCTGTCAATCAAGTCCCTCCATGGCACTTCAGAGGGTCCGATACTGCCGGGGACTAAAACACGCAGCCTCACCGTCGGTGAACTCATCCCTCGACCCATTCCACCCTGATCCCTCTTGGCACCTCTTTCTGATGGTATCTTAATCTTTCCTGTGAACGAAGGTCTCCCACCTCCCCTGACGGGGGTCTGTTAAAAGGCCTATTTTTGTGACAGCTGTGCATCTGGTTTCTGAAGGCTGATGGTATTTCGAACCTCATTGTTGACTCGGCGAGATCGGCGAGAATTGCATTGAACCCCCGTCTCATGTCCGCATTTTAATAGGGAATGGAAGTGCTGGATTGTTTCACGTTTCCAGGACTCTAATTCCACTGGGAATTCCGGAGCCATGAACGAATAGATCAGAGACTGTGATCGAGCTATTGTGGGCTGTAGCATGGGCTGTGTACTGACTCAAACTCAAGGCTGCTAACCGGGCGGTTGCTGGTTTGGTCCCATAGGGTTCAAATCATAAGTCATCATTACCACTGCCCTTGAGCATGCATAATTTCAAAATACATGTTTTTGGTCTTATCTTGTACAATACATTCATTGATTGTTATTTCATTGAAAACAGCCTTTATTTTCGTAACGATTGATATTGAACTTCCTCCTTGCCTAATGGTTAGCGAGTCAAATTTGTAGCCCTAAGATAGCTGGTTCAAGTCTCACGGCTGGCAGGTTGCATTGAGGAAAGGACAAGGCACCTTTCCCCCAGTTGTTCCCTGGGTGCTGATGCAATGTGTGATCTGATGTGTGTCCTCACTACTCGTTGGGATGGGTTAAATGCAGAGGTCACATTTCGAGTGGGGGTTAACATACTTGACTATCACATCACATCACATGAGTTGTGGGTAATTAACACAAACATTTTATGTTTTGGATTTTGCTAATACGATTGGGGTTACTGCAATAAAAGTAATCAATAAGCAATCTGAATAATAGGTGTTACCAGTGTGATCTTTAAGATGTTCTCAACTTGAACTGCAGTCGTTATGTCCTGGTCCAGAAATCTCCTCAGAAATGGGTTCTGGAGTTCTCAAAACCCACTGCACACCTCAGGTATGGATCTGTGGTATAAAACAGTTCAGTTCCAGCTCATTGACCGCAGTGCTGTACAACAGTGACGGCCGGTGATTTTTTTTTCAAGGGCGCTCAACGCGAAGTTCGTCACAACATGTATGTAGCCCGTCATGTGTGTGTTTCGTAATTTCATAGTATGTGTTCGCTGAGTGATCCTATGTGCATCACGTGTCTTGTCAAAATAAGTGCATGCTGCAGATGCATCTATGGGTTTATGATAAAAGAGACACTCGTGTTTGCCAGATACTCGCATAATCTCGTGCGTAATCAAAGTTTACTGTTAAGGGAGTGTCTTGCATGTATTTTATGAACGTGAGCGTCTCTTTTATCATAAACGGTTTTGACGCGTGTACAGCAGGCACTTATTTTGACAAAACATGTGATACACATAGGATCATTCGACGCGCAGAACACATGTTTTGAAAACACAAGAAACACACGACACTCCGAACACTTATTTTGAATTTGCGCCCCTTGGATGAGTAGTCACGAGCCTGAAGATGGTGATGTATGGGGATAGGAGAAACCCGCCCAAATCGGCGTAGGTTAAACAGGCGTGAGAGGAAATAGCCACAAAGAACCAAAACACCGGAGCAAGTCCACAACAGAATGGCTTCAGAAAAACAAAATCTGCCTTTTGGAGTGGCCAAGTCAAAGTCCAGACCTCAACCCAATAGAGATGCGAAGGATTGACTTAAAGAGGGCCATACACATAAGACTTCCAAAGAATATGACAGGACTAAAGCAGTTCTGTCAGGAAGAATGGACTAAAATTCCTCCTCAACGATGTGCAGGACTTTTGTGTTATTATTTTTAGACACTATGGGCCCTATTTTAACGATCTGAAACGCAAGTGTGAAGTGCAAAACGCAAGTGACTTTGATCTTGGGCGCTGTTGCTATTTTCCCGGTGAGAGAAATAACTCTTGCGCCAGGTGCAAATCAATAAGGGGTTGGTCTGAAGTAGGTTCATTATTCATAGGTGTGGTTTGGGCGTAACCTCAAATAAACCAATCAGAACGCTATCCAACATTCCCTTTAAACGCAAGGGCGCAAGTTCCATGGCGGGTTGCTATTATTATGATAGATTTACCAGGTGCACACCAGGAGCGGTTCACAGCCGAGGAGACCAACGTTCTTGTAAGAGCAGTCAAAGACAGAGAAGTTGTTTTGTATGGGGATAGGAGAAACCCGCCCAAATCAGCGTCGGTTAAACAGGCGTGAGAGGAAATAGCCACAATTGTCTCATCAGCTGGCATCCCCATCGTTGCGCCAAGCGCTACAATGATGTCAGGAGACGGGGGAATCCCAA
Organism: Paramisgurnus dabryanus; assembly: GCF_030506205.2. Classification (NCBI taxonomy): domain Eukaryota; kingdom Metazoa; phylum Chordata; class Actinopteri; order Cypriniformes; family Cobitidae; genus Paramisgurnus; species Paramisgurnus dabryanus. The sequence goes on from NC_133350.1 coordinate 13,380,320, forward strand.
GCTTGCCAGCATAAATCGGGCACACCGTTTAACGGGAGGTGGATCTGCCTCTACACAGAACCTGACGCCAGCAGAGGACATCGCTGCGTCCACCCTCACCGCTGAAAGGGTTTGGGGGCTTTGAAATCGGACCAAAGAAACGCAAGCAGTCCAACCACAAAGTACACTTACTCAAGTTCACATACATTAAGGTTTCTTATGAAAACATTTTAATTATTATTTACATAAAATAAACATAATACAGCCACACAACAAACTTATGAAAATATTTTAATCGTTATTTGCATGATAATTTTTTAACCCAGCCACACAAAATAAATAAAAACTATCACCACAATGCTCACCACAATGATTTCCCTTATCTCATGTGTTAATATTTTTTATTGTAACAATTTATGATTTGCAAAAATAACTGTTGCATCTGTGTAGATTAGATAAGCAAAGTGTGTGCGCGTTGTGCACGCTATACATTATGGTCAAGCATGCGCCCTTAAAATAGCATAATGAACAACGCGCAACGCCCCACTGACTTTAGACTAGTTTTTTTTTTGGTCAGTGGCGCAATTGTTTTTTGAAACTGGAAAATAGCATCAGGGATGGTTTGCGCCGGAACACGCCTCCTTTTTTGCGCTGAACCGCCCAGGGAGCGCAAGTTCATTCCCTAGTTTGCCGACGTGCGTCTGTGAAGGGAAAACCCTGCTGTGCGTCGGTGCAAAATACGAATGATACATGCGTCACTGACAAAGTCAATTGCGATAGGGCCCATTATGTTTGTCAATACCCTTGACTTAGATCAAGATCAGATCACATTTTATGACAAATTTATTCAGAAAATTATAAAATTCCAAAAGGTTCACATACTTTTTCTTGCCACTGTAAGTGTAAACGACTAATTTCTCCATACGCATCTGGGTGGACAGTTGGATTTACTGTAAGATTCCTTCTCAGCTGATCTCAACAGGGCCACGTCTGTACTGTAAAACCAGTTCGGTGTTTGCTCATGGAAAACTGGACGGAAGGTTAAAATGCTTGACCTGAAATGTCCGTTTAACTCCTACAGTATAATAATGTTTTGGTCACCTATGGTGAATGCCACACATCATATCCCCTGACTTGTGTATTAGTGTATGTCTACATGAGTTTGTGTGTGAAAATGCCAGTACATTTTATCTAAAGGGTTATTCAGAAACTGTGGGTACCACGGCTTGACAGTAACCGAGTCCAGATGCTTTTCATTGCATACAAAAATCAGCCTCCACTAAATATGGCTATGCTGTATTGCTTCAGTTGGGTTGATGTTCCCTGCTGGTCACCAGCATGTTATGTTTTGGCCACTGCTTTTGCTTTTGGCTTGCTATTGTAGGTTACACCAGTAAAATGCCCGTCAAAACTAGCAGTCTGCATGTGTAATTGCACGTCGATGTGAACAACGATGCAGAAGTATAAATGATAACTAATGCATAGGGGGTACAGAGTAAGTTTGACGCAGAGGTATAAATCAACCTTGACACATCCTAATCTTCTCCTACTAAGATGCTCAGATCTTTGCTATTGGGAGGGTGCATGTTTCAACTAAATTTGAGTAATAAATTCTCTCATTTCTTGGACCCACATTATGGTCCTTTTCATCTGAGCACCAGATAAGATTTATCTCAATAACCTGGATTCTTGCCACATTACTCATGAGTTAACGCTGAATCACGCACTTCAAATAGTTCATTACAGCAAGCGTGATAAAACATTCACTCTCCACTGATGTAGACCAAACCAAAACTTCTTAATGATGCTGCGATCAGGAGTTATGAGGTGTGACATGCAGCTGGGGTCGGTTTCTCTCAGAAATACTGTTGTGTATTCCTCGGATCATCGGGTAAAAGGATACACAAGGGGAGGCTTCGGGCACGGAGCGCTCGCCCAGAGACAATCGGCACCTGTTCTCTCCCTGATCACTTTAAGCTGGGCGTGTAATTAATGGATGTTCTTGCTGTTCACAAGGCTTATATCATGTTTACAGACATAATATTAACTCACTTTATCATGTCGTAATTCAAATGTGCTGGCGTAGACTTGGCGAGCGACACTGCGTCTAAATTACTGTACTTTTGGAACCTGTACAAAGTTTCATCCTACACTGTTAAAAATCCTGGTAAGGTTGTTCCTGTAACTCAGTTGTGCCAGCATCGCAAAACGTTAAAGGTTTGATCCCAGGGACCACACACACTGATTAAAATATGTGAATAGAAGCATAAATGGGGTAGCCTGTTGCTTCACAGCAAGAAGGTCTCTGTTTCGAACCCCGGCTAGGTCAGGTGGCTTTTCTGTGTGGAGTTTGCATGTTCTCCGGTTAACTCCGGATAATCCAGTTTCCTACCACAGGCCAAAAACATACAACTTAGGTGAATTGAAGATACTAAATTGACACTCCCCCAAGATGTGTATGGATCAAATTGTGTGTGAATCAACTTGTGTATGGATTAACCAGTTCTTGCCATGAATATAGCCATACTAGAATGGTATGAAGAATAAAGAAAGAAACAAAAGCATGAATGTAAGCTAATGCAATGTAATGCATATCATTATCCCGATCTCATGGATAGTGGTGTTATAGTCACATAAAATTTGATTAATTTATATGTGTTCATGGCACGAAATTCAGCTTTTTTCTTGCCTTGAGCATGAATTTCTTTTTGGTGTCACCTCCACAAATTTCTATAAAGAGTTTTTTGTGTCCGTGGCACGACTTTCTTTTTTGTGTCGAAACCAGTACATAAAAGTACATCCTAACCCAAACCCCAAATCTAACCCCAACAACCAAGTCACTGATTTAAAAATAGAATAAATAGAAAGCAATACATAAAATAAAAAAGAAAGTCGTGCCACAGATACGAAAAACTATTTATAGAATTTCGTGTTGAGTGGCACAAAAACGACATTCATGCTCAAGGCACAAAAAAAGCTGAATTTCGTGCCATGGACACAAATAAATTAATCAATTTTTTGTGACTATAACACGGCTTTCTGTGAGATCATGTTGCATTATACACTATAAAAAATTTTAGGTTATTTTCAACCTAGCGCTGGTTCAAAAAGGGACAAACCCAACCTGTTGGGTTGTAAAACAAACCAAAATATTGGTTGTTTTAACCTATTGGATCAAATATAAACATTTTCTGGGTTAATTTAACAGAACGCAGGATTGAAAGTAACCCAGCATTTCTTTTTTTTTTGTTGTTGAGTATAACTAATAACATAACAAGAAAACAACCTACTTGAAACTACATAAAAACATGTATTTTTACCATATATTGTAAGTTGACAATCATTTAACCAAGAAACAAGTTTAATCGTATAATGTTAAGGTTGTGTTTGTTAATATTAGTTAATGCATTTGCTAACATAAACTATAATAATGAACAAAACCTCTACAATATTTATTAATCTTAGTTCATGTGAATTTCAGCATTTACTAATATATTTTTTAAATCAAAAGTTGTAACTTTTAACATTAGTTAATGCACCATGAATTAACATGAATAACCAATGCTATCTCACAAGAATTCGTACATATTTTTTGAGTCGGCTAATTCATATTAATTCATATGACCACATTCATAAGTTTTGGTATGATTTGCCTTGACCCCTGTGATTATGGGGTTAGGTGCGAGGTTAGGGGCGGGTTAGGGGTTCAGTTTTGTTGTTGTTGTTTTTCATTAGAATCGTACGATTTTGCATGATTAAATTCGTATGAATTGATACGAATTAGCCAACTCGTTAAATATGTACGATTTTTGTGAGTTCAGGCTGGAATAACTGTATTGACATTAACTCACATTAACAAAGATTAATAAATGCTGAAAAACTATATTTTTCATTGTTAGTTTATATAAGCTAATGCATTTACATATGTTAACAACCCGATTACAACCTTAGTGTAAAGAGTTACCATATTATCATTAACATTACAAAAATTTCCTCAATGTGATGAACAAAGTATGTAAGAACCTGCAAAACGAGGACATGTATGTGAAGAATGTGTAAATAATGAACTCAAAGTGAAATTGTGAGCCTGGTGGCATTGAATCTATGGGTAATAGAGACCTGGAGGAGTGCTGAAAGTGAAGGGAGTTTAACTCTGACCACCTCTGGCCCTCACAGCAAAGCTTTTCTTAATCATTAATTTGACAATGTGTGTGTGTAAACATCTGCCTGACAGCACTTTGCTGACATAGAGTTTGAAAAGCACTATTGTTCTCAATTACACATTTCTGGATCCTCCAAGAGCTTCATGTCAATCGACTACATCACAAGAGAAAGGTTTAGATTTTCTTTATCTTTTCAGCTGCATGTAGGTAAACCAACTTGGTTTTGTCAATTCAACTATTTTACTTTTTTAAGTAAGTTGACATAACTTATAAAAACAAGTTGAAATTGTAAATTTTTTAAATGGGACATTTCACAAGACGTTAAGATGTCAAATAAGTCTTTGGTGTCTGCAGAGTACGTATGTGAAGTTTTAACTAAAAATACCATATAAATAATTTATTACAACATGTTAAAATTGCCACTTTGTAGGTGTGAGCAAAAATGTGCAATTTTTGGGTGTGTCCTTTAAAATGCAAATGAGCTGATCTCTACACTAAATGGCAGTGCTGTGGTTGAATAGTGCAGATTAAGGGGAGGTGTTATCCCCTTCTGACATCACAATGGGGGCCACATTTCAATGAGCTATTTTTTCACATGCTTGCAGAGAATGGTTTACCAAAACTAAGTTACTTGGTTGTTGTTTTTCACATTGTCTAGGTTGATAGAAGCATTGGGGACCCAATTATTGCACTTAAACATGGAAAATGTCAAATTTTCGTGATATGTCCCCTTTAAGTTAAAGTAACATAAAACTATGTTAAAAATAATGCTTCATTTTTTTACAGTGTTTTATTGCATTTATGCATTTGGCGCTTTTATTTAAAGCAATTAGTGCATTTACGCTATACATTTTATCAGTATTTATGTATTTATCCCCAGGATCAAATCCACCACCTTGTTGCGGTGCTTACAAATGCTCTACCAACTGAGCTACAGAAACAAAATCATCTTCAGGTAAAATCACTGCACTAAAAATGTATATGAATGGATTACACCAGACTGGTATGGACTCTTGGACAACCTAGTAACGCCCCTAGCAACCACCCAGAGAACCCCAACAAAATTTACCAACATTCAGGACAGTCCACCTATAACCTGGCAAGTTTTGCATGAGCAAATGCCACTCACATTTTCTTTAAAACAAGTACTGTTGAACGTTAAAAAATACATTGCTTTCAAAATCACATCACAAAATGTAAAGAGTAAGGCCAACATAGAGGCACCTGTTAATCATTACATTTCACTTAAGAGGAAAAGATTGATCGATTGAAACCACAATTACATTATTTTTTCAGGACATTTGTCCATCAGCAATACATCACACACACTTTATGAAGTTATCATGAAGTGTTTCAGCTGATGGAGCAAAGCAAGATCTTTCTCTCTTTATACAAGACACATGCATGCAATTATTTAATTTCATTTTTAAACTACACCTTAATAAAAATGCTGGGTTATTTTCAACCCAGCGTTTGGTCAAAATGAGGCAAACCCAGCTGTTGCGTTAAATTAACCCCGAAAATGTTATATTTGACCTAACGTTTGGTTAAAAATAGCCAAGCATTTATTCAAGTGTACGTTAAAATTAATCTCCCGCTGTACAAAAGTCTGTGCTAGAGAGCCGACTGATGCCCTCAATTGAACTGGATCTAGCTTTGTTATGGGTGTCCCTCAATCCTATTGAGCCGGCGTCTCTTTTCACGAGTGCTCTGTGTTAGAGATGCTCTTTGGAGCCATTGACTCCTCATTGTCTGTCCAGAGGCCCCACTGTTCGCTTCCTTTGTTATGACAGTTGGGCGGCCTTTATACAGACTAAATAAAATAACTCAGCTGTTCAACCTTGCAACACCCCCATCGACCCTCATCCCAACATCTACAGAAGCCCTTAAAACCCCAAAACCGGTGGAACCTCAGAAACTCGACTGGCCGTCCCATTTGAACAAATGTTTATTTGACTTTTTGTCCAACAGGATAATCTTCACAAATGAACACTTTTATGAATTCTACAGTCTAATTTTGTATTTTTCATTTCTATCAGTGTTGCGCCAGGGCGCACAATGCGAAGCTCATTACATCATATGTATTTAGCCCGTCATGTGTGTGGCTCGTCATGTCAAAATATATGTTCGACACATCATGTGAACCCATGTGCATCACCCATCATGTCAAAATACGTGCCTGCTGCAGAAGCTTCGAAGGGGTTTATGATAAAAGAGACGCTCACATTTGCCAGATACTTGTTTAGTCTCATGTGTAATCAGAGTTTAGTGCTTTCTTAGTGTATTTTGACATGTCACTCCGAACACATATTTTAAGTCACCAGCCGCTACTGATAGTAAACACATTTAGACTTTAAAATGTATAAAAGTTGTGTTTATCTGTAAAGAATAACTTCTTGGACCTAAAAGTCCAAGGGGTGTCCTGCTAACCTCCGGGTACGTCAATCCCTGCAGCACTCTATAGACATTGATAAGGCACTGATAATATTAAACCTGACTTCTGTAACACTGTAGCATTATAGTACATAATATGAATGAATGAATGAATGCATGTGAGAGTAAAAGCGATAACATGAGGGGGGTGTGGTGTGACCTCTATGGGCGGGCGAGGGCACCCGGGGGTCAGAGATTGTAGGAGATGAGCAGTGAACTGGGTTACTCAGTAACTCCTTCTCTCTCACAGCAGGCTTTTGGGCCAGAACAGGATTAGACCAAGAAACAGAAATGACTTTGGTTTCTAAGAGGATCTTATTTCTAAAGCCGCTCTTTGCAGCAAACTCCATTCATTTTATTAAGCTTCATTCATTTCATTTGGTTTCCCCAATATCCTGTCATTTTCATTTATCTCGCTCAAACACAAACACACAGATGTGTGATCTCTGTACACACACATTCGCATACATGCTTACAGAAGTGAAGTCTAGGTTATCTATAGACCCGATGTAGTCCGGCTATAAGTAACTCACTTCTAACCGAAATAAACTTGAATTTGGTTACATGTCGTTTTTGCCAAAGTAACTTGAGAGATGTCTGATATCTCATCATGTAAGCAAAGTCAACAGTGATTACAAGCTGTTTAGTTTCATTTATTTATTTAATTTACTTTTGGGCTATGGTTAGATGCAGTGGCGGCCGGTGACTTCTATTTTAAGGGGTGCAAATTCAAAATATGTGTTCGGAGTGTCGTGTGTGGCTCGTCATGTCAAAATGTGTGTTCAGGGTGTCATGTGTGGCTCGTCATGTCAAAATATGTGTTCGACGTGTCGTGTGTGTGGCTCGTCATGTCAAAATGTGTGTTCGGCGTGTCATGTCAAAATGTGTGTTTGGCGTGTCATGTGTGGCTCGTCATGTCAAAATATGTGTTCGGCGTGTCATATGTGGCTCGTCATGTCAAAATATGTGTTTGGTGTGTCGTGTGTGGCTCGTCATGTCAAAATATGTGTTTGGCGTGTCGTATGTGGCTCGTCATGTCAAAATATGTGTTTGGCGTGTCGTGTGTGTCTCGTCATGTCAAAATATGTGTTTGGCGTGTCTCGTATGTGGCTCGTCATGTCAAAATATGTGTTCGGTGTGTCATGTCAAAATATGTGTTTGGCGTCTCATGTGTGTGGCTCGTCATGTAAAAATATGTGTTCGGTGTGTCATGTCAAAATATGTGTTTGGCGTGTCGTATGTGGCTCGTCATGTCAAAATATGTGTTTGGCGTGTCGTGTGTGTCTCGTCATGTCAAAATATGTGTTTGGCGTGTCTCGTATGTGGCTCGTCATGTCAAAATATGTGTTCGGTGTGTCATGTCAAAATATGTGTTTGGCGTCTCATGTGTGTGGCTCGTCATGTAAAAATATGTGTTCGGTGCGTCATGTTAACCATGTGCATCATGCGTCTTGTCAAAATACATGTCTGCTGCACACATGTCAAAAGGGTTTATGATAAAAGAGATGCTCACATTCACAAACAGGTAAATTTTTCACCTTCACTTGTTTAAGCCTAGACATCTGGGCTGTGTTTGGACGGCTATTAGACGTCTTTTATTAAGCGCAAAACTGCATGCTAGGTTAAGATCAAAAGCTTATATAAAGCATAAATCCAGACTTTAGACTGAACTGTATACACGGTTTTGTTTTCTTATTGTCTATGTATGTGTCATATACTCACTCCAGTCAGGATTCCTGTATTGACTTTGGTTAAGGCGGAAATAGTGGGACGTATCATGTAAAGTAAATGTTAGTCCACGCAAGGTCAGGGTTATCGGTTCAAGCGTCCACGCACATTCACAGTGTCTGTGAACCTGTTAACACAGACCAGACTTTAAAACCCTAAAATGTTAATGGATTAAAATGATCCTGAGAATCTGACAAATATGTTTGGGCATTATATATAATTCCACTGTCCATGCCAAAAATACCATACCACACTCAATTTTAATCTCATCACTGTCTAGTAAAAAAGAGATTTATAATTCATCTTGTTGGTTTGTGACACTAGTTTTGGCGGTAAGTTGAAGCATGTGAATTTGGGAGGCAAGTATACAAACAGTGCAGTCAATATTTGTGCAGTATTGACTGTGAATCTGGTTGTATGTTTGAAGGCAGAGGGGAAGCGAGGGGACGAACCAGAACAAATTTAACCTGATGTGATCTGAGATAGAGAAACATGTAAACACTTTCACTCGGGTGACACCTGTGTTGTGGCGATCAGGATTTCCAGGGAGACTGAAAAATTTCCAGGATCGATACTAAACACATTATAGTAAGATAAGCGTCTCACTTAATATACAGCAACTTACAAACTAAATAAATCAATAGACAGACACGAAACACTGATTTTAGTTATTTTAAATTTTGAGGTTATATTAATAAGTTTAAAGAAATAAATTAAACTCAAGCTAAAGACATGACGCGCAAAATTTTGTAGAAAAGTCATACCTAACAAATATTATTTGTTACCCTAAAAAACTTAAGTACTGTGAACTTAAACAACTTATAACTTAACTTATAATTTCTAGTTATTCCAATATAATTCAACAGATGTATTAAACTTAATTTTAAGTTTATTTAACTTGAAATAATTTGTAATATTAATTGTTTGTCCAAAGTCTTTGCTTAATTAACGGAATACAGATTTTCTATTTTTAATTATCTTATTTTTAGTGTTAAAAATTGTATTATAACACAAAATTCATGATGTCAGTCAATTAATAAACTTGATTCTTCACAGAAAAACACACATTGCATTGTCAGTACTACAATAAAATTTGCTGAACCAGGTTTAAGTAAACACTGATCACCTGAACGGTGACTTCACAAATTTATCAGTTACAACAAAATAACATTATAAATATAATAGCATAAACCTTTATGACATTTTATTAACAAATATTTAAGTAGTTAAAGTTCATATGAGTTATTATTCTGTGAAAAAGCTTAAAACTTAAAGCTTAAATCGTATCTATTATCTAATAAATAGTTAAGATTCAAGATATTTATTTGTCACATATATACAGTTATATGCATATACAAAATGTGGTCTACTTTATAGACTGTGCAACAAAAAAAATATATGAAGTATTTAGACGCAAAACCCACTAAGTGCATCTGACATTTTCTTGTAAATTTGTTTTTTAGACTCTTATGTTTAGGTTCAGTAATTTCACTTTAATTGCAATAAAAATGTAATTAGTCAGTAATTGAAATGCCTTATTTTCACAAATTTCATTTCATTGGTATTTAACAAATCTGTCATTTGCTCCAAAACCCTCTTTGTACTTTAAACCATATGTAACCCTGGACCACAAAACCAGTGGTAAATGTCTTTTTTTAACATAATCTGAAGGCTGAATGGGACAATAAGACGACATTTGGCTGAGATACAACTATTTGAAAATCTGGAATCTAAGGATGGAAAAAAATATTGAGAAAATCCCCTTTAAACTTCTCCAAATGAAAACTTTAGCATCCCATATTACTATTGAGAAATAATTGTTTTGGAAATCTTCGGTAGGAAATATACAAAATATTATAACAAAATATCGTAACATGGTCTTTATTTAATATCCTTATGATTTTTGAAATAAAAAAATCTTTAATTTTGACTCATACAATGTATTTTTGGCTATTGCTACAAATACACCTGTGCTGTTTTGTGGTCCAGGGTAACATATATGCTTTTTTGGCAAAAACATCTAAATCCGTAATCAGAAATGAAATTACAGACTGAAAATTTACAAAAAATGTAACTGAGAAAATATAGAAAACAGAGATTGAAGTCTGTAGATTGAAATAGAGGCTGAGAAGTGTGCAAGACATTTTGCACAACAAAACTAGTAAAGTGCAAGTGCAGTGATCCAGAAAGTATATTTATATGAACATAAGTGTTAAAAGAAATGTTTTCTGTAAGCTTTTATACATTATGTTTTAAATTACTGCATTACATCCTCATCTACATAAAGACAGTTGTGAGGGCCGGAGAAGACCTTCAACCGCAATGCAGCCGTAACTCACTGTCAAAGAGTACGCAAAAGGGAAATGTTTATGGCACCCGACACTCAGTGTAAATGTTAAAGGGGACCAGCGCACCGCCATTAACATGCCACTGAGATGCCGTTGCCTTGGTGACAGCTCTGCAAGCACAAGCTGTATAAAATCTGTTTGGGCTTGAAACGCCATTGTGATCAGATATATGTGCCAATCTGTGTTGCCATGGAGGGCGGGTCGGCCGAGGAACGCCTTTTCATGACTAAGCCCTTTTCTTCCCGTTTTCCCAGGAGTCGTTTATTCCGGGTTTAATTTATCACAGACAGGGATGATTCTGTTGCTTAACCTCTCAACCTCTTCGGTCAGTTTTGACAAACTTCAGCAGTGATAGCTCAATTCTGGCCAGCTTGCTTTGCTCTGAAAATATAACAATATATGTATTCATGAAAGAGAAACGGATCGGTGGCCTCGGATCTGATTTTAATTTCGACTCGCTGTCCTCTGCTGAACTCTACAGAATCTCAGCAGATGGGCTACAGATCCTGATGTCATTTCCTCATCTGTCGTTTATGGATCTTTCTACGTATGTGCACAGCGAAACACGACTGCCCCCATACTCGTGTCTTTGTTCTTTTCATTTCCAGGCCACATTAATCAAAAACTTGTGCTTAAAGAATTTTTCAATCTAATGGGGAGAAAATCCCTCATATTCTTATATATCATAATTTCATGTATTTTCCTTATCCATTTTAAAGGGGCCATGGCATGAAAATTTGACTTTTTTCACGTTTAAGTGCTATAATTGGGTTCCCAACTAACAATGTGAAAAAGATCAACTTAGTAACTTAGTTTTGGTAAACTATTCTCTGCAAGCACGTGAAAATGTAGGTCATTGAAATTTGGCTCTCCTTATGATGTCATAAGGAGATCTTATTATAATAATACCGCCCCTTAATCTGCACTATCCAACCACGGGACTGCCATTTAGTGCAGAGAGAAAGAGAGACAGAAATTAATTCACAGCACAATTGAGTTTCAATTGCAACAAACCACCATTATGGTGATCAGTGTTTGCATTTCATCAGTTCATTTGCATTTTAAAGGACACACCCAAAAACGGAAAATTTTTGCTCATACCTACAAAGTGTCAATTTTAACATGTTATAATAAATTATCTATATGATATTTTGAGCTAAAACTTCACATGTGTACTCTGGGGACACCAACGATTTATTTGACATCTTAAAAAAGTCTCGTGACACGCTGCAAAAAAATGATTTTCAAGAAAAAAATCTTAGTATTTTTTTTTGTTTTCAGTAAAAATATAAAAAAAATCTTAAATTAAGATGCTTTTTCTTGATAAGTGAAACGACCCAAGAAAATAAGTCTAGTTTTTAGACCAAAAATATAAAATGTAAGTGATTTTGTGCATAAAACAAGCAAAAAAATAATAATAATCTGCCAATGGGGTAAGCAACAAAAAAATCTTGAAAATTTTTCTTAAACATTTAATTCAAGAAAGATTCAAGAAAAATTAGCTTACACCATTGGCAGATTTTTTTTTTGCTTGTTTTATGCACAAAATCACTTAAATTGGATATTTTTGGTCTAAAAACACTTATTTTCTTGGGTCGTTTTTCTCATCAAGAAAAAGCTTAATCTTCATTTTAATTTAAGAATTTTTTGATATTTTTACTGAAAACAAGACTAAAAATACTAAGATTTTTTTTCTTGAAAATAATTTTTTGCAGTGCATGGCCCCTTTAAATGCAAATTCTACTGTACCGTGGAAACATGTGTGTCAATGCATTGGTGCACACCAAACAAGCGGGCCGAGACCACTGAAAGGCTACGGGCCGCGGTCCACTTCCGAATGCACTCTGATGTGGTTTGAAATGTTAACGCAACACGGACTAAAGACATCTAAACAAATTAAAAACAGGAAATGATAACAACATGCAACCCCCAAAGTCACACAATTTGTTAACAATGGTTAGAGCGGTTATTAAATATTTGTTTGTGAGTTAATAAGTTACAGGCAATGTTTAGACTCTTTTAAACATTTTATAAACTCTTCAGGGTTAAAAATAAACATTCAATGAGCTAGCTTTGCACACAACATTGTTTTGGACGGTCTGCAAAATATGTTGCAAAAACACTACCAATCAGGTTGTGACCTTATCCTGATGCCTTTACGTTTGTTTTGCAGTTAAAAATACATGCAAGCACTAAGCAAACTGCGAACATATATATTTTGATTTTTTTTTGCACCAAACCAAAAGAACTGAACTACAAGTGTTAACACGACCATAAGTAATAAATGCATTAAATTTGAGCCCATTAAAAGCTTCTAGATGAAGCTCTTGTGACGTATTTAAAACCAAACGCTATTCACAAGTCTTGCATGGGTTGCTAAGCACTACAAGCATGGCAGTCTGCTGTGCAATGACTGTAGTGTACTTGCATGTTTTGCACACGCTGTGAAAAAAAAAAACTTAACCAGACGTCTGCAGCCTCACGCCACAAGAATGGATTCATTCACTGGTGGCACATGTCTTTAATTTCTCAGCGTGGTGCGTCGTAAGTCACCATCACTGACTGACTGTTTATCCACACACATGGCCATAATGCACCCATGCATACACTTGTCTATAGCTTCAATGTTGTCTTGTTCCTGAACTGACCGGGGTAAACTGCACAAAATCAGCGAGGTACAATCACATGGGAGGTTTTATATAAGACACAAACAAACAAACAAATTTGATTGTACAGCTTCACACAAAAGAGGCCGCTGGCGTGTACAAACCTGTTACGCATTAGAGATCAAAGATCTGCGCAAAACACTTATTTGTGATAAACAAATATCATAACTCTCCTGAGACCGACTGAAGAGAGAATTGCAAGATTCACAGACACAGATGCTAACCCTGAGCGGACCAATCTACATCCACTGATTGTGCTTTCAAAACAATTACATTGCCCAATAAGAATAAAAGAGATAGAGACAACAATACAGAAGAGACAAATGTCATGCAAGCCGTCCAAACCTGGAGTCTTATTCTTCTTGTATCACCGGTGGCGTCTGTGCGGTGACAGATCGAATCTCTTTTGTGAATGTGGGACAGCACACGGGCCAAGACACAGTAAATCACCACCAGCAAATGCAGAACTGGACCAAACCAGCAGCAAATGTGTTTATGGGCCCAGTACTCCAGACACCGAGTCTGAACCAATGCCCGTATACTTAAAGCTCAATTTTAGCTTAAAAACTTATATGAAGGAGTCTTAGCTTAAAAGAGCGATTCTGGACCGATCTGACAGCAAGGAAAATACAAAAAACACAAAAACCTTGTTGCTATGTATGACAGTCTTTTGAAGATTGTGATTGGTTGGTTGTCCAAGAAGGAAAAATATTGCTTTTAAGTATAGGGTCTATTAAAAGCCATCAATTACAAATTACAGATATACTTTTTCCTATTTAACCGTCATCACACACATGAAGTATGTGTTTTCTTTATTTTTTATGTGCAATGCTGTTAATGCCTACTTAAGGTATTTGATTGGAAATAAACGGCGATATGAGGTTCTGTAAGTTCTTGTGATCACTTTGCTTATAGACGTCTGTAACAGACCCAAATCATATCTGCTATTTTTTCCAGTTGTCGAATCAGTTACTGTAGTTATGTACACTGTTAAAGGATTACTCCACTTTCTTAAAAAAAAAATCTGAAAATTTACTCAACCCCGTGTCATGCAAAATGTTGATTTTTTTTTTGTTCAGTCAAGAATATTTTTTTTTTTTTTTTGGAAAAACATTCCAGTATTTTTCTTTGTTTAATCGACTTTATTGGACCTCAACAGTTCACAGTTTCAATGCAGTTCTAAACGATCACAAACGAGGCATAAGGCATTACGCAATTACGTGAGGTCGCGCTGGCACGTCACAAGACCGAAGATAGACGAGAAGTTGTGGTTTAAAAGTGCATATTTTTATTTTTCTTGTCAAAAATGACAATCGCTTCGCTAGATAAGACCCTTATGCCTCGTTTGGGATCGTTTAGAGTCCTTTGAAACTGCAATTTTAAACTGCATTAAAACTGTTACGTGTTGGGGTCCATTAAAGTCCATTAAAATGAGAAAAATCCTGGACTGTTTTCCACAAAAAACATAATTTCTTCTCGACTGAACAAAGAAACACATCAACATTTTGGATGACATGGTGGTGAGTAAATTATCTGGATTTTTTTATTTTAAGAAAATGGATCCTTTAAGCCTTTTAAAAGTCCATCGATACTCTTAAAAAACCTTAAGACCTCTTTTAAGGGTTAGGATGCTTTCTGAATTACTTCTTACTTTAGTAGGATCTTTTTTTTAATTTTAAGGGGACATTTCTACCAATTTTCTAGAGAAATAGTAAAGAAAAGCTGGATGGGATAGAAATGATGTGAATGTGTTGAATGTGCAAACTTTAGTGTCAAAAAGAAGGGTAAAAAATCTGTCACTGAAACAATACCCTTTAAAAGGTCCTAATATGCACCCATTAGGTACAACAATGTACTTTTTAAAGTGTATCTCCCCAGTGACTGCTTTTGTATGTTTTCTCTAACAGTGTACAAAACCATATAGTTACTGTACTTCAAAAAAAAAAGAGAAATATCAATGTTATGATTTACTATTAACAATATTTGAAACTCCAGAATAATATAATGAAGAAATAAGTGTTGCACATGGTCACATAATCTAATAGACTTAACCGCATGTAATGCACGTATTGTAAATATCATTTGTTTAATAATAATTTCATATCTCATTACACATCAGTATATCATTACATTTATACCATGGCATTATCAAGTTCAATATTACAGCTCTGTTAAGGAAAGCATTCAGATTTAGCAAAATTGTTCTTGGCACAAAGTGCAAAAATATTGACTTTGAATAACACGATTGGTATGATGATATTTCTTAGTTAAAGGCATTTTGTCATTTCTGCACTGACCTTTAATCTGAAACAGGGTTCAGTGGTCCTCACACAAGAGATACCCTCTGATACATTGAGCTGTGGTGCTTATGTGGGTGTTGCAAGTTCAAGTCTCATATACTTATTCTCCTCTGTGTCTGTCAAAAAGGTGCCAAAAGAAAAGAGGACAGTGAACTTGATAGGTTTACTCGATACAACCTCAGATCAAAACCTTTCCACAAACATCAGTTATTGTTACTCACTTTCCCCCTCTGTTGGTCAGCGAGGTGTCCGGCTGACCACTTTGCATGCCTTTCTAGAAAACTTGCCAGATAAAAACAATTACACATAATTTGTGGGATACTTGTGGTGTCCTGTTGCATAAATAAGGATGTAGACCATAAAACATGTACACACAGTGTGTTAACTGATATGCTTTGGGTGGAAGTTCTCTGTAAGTGACTTGCTGAGAAGGACAATACAAAGTGTGTTCACATAAACCACCACTGATTTCACGCTTGACAATGTACAAAAGCATCCATTAACTAGTTGTGTTAAGGTAAATGAATGAGAAGCAGTCAAAAGAGATCCTGTGGCATCTGAAATCCACAAACCCTCTTACAATATTAAATAACAATATATGATGCTAATAGCAATAAATGTCTAGTCCATTTTAGTACAAAGCTGTCAGAATACGAGACAGCCTTTAAATAGCATCTTAACCACAAAGTACTTGCGTGTGGGTGCACTGAGGCCAGGAGAAAAACACCTTGCCAAAAAGTATAAGCGGTTATACCTCGGCCACGGTGAATAGCTGCCGTATGAGAGCCTCTGGAGAACTCTTACAAAAATACTTGGCAGCCAAGAGCAAGAAAAAAAATATATATGCACTAAACACGCCTTTATCTCCTTTCCCACACATCAAAACCTCCCCCAAATTTCGCGCCGCCCCTACCAAACCCTTCAGGAGTCAGCACATCCAGCATTCAGTCCCAGGCTGGATTCAGAGTGGCATCTACTGGGGTCATCAAACTGAGCTTCAGATTGAATAAATAACGTGCACATAACCGGGACTGTGGTTTAGAGTCGCTTTACGCGCTGCTCTCGACTTGGTTCATCTCTACCTGATGGTGCGCAAAAGTGGACCGTGGAAAGCTTTGCACGCGCTGTGATCGCATCAGAGGATTTTGCTTTTGTGAGTTTACGATATCAGCTTCACACTGAGCTCTTGCATTTGTTTATATGAGGAGGCAAGAACTGTTTACGCAGACGGACCTGCATCTTAACCAAATGGATGCGCAATGATGGATTAATCGCTTTCGAAGGGATCAACTCATGTAACTTTCACCAGGCAACAGCGCAGCGCCCTGATAAACCCCTGCGGATTTTATATCACCAACCTTTACCTGATTTTTATCCCCTGGTTTCAAGATGACATCGGGGTATTTGATAAGGTCGCTGCTCGTGCTCTTTCTTGCGCTCTTCTCTGCCAATGCAAGCAACTGGCTGTAAGTGCACAGTGTGATATTTTGACTTGTGTGTTGTTGTATGTATATGTTATGACTAAAGTCACTCAGTTCCCAAAGGAAATTAATAAGCTGTCTAATTGATTTTAATCTGCACAAGTGAGATAATTCAGAAAGGTTTCTCGTAGATTTAACGATTACAAATTAAATTGACTTGACAATTAAAAAAGCTTGATTATGAAACTTTCGTAAAAGTGCTTGTGAATAGCAAAATCTTTCTTTAGAGTGTTTCCTGCAATTCTGTGACATTGACAGAAAGCACAAGGCGTAAACAGTAAAATGCGTATTAGTATGTTGCGCAATAGTTTATAAACTTTAGATTACGCGAATGCATGTGCGTTTATGCCCGATACAAAATATGAGGAAATGAAACAGGTATTTAGGGAGTGAAAGCAACACAGTGTCAGCCACTTTTTTAGTTGTGCACAGCTGCGCTTTTGGCGCTTTTACGCACATCCTGGAGAGCAATGCATGGGTATGACAGCAATAACAGCATTGGACATCATAGTCAGCGCATTAAAGTTGTATAAATAAATCATTAAAAGTAGTTTGCACACAATAGTTGACTTGCTTTCGATATACCTGAATAGAATTGAAGTGGTTTGTTAAGGCCAGACTAAGATTTATTGTCCATGTGCGCATTTCTGGGTGTTCAGGTTTATATATATTTGTATCCCCAGGGCAAAAACAACATCGTTTAATCTCTCTATATGAAGTTTTCGATGGAATAGTTTTTAACTAAAGGCGTGGTAACAGGTCTCGTGCATGTAGAGACACGCTATACACTAAAGTAAAACCTCCTGCCTGTCTAGAAAATATGATCATTCTGACAGGAGTCTCTACAATACACCATTCCCCTCTCAGGACAGGTATTAGCAGGTAACCAAATAGACATTAGACAAGTTTACTTTGCCAAACAAAAAAAAAATGTGCACGTGGGTATGAAGCTCAAGGCTGCCCTAAGGAATTTAAAACAAATGATAAATAAATGTTCCTTAAGCATTTTAAACAGATTTCAATTCTAAAATGTTTGCTGTCATATTTAACACAGGTCGATATATAAAAAAAGAAAACGCAGTTTTAAATAAAAAAAGTTTTAAATAGTTGTTGTTTATAATAAATTAAAGTGTCATTTTAAAATAATTTATGTAGTATTTATTTAAATGCATAACATTATATTAAATGTATAACATTTAAGCATTATGATGTTTATTAATTTAAAAAAATATATTCAGATTAATGCTTAATGGAAGGGACATTAAAACTAAGAATAACTAATGTAAATTCAGGCAAATTGAGTAAGTTTTTGTCATGGATATACATTTACGCGAATTCGTTATCTGCTGTATTATCTGAATTACTGCATGACTCCTTTTACAAATATTTCAATAAATTCGTTCCGGGAAACATCTTTATACAGGTCATTATTCTTATAAAAAGCCATACTTTTTTCTTTTGCCAATATTACTGCTTAACATAAAATTTTCCTCCTAAAAATATGTCGCAGGTTTATGTAACAAAACAGTTGCATTTGATCCTTACCTTTTCTTGTCTCTTAGATGAAAAGATATGTCTTACTATTTATGCTTTGTCGTTTACAAACAAAAGCAGAGTGAACATAACACTAAGTAAACTATTTTATTATTCATAGTTTATTAATAATAAAATGTTTTATACTTGAATTACTCAATATAATTAGTATTATAATTGTATGTGTTTAATATCTTACTCTCTCCAAACATTTTCTCAGTCTATAGGATAAATTTCGTTGAATGTTTGAATGTCACATTATAAACATCATAATAGGTATAATATTAATACATTATATTGAGTGTTTTTTAGCTTATTATTCTTTCATCAGTTGAGAGCGAATAAAAGAAACTGATAAACGTGATGCTCAAAAAGTTCACGCGTTACTCAACAGCCATAAAGAAATGTTTTGAAGTACAGCTCAGGGCTTTTTATTTGTGAGATGTGTGAATGTATTTTTCTTGAGCTTGTCCATCAGCACCTGTGTGAAGGTTTGAGATGCGCAGGTGCAGGTCACGAGAGCACCTGCGCACCTCAAACATCCATCAACAGCACGCGCTTAATCACAAAATATAAACTCGCCACAACGACTCATGACTAAAGTCCTGTGTGATATTTTATGACTCACTTATAGTCGTTGTTTTGTGTTCAAATGTCAACAATGAATCATTAATTATACACCAGAAAACAAATGTTTGTCTGTCTGTCTCCCTGTCTGAATTCAGATCTAAAAGTTACAATGTTTAAACAGTACCATGGTTTTGTGCTTAGTCCACAGGCCATGAGAAATCTTTATGGCATCAATCACAAATATTAATTTATGTCATTTATTGCCAGTTTGTTTGGATGAGTGATAGAGTACAGTGATACATTTTTGCATGGGATGGAAAGAATAGTGTTTTGGATGTTTGAAAGCATGGGTCAGTCAATAAATAGTTCACAGCTGAGCAACATGAGATGAGAGAAACCCCTAATGCGAAATATATCCTGGTGCCGAGCGATGAGAACACAAATAACAGCAGTGACAACAGAGTAATGAAGTTGTAGGACCTGTTGTTACATACCTTTACTCATACAGCAGCCTATATTACAAGTGTCTTTTTATTAAAAACAGACAATTACATTGTTTTAATCAAGTAAAATAACAAATACACCAAAAGAGTTTAAGATGTTCATTGTTTTGATCGTTGATTCTTATCTATAGATGCTCATTAATCCAAATTCATATTCTTATGATGTTTTACTCTGGGGACAATTTTGCAAATTAAGACTGAGAGCACCATCAGTCCATGTAATGAAAGATTAAAGTATCATTTGCAAACTAATTTCTTCAATTTGTTTTAGCGCTATATGATGCTTTATTCTGAAATAGTTAAAGGTAATAGTTAAAGGATTAGTCAATTTACTCACCACCATGTCATCGAAAATGTTGTTGTCTTTCTTTGTTAAGTCAAGAAGAAATTATGTTTTTTGAGGAAAACATTCCAGGATTTTTCTCATTTTAATGGACTTTAATGGACCCCAACACTTAACAGTTTTAATGCAGTTTCAACGGAGTTTAAGGGACTCTAAATGATCTCAAACGAGGCATATGGGTCTTATCTAGGGAAACGATTGTCATTTTTGACAAGAAAAATAAAAAATATGCACTTTTAAACCACAACTTCTCGTCTATCTCCGGTCCTGTGACGCGCCAGAGTGACCTTACGTAATTGTGTAATGCCATAAAAAGGTCACGTGTTACATATGTGAAACGCACAATTGCGGACCCTTTTAAACAATAAACTGACACAAAGACATTAATTAGTATCATTCGATATACAACAACATTGGAACGGTCCTCTTTCACAACACTGGGCGGTAGTTTCGCATACGTCCTCCGTGACCTCTTAATGTGATGACGTATTGCGTGAGGTCGCGCTGGCACGTCACAGGACTGGAGGAAGATGAGAAGTTGTGGTTAAAAAGTGCACATTTTTATTTTCTTGTCAAAAATGACAATCGTTTCGGTAGATAAGACCCTTATGCCTCGTTTGGGATCGTTTAGAGTCCTTTGAAACTCCGTTGAAACTGCAATTTTAAACTGCATTAAAACTGTTACGTGTTGGGGTCCATTAAGGTCCATTAAAATGAAAAAAATCCTGGAATGTTTTCCTCAAATAACATAATTTCTTCTCGAATGAACAAAGAAAGACATTTTGAATGACATTGTGGTGAGTAAATTACCTGGATTTTTTTTTTAAGAAAATTGACTAATGCTTTAAAGGTCCATACTGAAAAAACTCCCCCAACAAACTTACACTCAGAAACGTCCATTAACAATTTCCAAACAATTGATTATTCCTCAAAATCTGTATCTTCATCTGATACAGACTCAAACATAAGATCTGTTTACACACACACAGAGCTACTGAAGGAGCTGCTCTGTGAAACAGCCAATCAGAGCAGAGCTCCTCATCATTATTTATGACCCTTTCAAATAAGGTAATAATAGACCATTTCATTCTAAAGGTAAATCATAGGGTTGTAAATGGACATGTAAAACTGACTCTGGATCATTTTTGCACTTAATAAAGACACGTCGCTTCAATGTAGATATCAGAGAACAATTTAACAAATTATTACAATGCATTCTTTGGCACCTTTAAACACCCTTTGCTCAAGTTTGTTTTTGGAAATCTGTATGGGCTCAAATACAACACCCTCCTCTGTACCTACACTGTAAAAAAAAATCCGTAGAAATTTCAATGTTATTGCAGCTGGGTTGCCGGTAATTTACCGTAGATTTACATTTATGTTATTAACTGGCAAGAGCTTGTTCAAAGTTAAATAAATTTTAAATATTAACAAGTCTTTATCTTTACAGAATAAAACTATACAATAACAGCCTCATGCAAAGCATTCTGGGAACCAGAAATCATCATCAACCTTTTTCTGTTTTTTGCTTCAGATTTTGTTTCCCAGAATGTTTGGCTTGATGCTGTTTTTTTAGTTTTACTCTGTAAAGACAAAGACTTGTAAATGTTTAATGTTCATTTAACTTTGAACAAACTCTTGCCAGTAAATAACATAAATGTAAATCTACGGTAAATTACCGGCAACCCAGCTGCAATTTCTACGGATTTTTTTTACAGTGTACTGTGCCTAAAGCTGTGATTTCCCCTTCTCGTAATTTTTCTTACAGTACCTGAAAGTATCCTCATGGGATCTTAATCTTCAATCTTATTTTGTATCTGTGTGAAGTCTAGAATGAAAGAGAGACATGCAAAGTGTATGATGATCCTCCAGAAACATGGTTGAGGACTATAGTCTACGTCACAGGTCTGCAGCAGCGTATGTGTTTGTATATCTCATATTTAGATTGTTTAAACTAAAATATTCACTGAAAAACAGGAAGTTCAACTACAAACAAGCTCAAGAAACAAATATTAAAATCCTAGCAACAAACATTGTTTATATCATCAGTAATGATGTCAGCATGATTTACTTTGGACATCACAAACAGCTTATAGAAATGAGTTAGCATGTTCAGTTCAATTACTTCCTTAATTGCACTGCTGATCAATTTATCGATGAAGTTAAATAAGATAACACTGCCCTCTAGAGTTAAAGACAGATGCTTAGGTTTACCAGATTCACAACATCAGTGAGTCACTGTGGTACCGAGAACTCAAGAAGTGTTTGTCAGAAAAACGGAGTTGTGTATGCCTGACACGTTTGTTTCTGAAAACATGAAGCGTGTTGTGATGAGTGTTTGACTGACATTTAAACCAGTCGAGCTGTTGTTGTCTGAATGTAGAAAGTTGCAATGATCAGAAACATTCAAGCAAGCAATTATGCATTTAAAAGATGTCTAATAGCCGTCCAAAACGCAAGGCAAGTAAAAATTTAAACATAGCCCAAAAATAAATAAAATAAAATAAATCCATAAATGAAAGCAATGACTGATCACTTTGCTTACATGATGGAATATCAGACCAGTTAAAAAACGACATGTAACCAAAGTTTATTTCAAATATAAGTGTGTTACTCATAGCCGGACTTAACTTAAAGGGTGAAATGACGGCTATTGCTTGCTGGGATGTGAGAGGTGTCATTATGCAATGTGCTTAAGATATATGAATAGAAAATATAAAGGATTCGTTTATCAAAACAGTAAATTATTTACTTACTCTCATGTCGTGCCAAACCTGTATGGTTTTCTTTTTCTGGGGAACACAAGAAGGAATTGAAGTAACAATTGTTCACAATTTTTTATACAATGACATTGAATGGATGTTTAAAAAGAACACAAAATCAAAATAAAATGATCAGATACGTCATAGATCATATGTCCCGCTATATTTCTATGAAATCTGCTGAAGTCATAAACCTGTGTGAGAAAAACAGTTGTTGTTAACTGACCCCCTTTTTTTTTTAAGGTAAACTATTCAATAAAAACTAACAATTTCCTTTCAATTGCAAGGTAATACTATAAAACGAAGAAATATATTATTATAATAGCAAAATGTTGTTCTTGTATTGTGATACAAGAAAATCCAGTTACATTACAGTATGTGTGACCCTGGACGACAAAACCAGCTTGAGAGTCAATTTTTAAAATAATCTAAATATTGAGAAAATCGCCTTTAAAGTTGTCCGAATGAAGTAGTAACACATATTATTAATGATAAATAAAGTTTTTACATTTTTACTGTAGGAAATTTACAAAATATCTTGTAGCTATTGCTACAAATAGACCCATGCGACTTATGACCGGAAATAAGTCGGTGAAAAGCATCAATTCCCTCAAAAATGTTTAAGTGTAAATTTGTCCAACACACAGCTTTTAATACACAGACATGAGTGTTCAGTGACGCACAGTTGACAAATATGTAAATATCAAAATATTGTTATAAACATCATGAGATTGTGGCCCTTGGATGCCATAACACGTACGTTTATTTGCTTGTGCAGGTCTGCTATTTACCTTCACGAATTTACACCAAAGACTTTTCTCTTCAAAACAGGAAACGTCAACATTTGATTATTCAATATCCACAGAGAAAATTTCATGTGGAGATCTCCTACTGTGAATATGCATCCTCTTATTATTTCGTTTGTTTATACACCAAAGATCGAGGCGAATAAATGTATACAGCCTGGCATCTGTACACGTCGTCTTATTCCCTCCCGACGTCTCTCGTACGGAAAGGTTGCGTGCTAAGTCACGCTCGGGCTAAGCCATCTGGAGCCGACAGTGCTCGGAGGCCAAAGCAGTGTAATTCAACACAAACATGACAAAAAGAAAGGAGGAACCATGCTCCAGGTGGGACGCTAAAACTAAAACCTCCCAGGAAGAGGTTTCTATCCGTCACAATCCCACAGTCGGCTCTCCCTATTTTTCTAATCTTAGTATAAAGCAGATTATTCGAAAACACGAACAGCGGGAAGCGATAGAAACGGAGAGCAATGAAAACAAAATGACCCACGAACCCTCACGGCCTAAACTATCTTTTTCCCAGATGAAACGTTTTCAAAACAGTGCACCAGAATTTCCACAGGTGTTTTGTACGTCAAAATCCTTGATAGGATTGCAAGAGAGCATCTGGTACTGATATCTTATATTCTAAATCCTAGAAAGGACACGGCTCTCCGGCCATTTGGCTGCCAGATTCATACTGGGGTCAGGATCTTAAAGGTAATTTACAATTGGTGGAACAAACAAAAGCTGTAAACATGCACGCAAATTCAAACCATGCGCTAGTCGCTAACAGATGCTTTACATGATGAAAACACATCACATCGAGCCAGAAAGCAGAACGTGTGTGCATCAGGCCTGTGATGTCATCGGCGAGATTATCAAAGCTCGTGAGAGGGGAGATGATGGTCTTGTGGACGAGGAGGTGTTTGTTTCTTATCTGCCCCAGCCATGGCCCACCAAATCAGCTCTTGTCAACAGCAAAGAGGAGCAGGAAGAGCTGGGATTTACATGTGCCGTTTTTAACTCTAGCATGTAAAGAGTGTACGGCAATGTTAAGATGAGCCCTTGAAATCAAACAGACCTCAAGACACTACTATAAATACACGCAATAATGTGACAAAAGCTTCGTGACAAGGACAACGAGAGTTGTGAGTCACGTTCGCTTGCCTTTGTTTTGAGGGTTAGCCGTGAGCCACGATCTGAATCAACAAACCGCGCGATCTCTTGTTCTTGCTTCGCACTTAATTAGGTATTTACAGAACGCAGCGCCTTCAAAGCCATTTCACGGACTTTCCACCATAATACTCGTAGACGTGTGTTTGAATTAGTCAGGGCCACACAAAAAGACAAACAAAAGGCAACTGACAGACCACAAGCCCATCCGTGACAGCACCTGCACGCAACCCGCTAAAGTCACCAGCCCACTCCTTGAACAGAAACGACTTTGATGTCATGACTGTACCGACTGTAATAAAGCGTCTTTGGTCTTGGCATGTTGGCCGTGATATTTGCGAGCATGCAACAAGGCCTATTTTTATAAAAGATGGAGCATGAGTGAGCTCAACAGACTCTTATAAGTGCTACCTTCATCCATCACATCTCACACGAGTGTTTCCCTCGACCCCCTGGCCCTGGAGGTGATGTGGGAAGATAATCTATCCGTCTCTCTCAACATCCCCCTTACCTCATCTAACACAGCTTTCCAGGAACGTCACGGGACGGCCACGGCGTTTACATTACTGCTGTTTGCGCTTGGGAGTCCTTTAAACAAACAGAGCTATGTGGGGTCACCGAACTTGTGGAATGATGCGCAGGTCGACCACTTCTTCAAACAGTATTTGCGCTTTCTCCTTCCAGCGTCAACGTTCAGAAACTCTTTGCTGTCAACTAAAACACTGTATGCATCAGAAAAGTGAACATATATTTATTGTTTTTGCTTTTTTTTAGATACCTAGCAAAGCTGTCATCGGTGGGGAGCATCTCCGACGAGGAAACATGCGAGAAGCTTCGGGGTCTCATACAGAGGCAGGTTCAGATCTGCAAGCGCAACGTGGAGGTGATGGACGCAGTCCGCCGGGGTGCCCAGGTCGCCATCGACGAGTGCCAATTTCAGTTCCGCAACAGACGGTGGAACTGCTCGACGCTAGACAGCGTTCCTGTGTTTGGCAAAGTGGTCACCCAAGGTTAGTCAAGTAGTTCCCTGCTGTTACAACATGAAGATTGGGATAAGAGACTGTGTGGGTTGTTAATGGTTATTTGCTTGTCACAGGTACAAGGGAAGCTGCCTTCGTGTACGCCATATCTGCTGCTAGCGTAGCTTTCGCAGTGACCAGGGCCTGCAGTAGCGGGGAGCTGGATAAGTGCGGCTGTGACCGTAACGTGCATGGTGTAAGTCCAGAAGGTACGTCTGTTTTGTTGGAGTTATTGTAGTCTATGCCTCAGACAGAACGCCCACAAAACGCCCTCGGTCTGAACCCTAACTGACTGATGTATATTGCACACAAAAATCTCATTGTCGTAAGCGTAATTCTGATAAGTACTTTAAACACAAAAACATTCCCAAATGATCACATCCCATTTCAATTTTCATATCTTGTACGTTTAACTGATGAGTGAAGAAAATATTCAGAATAGCCAAGCAATAGTCATCATTTCACTGTCTAGGTTAACTGTAGACCTGAAAGAGATCGACTGAGTAACCAACTTCTACTTGAATTAGGTTACGTCATGCACATAACTTGTGAGATGCCTGTAACCAAGGTCAACGTTTGATTTATTTTTGGGCTATGGTAAGACGCTGGACAGCCCAATTTTACCTTGTTTTAGCCTAGGCTGTGTTTGAACACCTATTGGATGTCTTTTAAACTCAAAAGCTTGCTGGTGTATTGCGTATCAACCCATATATATTTTTATATCCATGATTGCTTCATCTCAATAGGTTTCCAGTGGTCGGGATGCTCTGACAACATTGCGTATGGAGTTGCCTTTTCTCAATCTTTTGTGGATGTGAGAGAAAGAAGTAAAGGACAGTCATCTAACAGAGCTCTGATGAACCTTCATAACAATGAAGCAGGGAGAAAGGTAAACATCATCTTACACTTTAATCTAGAAGTGAAAACATCACCCATTTACAGTCAATAAAGTTATTTTTACCATCTAAAGGCAATTCTAAACAACATGAGGGTGGAATGCAAGTGCCACGGCGTTTCGGGCTCCTGCGAGGTGAAGACCTGCTGGAAAGCCATGCCACCTTTCCGTAAAGTCGGCAACGTCATCAAGGAGAAGTTTGACGGCGCGACAGAAGTGGAGCTACGCAAGGTGGGCACAACCAAGGTCCTGGTTCCACGCAACTCCCAGTTCAAGCCACACACAGATGAAGATCTGGTGTACCTGGAACCGAGCCCCGACTTCTGCGAACACGATCCCAGAACGCCGGGCATAATGGGAACTGCGGGGCGCTTTTGCAACAAGACCTCCAAGGCCATTGACGGCTGCGAGCTGATGTGCTGCGGCCGAGGGTTTCACACAGAAGAGGTGGAGGTGGTGGACCGCTGCAGCTGTAAGTTTCACTGGTGCTGTTACGTCAAGTGCAAACAGTGTCGCAAGACGGTCGAGATGCACACGTGTCGGTGATCCACAGAACTTTCCGGAATGGTTTCCACTTCCCAGACAACGAAACGCATACAAAAAGGGAAGAAATGCGGACATTCCCAGGCATTTCAAAGAATGATAGAGGAACATGTCATACATGAGACACTTTAAAATATAGGGGCTTGAAAATAGTTGCAAAACCCAAAGTCCCACTGAGAGTATTTTTCTCTCCTGTTGCATTTGTAATTGTGGTCGCTCTCTTATTTTTATTTTTATATTTTTTTAACTTATTGGAATCGAATAGAGAGTGGATTTTTAATGTGACATGCACCGGGGGAGTGCCAATGGGAACAAAGTTATTTACAGACATTGACCCAGACGGATTAGGGGCACATCAATACGGTGAAAGGTGTCCAAAAGCCTTTCCATTGTTAATGCTGCTTTAGGGTTTCATCATGAAAGATGGACATTGGACTAACACTACACGTTGGAACGGAGTGCAGGTGTACATCTGCTTTACGAGACTAAGTAGATTTTTCAATACATGTGGCCGTTCGTTCCTATATAGCTGTGATGCTGCTTGAATTCAAGAATCACTCACCAACAATGTACAGCTTTGGTCTTCTGTAGAAGTATTAAAGCCCGCCTGTGTCTGTAGGGATGAAAAACCAACTCCGGTTAAGATGGAGTGGACTATTACACTTACCAGGGAGTGTTAGGCTCACAGAAGGGTTAAGAAAAACTAAAAACAGTATCAACTATTGACGCAGACAGCCAGTGCGCATATCATTGGTGCTGAGCCGTAATCACACATTTTGGGAAAAAATGAAAACTCGTTGACTCGGAGTGCTTGGATCATGGATTCTGTGCACATTAAAGATAGCACTTTTCCTTACATACCACAAATAAACAAATCTCCAAGCATTCCCTGCACCGTTAGCCAGACCAAGTGACTGAATTATTTATGGTCAATATCTACAATACCATAAAACCAAGCTTTCCTTTAGTAAAATTGCTATTCAGTATGCTTTTAAAGAAACATAGATTTGTAAAGACTTATACACTGAAGAGGATTATATTTCATATGAATGTATGGTAAATTGAAATATATGCTGTGTCAAAGACTGACATCCTTGTGCCGTTTCTTATTAAGTGAATATGACAATTAATTTATGCATTTTCGAGATGCTTTTATGCATTACAAGGTGTACATTTAATCCGTATGCGTGTTCCTTTGGATCGCTCTACCAAAGAGGTACAGAAATTGGTATTCAATACTAAAAAGACATAAAGGTGACTGGGCTTTGTAACTAGCTTAACCAGCAGTACATCCTTGGTAGATCAACACCATCATCATATATTGTAGATCTTGATGGTCAACCAGCGTTACTAGCTAAACTTTGCATGACTTTGCTAGTGTACCAGATAGACCAACAACAAATCAGATCGTTCAGCAGGGCATTACAGATTAATGGTCTTCACAGATACATGTTTTACAGGTTTAACACAAGGATTTAAGTTATAACAAAATATCTACACACTGTATTTTTGGGTTTAACACCGTCTTTCTGTCTAACAGAGCAATGTCACTTACAGGGTCATTAGGATATCAAAGCCACACCTTTAACCACAAACATTTGCTTTGGTCGTACCAATCCTGCACACAGCTGCCTAGTGACACTGCAACAGAACAATAAATATTTATAGAAACTATTCATGGAATAATGGCAGGAATGAAGGATGTTGGATGCGCGTGAATGTGGTCCGGTGCACAACAAAGCCACACCATAGATGACCTTCACAAGCTGTTGCCCAGTAGCTTGTAATAAGTGATGCATTTTCCACTCATTATTGAAGGTCTGCCTTATTTTTGCATCAACACTCTTAATAATAAAAGGGCTTCAGGATGACATAGAAGAATCATTTTTGGTTGAATGGTTCCATTAAGGACAGAGGTGTAAAGTACTTGAGTAATTTTACTTGATTACTGTACTTAAGTATTATTTTTGGGGATTTTTACTTTACTTGAGTACAATTAAAAATCAGTACTTTTACTTTTACTTGATTACATTTTTTAAAGAAAAAAAGTACTTTTTACTCCTTACAATTTTATTTACAGTCAAAAAGTACTTCTATTTTAGAGATCTATTTTTGCTTGCTCTGTCAAACCAATTGAATTGCGCTGATGGTCAGTTTAATTGAAATGTTATTTATTCTGGAGCCTTTGGACCACACTGAGGAATTGGCCAACAGTTCATCTAATGATGAAGATTTTTTGCTTCTTTGAAATCGACAACACATGAAGTGTGACACGTTTTCTGCTGTTAGCAGCCTCGCCATCAAGACTAATACCTTGTTCACACTGTCAGTCCAAATTTTGGTGCATATCTAATTTGACAGACTCACTGTCCACATTGTGTTTGACAACTGTTCAGATCCGATCTGTGCATCCTGTAGCCGTTTTCCGGATTATCTGCACTGTTTCTATGGCAATGACGTTGCGCTGGCATGACAATCTGCCTCGACGTCTGACGTGTTTTATGTGACGTGACAGCATGACGTAACCGAAAAGCTACACAAATGCGATCAGGACGGTAAGACTGAAATGGATTTCAAACCACCTCTGAATGTAGCCTGAAACGGATTAGAAAAACAGATTTCATATGGTTTTTAGCCGTTCACCGTTCTAAATGTGATTGGATTCCTATGGGATATGCATCAAAATCGGATTTGGACTTACAGTGTGAACAAGGTCTAATACACCTTATCCTGCATCGGCTTCCTGTGAGAAGCTGGATAGAGCTTGAAATTTAAGTTAAGTTCGAGGTTTTACAATTTTGAGTAGCATGTTGCATACTAAAATTCATTGTCATTGTCACGGATCTCTGCATTTTTCTGTGTCTGTACCACAGACTTTCTTTTCCGTGTCAGTTTCACGTATTGGTTACTCAATTGTTTTTCCTATTTTCTTACCATTTTCCCGTGAGTTTGGGGTTAGAATGACTTTCTGTAACATAAAATGACATCCAAACCCAACTCCTAACCCTAATGTCAGGCGACAATTGTTTAAAAGTATGAAAAAAATAGTATAAACCAATAGTTAAAGTGACATCCTAACCCAAAGCCCAAATCTAACCCCAAAGCCCAAATCTAACCCCAAACCCACGCGAAAATTGTTTAAAAATAGGAAAAACAATTGAGTAATCAATACGTGAAACTGACATGGAAAAGAAAGTCCGTGGTACAGACACGGAAAAATGCAGAGGTCCGTGACAATGACAAATTCTGTGACTATACCACTGAACTTTGTGAGATCATGTTGGAAATTATGTAGTAGTCTTATAGTTTGATAATGAAATACAATTAAATACAAACAGTTGTAAAGGATAAAACCTTGTATGTGGTTCATTGACTTCATGTTTTTAGAGATTGAAAGCTTAAACATTAATCTCTTGTTTTCCTTCTTCCGGTTACTTTTACTTTTTTAATACTCAAGTACAATTTTAATGTGGTACTTTTTTACTTTTACTCAAGTATAATCCTGGCCAGATACTTTTACTTTTAATTGAGTAAAATTTACACTCAGTACTTGTACTTTCACTTGAGTAAATTTTTTGAGTACTTTTTACACCTCTGATTAAGGATCTTAAACATCTGAAGAACCTTTCTGGTTATTAAGATAATAAAAAAGTTCTTCTAAGAATCTTTGACTTAATGGTTCTTTGAAGAACCAAATGGTTCTTTTATAGCATCGCTGTGAAGAACCTTTCAAGCATCTTTTTTTCTAAGAGTGCAGCTCAAAATATTTTTGTTTTGGTCCATATCGTGTGAATTCATTCATGCATTTTATTTTATTTTATTTTATTTTATTTTATTACCAGTGTTGGGGGTAACACATTACAAGTAACATGCATTACGTAATAATATTACTTTTCTGAAGTAACGAGTAAAGTAACGCATTACTTTATGAATGTACACTTTAATATTTGAGTTACTTTAAAAAAAAGTAATGCAAGTTACCTTTTTCGTTTAATTGATTCGATTAAAAAATATATCTACTGAATTAAACTAAACGTAGTCACATTATGCACTCTATGCGTACACACCTGTGTGGGAACAGTTTGAGTCAGAAACTGAGATGAAAGGCCAGAGCTTGACATTTTTGTGATGAAATATGCAATTTCTGAATGCAGAACTTTTCAGTCATAAAAAACACCTGCAAGGATTGAAAGAGATCCTCAGCCAAGCAAAAGTAACGCAAAAGTAACTAAAAAGTAATGTAAGCATTACTTTCCATGAAAAGTAACTAAGTAAAGCAATTAGTTACTTTTTTTGGGAATAACTTAATATTGTAATGCATTACTTTTAGGGATGCACCGATATGGAAATTTTGGCCGATATCAATAACCGATAACTCTTTATATTTGGGGGGCGATAACCGATATATAGGCCGATAAATATTCATATTAATTTCACAATGAAAAACTCCCAGACCGCGGACATCTTGTCTTTGCGCTAGACTAGCATACTCTTCTTTAGCCCGCAACACGTGTCATCTTCTTGCTATGTCACAGAAAGCACCAATCAAAACTCCACATGGCCAGCAATGACCAAGTAAAGTGGTTCAACAAACCGAAATAATCCATCATTTATCGGCTTTCATTTATCGGCCTAATTTTACTATCAGACCGATAACCGATAATATTAAAAATAAACAGTTATCGGCCGATATATCGTGCATCCCTAATTACTTTTAAAAGTAACTTTCCCCAACACTGTTTATTACTGCATTGTTGGAAATAAAGGTACAAGGTATTAAGGTGTGGGTGGTATACCTTTTGTACCTTAAAAGGTACATATCTGTACGAACATGGGCACAAATTAAGGCTTTTTGGCTTTGGCTCTATCATTCAAAAAAAAAAAAAACATGTTTAAGTTAATCATTTTTTAACACAATCAACATACAAATGTCTGCTACAAATGAACACTTTGGGGCGGTTTCCCTGACATGGCCTATACTTGTCCCAGACTAAAATGCATATTTGAGCTGCCTTAATTTAAAAACATCTTGCACTGACATATCTGAACATATATCAGTGCCATTGTTTTGTCTCAAGATGCTCACTAGTATTGTTTTTTGTAAGCCATGTTTGTAAAAACTGCTGTCCGAGAAACTGCCCCTTAGTTTGTTTGTGGGACCTACCGCATAGGTGGGCTTCATTGTAACAAACAGAGGGTTTGTTGTAACACCTGCTAGAAAATTTAGTTTAAACACAAAAAAAGTCTATATACTAAAGGTGGATATTGTTTATATATCTGCCTATAATAGATAGATATCCACACATTCATCCATCCATGATCCTTCATCTAAACATCCTTGTATGATGCATCAATGCATAAAGATTTTTTTTATTTATAAAAACACATCAAAACTTTTCACAAAGTCACAGATCATCTTCTGAAGACCAAGGGGCAGTTTCCTAGACAGGGTTTAGATGAATCCAGAACTAGGACTTAGTTACTTTTTTTACAAATATACCTGACAAAACAAAAACCAGTGAGCATCTTGAGACAGAACAATGACACGGATTTATTTTAATATACGTCAGGGGCAAGACGTTTTTAAATGAAGGCAGCTTAAACATGCATTTAAATCTGGGACTAGGATAAACCATTGCCCCCAAAAGTACCGTATTCGGACCTGTATAAATATATTACAATTAACCCTGCATTCGTTTGTGCCCCCTTTAAAAAGGTACTTTTCCAGTTATGAGTGTGACATAGCCTTAAGAGCTATGAAAAATCTTAACTACACAAAAAGCTTTATACACCTTTTGAGAAAATTGCCCAGCCCATTACTCATTAACCCGGTTATCGGATACGACAGCACTTACCATATCAGGCATTCAGTTCACGTAGTGAAGTCCTGCTGTTGTAACAGTAAGACGGGTCGATTACACCCTCCGGTCAGCTGACAATTTTACCTTAAGTATATGTTTCACGTGTCATTAAAAACACATCTTGTGAAAAGGTATGCATCAGGCTGTGGTCCAAAACAGCTCATCATAAATTCAGACTATAGTGTGCTCAGATGTTTACTTCATATTCCTTGCTATGTTTTGGCCATACTGAAGTCTGTTACTAATAAAACACATTGAAGAATGGAAAAAGATGCTTAGGAAAGAGGTGGGCTCACGTTTTATCAGAAGGGAAATTAAAACAAGGGGCAAATCTGTGGATGCTGGCTTGAGAGATCCTCTGAATATCCTGTGTTTGTGAAAGCAGAGATATTGGGCACGGTTTTATTCAATGTGCATTTTTACTATGTATTCATTCAACGGAGACTTTTATACAAAGTGAGCATTTTTCTCAAAGCTTGCTCGATGATTTTAAGGGAGGGAAGGAGGGAGGGAGGGA
The DNA here is from genome assembly GCF_030506205.2 of Paramisgurnus dabryanus. Lineage (NCBI taxonomy): Eukaryota > Metazoa > Chordata > Actinopteri > Cypriniformes > Cobitidae > Paramisgurnus > Paramisgurnus dabryanus. The sequence continues at coordinate 13,413,922 of NC_133350.1, forward strand.
GGTATCCACGTGTGCAGATTGCTTCACTTAAAGAAAGTCTATACTGTAGGTAACTCCCAAAGCAGACAACCTGTGAGAAAATCTCTCCTATGGCTATTTAAGGAAAAGTATGTAGGACACAATACCTGAATGTGGAAGAATCAGTGTATGAGAATAGATCTAAAAAGCGCTTGAGGGAGATTTCACTATGAGAAATCTAATCCTGTCAACAGAATGGCCCTGTCACCGCCTCTTTGATGGAAAATACCACACAGTAATTTAATATTTGGAAAGGCCTTTCCAGGGACATAACATAATTATCAACCTACAATTCAATAAAGGAACTCAAAGATCGGGGGCTTTAGCCTTTCAGCTACTTTTAATATGACTTTGGTCTCGGGAACATTTGTTTGATTAAGCCGAGACATAGACGTGAATTTTCAAAGGTTGGCTGAATACATCATTTTATCAATAATTATACATATTGACGGTGGTCAATCAAGAGCTATGTTTAATATGTACAGTATGCATATATCTATGTTTCACAGAGATGGGGGTAACACTGTGATACACATTTATATGAGTTATAAAACATAATTTACACCCTAAAAAATGTTGGGTTGTTTAGCCCACAACCCAGAATAGGGTTATTGATAACCCAACAACTAAAACATTGCAAGACACTTTGTGTATGAGTACCGACACTAACATTTATATTTAGGAGGTGATGCTCTGCAGGAAACGTTGACTGAAGAGTCCAGGAGTAAAACAGAAACATGCTAGAGGTAAAACTCTCCTCTCTTCTCCCAGGCCTTCTTCAAAACTCCATGATCTCCACCAACATACTTCTCATATTAAAAGAAAACAAGTTAGACGAATGAGACAGATGTTTCTTGTTTATAATGACAGTTGCCATACCCCCAACCCCCTCCTCCTTATAGCATCAAAGGTTGTGCAACAGTATCACGAGGTCTTCACGCAAACATTATTGTGGTACCAAGTGCTAACGCAGAAGTTAGTAATTGGTATTCATCGTGCTAGCATACATTTATCAGGTAGATTGACTCGACGGGGTTCTGTCAGCTCAGTGCGTCTCGGCTCTTTTTAGCTCACCCCAGTGCCACAGACCAACGTAAGTCACTCGCATACCAAAGTTTATTTTTCTTTTGATTCATGTAAGCCTGCAGTAGTAAAAGATTATTGAAGGGGGCTTGATAACTCTGTCCGTGCAGGTAAGAATGCCAAACTACACTACGAACAAAACCATATCCATAATTTTCGATACAAATAGTTTTTCCCTTGCACGCTCATAAAGTGTTTATTGCTTTAAAATGTCTTATTTTGTACCATAGATATTAAAAAAGGTTTAAAATGAATAAGCAACTGGTGTATTTTCCAACCCTTTATCACGGAATTATGTACCTATAGTCACGTAAATTTGTGAATCTTTTCCGTGACACTGTCACGTTTTTCCGCTTTTTTACATGACTGTATCACGTATTTCTATTTACGTGTCATTGTCACGTATTGGTTACTCAACTGTTTTGTCCTATTTTCAAACCATTGTCGCTTCGATTTAGAGTAAGATTTGGTGTTTGCGTTAGGATGTCACTTTAAGTATTGGTTTATACTATTTTTTCTGATTTATTTTTTATATTTTCTGATTTTTAAACCATTGTCGCCTGCCGTTAGGGTTAGAGTTGGGTTTGGTTAAGGATGTCATTTTATGTAAATCTAACCCTAAACCGAAGCTACAATAGTACAAAACATTTGAGTAACCAATACGTGACAATGACACGCACACAGAAATACGTGATACGGTCATGTAAAAAAAAACATAACGGAAAAACGTGACGTGCCACAGATTTACGTGATTATAGGTACGTAATTTCGTGATACTGGGTTGGTATTTAGTGATCAGAAAATAATATTTGAGCTATAAAAGTTCTACACCTAAAGAATTGAATCGTACTCATATCGATAAATCAATAATGTGAAACAAGAAAGCAGTCAAAATACAGTATTACTACATTTGCAATGATAACAAAATCAAATGCATCCATGCCAGCAGGCATCAGTCATATTAAGACAAATAAGTGCCAATAAAGGCAAACCAAAAATTACTAAATGCACCTTTAAACTTAAAACAAAACCTTTAAAAAAAAAACTCAAATGGTTGCCATGCTAAGCAATGTGAAACTATATCCTGGAGCATGCAGGGCCTCAATGCAAAGTATTGTTTTAGCGTGAATCACACAGAATTCCACTACAGAACCTCATCCATCATGAAGTGATAAATATATACAGCCTCCTAACCTGACGCAAGCCCCCCTCCTGGCTGACAAGAATCTAAATTAGTATCCACATATCTGAGAGGTGATGCAATTACTAAAACTATAGCGGTGGTTTCCATACGGACAGAAATCAGACTGAGAAAAGAGGACACAGGTGTAGGGACTATCACAAGGTCACAAAAACCAAAATAATAACAATAAAAAAGATACGGCCTGATACAATATCCATCAATTCGGATATGCTGTCTCCCAAACTGAAATCAAGCCACCTGCGTTCAGACCGCATGCTGGTATCACTAAGTTTGGACATGGTTGTCCTGCATCATGATACAGAAGCTGTAGGCCACAGAACTCAGATGCTTAGTGAGCCGAGCAGGCTGTCAACACATAATCTGAGATGGGACACCGAAAACACCTGAGGGATTTCTTATCTGCGGTGACCACTGGAAACGGCCCCTGGATGTGACATATGTATCTGAACGAATGAATTAACATGTCATAATAAACCAAAATGACGATTTGTATAGTCACTCTTGGCTTAACTGGATTTCAAACATTGTTCTTTTGGTGTGGGCGCACTATGGGCCTGGCAAGGTGCCTGTATGGAGAGCAATGCTATGCTTTTTATACCTGAAACTTACTGCTTTTATACCCCAAAGGTAGTGATGAAAATTATTACCAATGACACTTCTTAGTATATATTTTCTAACAAAATCACATTGATATGCCTCGGAAGACCTTTATTAACCCCCTGAAGCCGTTTGAATTACTTTTGTGAAGGACTTTTTTGGTCTTTAAATCAGAAGCACCATTTACTACCATTGTAAAGCTTTTGGAACCCCATACGGCAAAAAATATATTTTCAAATATAATTTTAAATGCATTTGAAAATATACAAAAAATATATTTGCTGAACCAATTTTGAAAAGTGCTATATAAATACAATTTAAATAAAATGGAAATAATTTTTTTTTAAATTTATTTCATATTTTGAGGCCATTTTTTGTATATTTTAAAATATATTTGAAAAATAAATATATTTTAAAGCATTTATATTCACATCTAAAATTGTAAACATAAGTTTAAAAAGGTTCAAATTAAATATTTTTAAATGCAAAAATATTATATTTTATACATAGAGCGGTCACGATTACGAAATTTGGCTGACGGATATTTGTCTACAAATTGTGACGGTTATTACGATTAATTACCTGTTTTAAGGCTTTGACGATTATGACAATTAATTGTCTGGGTTTTTTACTTTGACATTTAATTCTCATACATTTTTTGTTCGTTCATGAAATAATTTTCACAATCACATTGTTGTGATTATTTAAATTAAATATTTTGCAAGGTTTATCTGGCAGTAAATATTAATACACATAACACTTATTTAAAAGTAATCTGATAATGTCTCATTTATACAGGCACTGCAGCTCCCCCTTCTGTTTTTTAGAGAGATGTGCAATCATTGCGGTGATCAGAAATCATTGCGATGAGACGATTATTTAATCATTGTGACAGCCCTACATATAAACTTTTATTTCAGCCAGGAAAAATATAATTTTTGCCATGGTTGGTTAAAGTAGAAATTTATTGGTCCCTGAAATACATTTTGAAATATATGTTAATGAGAGTTAAAACTTAATATATTTTCAAATAAAAAAAAGATTTAATTTAGCTTTACTTTCTACAAAATGTATTCAGCATATATTTAATATTTTTGAGCAGAATTTTTTTTTTCTTGCCATATGGGACAGCCAGAACATTTTCTAATATAACTCGTCTGAAAAAGATAATCATGTACATCGAGGATGGCTTGAGGGTGAAAAAAATCATGGTCTGATTTTAAAGGTGAACTATCCCTTTAATATTGAAGCAGTGTAAGTGGACATCCAAGCTTATGTAATACAATATATTTAAATGTTGATAAAATATGGCAGATCAAACTAAATTAAGTCAACTTAAGTGATTTGTGTTTGTTATTTTTATGCACAAAAGTTAGATTGGTGGTACAATCTCTGCTCAGGACCACTAAAGTAGAAGCAAAGGGGTATGAGCAACATTTTTGCTCTATTTCAGGAGAAAAGTGTTCCTAAAACTGATCCAATATAAAGACAGCCTACATGTTCTTACAGTGCAGCCATGGCAGGTATACAAAACTTCACTGTCACGTTACAGATGGCCAAAGGGTAGAAGGGATGTGGGTTTATGATTTAAGACTCAGTCATTTTTCAACGCTTTCAGTCTCAGTTCACAGCCTAACCTTTCAACACATCTCTTACATGTTCGGCTCTGGCACATCTTAGGCTTTAACTGTGCAAGCCATCTTCTGGTGCATCTACAGCAACATCTCTGACTCGATCGCTTAAAGACAAAGTACCGTCTGTGGCCTTATGTGATAGGCTTAGCCTTTGGCTGTAATTGGCCCTCCCCAGGGCAACGATTACAACACAGCCTTTAGACGTAAAGAGAAATGCCATCCTGTGGGAAACGTCACGCTGCTCTCCAAAGAGAACATGGCAAAGCTATGAAATGAATGTAAAGTGCTGTGTTTGCTTTGGATTTGAATCAGCTATACAGCTCATCCAATTAGGACCAGAAACAAAATAAGAGTGCCGGACAGCTTGGGCAATCTGTTATAAGTCCTGCATCCCCCCATTCTCTGATAAGTTTAACATTTGAGAATAAGACACCTGGGAATTGTGATAACGCATGAAATGAAAGCAGAGCATAAGGGGTAACCAGCATAAGATCACAATGACCTCAAATCTCACCTCTGAAGATACACGTGTGCAAGTAACATATTCTCTTAAAAATAAAGTAACGTGTTCTAAAATGAAGTAAAAGATGATTCATGTATCATTAGGAGGAGCGTGCTTAATCATCACAAAAATCACCCATGCAAAACATTATGATCTATAAAATGTATTTACGCAAAATGTTATGTTCTTTGGATATTAGGGTGATAAATGATTCAGGCATGTTCAGTGAGATTCACCCGAGAAGTCTTTGACGACAGCACAGCTGGGAATGTTTTCATAACACTCAACTTCTGCGTTGATGTTCTGGAAAAGTTGTCAATTAGATCCAAGCTGTGCAGTGATAATGAGTGAACTTCTGCAGGTGGACACCCACAGCAAGCACACTGAGGAATGTCCACCATTCCACACATAACTGATGGCTTTCTGCGGCTGTTAAGCACAAGTGTACTCTTACAGACATCTCACCAAACACTCAGGGAAAGTAAAATAATGCCAGTGAAGCATAACGTGATAGACATGCTACATTTGACTCATTAATTACAAAATATAAACCATTATCAATCAAAAAATAATAAGCCGTTTGTTTTTATAGATTTATGAAACTCCAACAAATAAACAAATGTATAGACATTAAAGGGGACATTTCACAAGACTTTTTTTAAGACGTCAAATAAAACTTTGGTGTCCCCAGAGTAGGTAGTGAAATTTTAGCTATAGATAATTTATTATAGCATGTTAAAATTGCCACTTTGTTGGTGTGAGCAAAAATTAGCCGTTTTGGGTGTGTCCTTTAAAATGCAAATGAGTTGATCTCTGTACCAAATGGCAGTGCCGTGATTGGATATGCCTTTCTGACATCACAAGAGGAGCCAAATTTCAATGACTTATTTTTATACATGCTTGTAGAGAATGGTTTACTCAAACTTAGTTACTGGATTGATCTTTTTTACATTGTCTAGGTTGATAGAAGCACTTGAACCCAACTATAGCACTTAAACATGGAAAGTCTGATTTTCATGATATGCCCCCTTTTAAGGGGATACTTCTGCGTATAATGAAAATTACCCCATGATTTACTCATCCTCGATGTGCATGGTTATCTTTTTCAGACAAACACAATTAGAAATATATTAAAAAATGTCCTTGCTCAAGCTTTATAACGGTAGTAAACAGGGATCAGGGAACAACCTCTGACTTTGAAAGCCTAAAAAAGTGCATCCATCCTATATAAGACGTAATCTGCATACTTGTAGTATTGGTTACTACCCAAAGCTAGTTATTTTAGTTTATAATGTGATAAAAATTTTCAATAGAACTCGAAGTGAGTTCGTCTAAAAACAGACAATCATGCACACTGAGGATGGCTTAAGGGTCGAGTAAATCATGGGGTAATCCACTATTGTACTGTGTCTGGAATTGTTAACCCAGAACTAATGTGTTGTAAATTGTTTACTTTTGTATTTTTACTTGTAAACTGTATCATTTTATGACTTGTTTTTTTTTATAAAAACAGCATGGATTATATGCTTATACTGCAATAAATAGTGCTAAGATTATTCTGAATTTGCATTGTGATGCTGAGTGATCCTGTCACAGCTGCCAAAATACCACGTGAACAAGCATCCTTTATATGCACGTGACACATTTTAATATGCTTTACAAGCATTTAAAAACCACTTTTAGTATATGCAGGCATGTGAAGATTTGGGTTTAATTTGAACATATCAAGGTGAATGGTGTAAGTGCTCTTAACCTGAAAAATCACTAGCTTATGTACTCACCAAGAAAAAAATCCAGATGTTCCTTCCCGTGGGTATAAAGTGTAACACAAAGAAAACAATGCACTAAAACAGTTCCTGTGACAGATTACAGGCACCTTCTTTATATTTGTCTGGTCCTACAGCACACCCTGCTGGCAGACAAATGCTGGGTTTAATCAAGGCATCTACTGACCTCAATACGGTCTTGCTGAACTGCTGAGGTTCATAAAACAACCACTAACATAAGATTAAAAGTCTGAGGTTACCTGAACACTGAAACCTGTCATTTAAAAATCAGACAAAGGGAAACATTTTAGATGCATTTCTTGAGACAAGGTACTTAAAGCTGCAATCCGTAACTTTTTTTAGTTAAATATGAACAACAATTAGTGATTAAATATGTAGAAAATCAGTGTTTAAAACGGTCTCCTTACCTTGCCCCAATTCACAATGGCAAGCTTTTTAAAAATGATTTAAAGGAACCGTATGTATGATTGTGGCTAAAACTGGTACTGCAATCACAAAACTGGTGGCCAATACACAACATGACACCATAAACATCAATTAAGGGCGTAGGTCCTACGGCGTAGCCGCGACAGCGTAGGTTCCGCGTCGGTTTTCATTTATACTTTTGTGTCGCCGTCCGCGTCAACGTGCAAACACACGCGAAACCGCTGGTTGGCAGTAATCACGCGTGTAACCACAGTAGCAGCAGAAGTCGTCACAGAAGAAGAAGCCAAGCAAGTAAACCCACAAACGAAGAAGAAATAGCAACTTGTTGTGTATAATTTGAGAAGACCAGCAAGGATGGAAGTAAATAAACAGCGACTTATGTTGCAGTTTGAGTTAAATCACTCCTCAACTTGGCTCATCTTTATTTTCACCGTCTCAAACGGAAATACCTATGATGCAGTTTTTTTACCTGACGGGAGGGGTTCTGGTGGACCAATCACAGCGCTTGCGGTCCGCGTAGAGCCGACGCGCTGTTAGAAATTTTGTGAGCTACGGCGTAGGACCTACGCACGACTATAAATCGCCCTTTACGGGTTGTCCACACCAAAACGTTTAAACGCGGCTGAAAACGCCATCAGCTGTTCTTCAGCTAAGCGCTTTGGTAGCTCTGATACGTCAGCTGTTAGACGGTTGGTTGCTGTGATACTTGTCCCGCCCCTCCTCCACTGTGATTGGACGGCCGCGTGAGAACTGACATTGACGAGCAGAGCTTTTCATACAAAGTTGAAAATTTTTCATAAATGCGCTGTTGTATGCGGACTGTCCGCACAATCTCAAATCTTGATTACAAAAATGACGTCATGCGGACGGCATGCAAACATGGACTTCCCTAGTATACCTTCCTTAAGGCATCCGTTGAAACGCTCACGTCAGAACACAAAAATACTCTGCAAATAACTGCAATTTTATATTTCAACCAGAGATGGCAATAGAGAGGGCAAAGTTACAGACTGCAGCTTTAAGTAACGGATATTAAAAGAGGAACTTGAACATAATCAAAGGCAATTAAGGTATAAGTTTAATATTTTTTCTCAAAAGAATGCATATACAGTACAAAGGAGAGACTTCATACAGAGCATTTGGTTTACACCAAACAAAAATAAAAACAAAAACTAGAAAGAGGGGAAGACTGGAAATCAAAAACCTCTGATCCACCTGCGTTGCACTACTACACACTTGGTTCAATAGAGAAATGACTGTTTTTCAGAGAAGTTAGCATATACTGGATTCCTACTAGGTTTACTTCCCTAAAAACACAGGTGGATCAGAAAATTGCTGGGATCCAGCCATTAAACAACTTAAAGGAGTAAACCTTTATCAAAGAAAAATAAAACGAAATAAAAAATTACGACAACAAAAACAAACAACGAAGACATTTGGTAAAAACAAATGCAGCCCACAATAATTTGTCAGCTTACATTATTATTAATTAAATGTTAACCTATCCAAAGGAACCTGGAGGATTACCTACATGCATCACAAGTTTTGGAAATATCAATTCCATGGTCCCTGGCGACACATTAGAACACGCCACATGTTCTGCTAACACTGTTAGAAAGTTCCCTGCTTGAGATAAACCAATCACTGTGAGGAGTATAGTTATCCACCAAATACAACAGAGCCATATACAGGGCCGCTGTCTCAGATGACTATTAAATGGGAATATTGGCAAAGAAAAAGGAGCTATTATTTCTAAGCACTTCAGGTGATATTGTGAGACGGGGATTACAGGCGACCTTAGTGCGCGCTTCAAAATACAGTAACTTATTGTAATGTTAAAATTGTATTATTTGCTCAGGTCAGAATAATGGTCGTTTGACAACTGTTTAATGGAAACAGATACGACCTAAAACTACACAAGACTCATCTGCGAAGCGTTACTATAAAATTCACCCACTTACACGACAAAATTCAGCTGCATCTCACCGTGAAGTACAGAAGTAAGAGCCAGAGATCAAACTAATGAAGGCCCTCTAGGTTTTGTTTTATATTAATCGGGCATGTGTGTGTGTGTGTTTACATTTATGTGTGCATGTCTATATGGTTGGATACTCTTTATATCTTTATTGCAGAGCAAATATTCAAAATCACGTTTTTTTTACACATTGCTTTTAAAGTGTAAAGCTGTGGACCAGCCTTAGCAGAGCACAGAGGGGACAGGGAGGGGGTGATGGGAATAGAAAGCTCATAGCAGCACACATTTGCGCTTCTTCTTGGGCTCTGGAGGCTCCAGGGCTGCCAAAATCGCCTCGTCAAATACGTTCTTTAGTCCTTTCTGTGAAGACAAAGCAAGGGAGATATGGACACTCAACGTGGGTCAGCACACAGACAGACAAAAAGTAAAATCTGATGGGAATGAAATGATTTGTGATGATGAGAATATAACTGGAAATAAACAAAGAGGCCAGAAGTAGTAAGACTAATGGATAGGTAGGGCTGGGCAAAACAGCTTAAAAATAAAAAAAAGTTTATTTTTGATAAAGATTATTAGATCAGAGTAGAGGTCTTCAAAGGTCCACTCACTTAGATCCGAAAACCTGAGGTCCGACCCGAGCGGGTTTCACATGTTCCTCCGACACAGGTCGCGTATAATATTTAAGGCCTTGGGTAATTTAAAATGAGTGTGTTCTTGCTGAACGGACCCAAGACGATGTGAACTCGTCACTTGCGTGTGTCTCTCTGACTACTGCATGCGGGCTGCTGACTGCACACACGTCGGTGCCATTTACTTTCGGGTCGAGTTAAAGGAGAACACCACCGTTTTTTAATATCTTACTATGTTCTTACCTCAACTTAGACAAATGAATACATACCTATCTTTTATCAATGCGTGCACTTAATCTTTGTACAGCGCATCGTGAATGTGTTAGCATTTAGCATAGCCCCATTCATTCCTTAGGATCCAAACAGGAATGATTTCAGAAGCCACCAAACACTTCCATGTTTTTCCTATTTAAAGACTGTTACATGAATAGTTAGACGATTAAGTATGGTGGCACAAAATAAAACGTGGGGATTTTTTACTATATTCTTACCTCAAATTAGACAAATTAATACATAACTATCTTTATTCAATGCGTGCACTTAATCTTTGTACAGTGCGTCAGGAATGTGTTAGCATTTAGCCTAGCCCCATTCATTCCTTAGCATCCAAACAGGGATGAATTTAGAAGCCACTAAACACTTTCATGTTTTCCCTATTTAAAGACTGTTACATGAATAGTTACACGATTAAGTATGGTGGCACAAAATAAAACGTGGTGATTTTTTAAGCGGATAAAAAATTAGAACTATATTGTATGGCGGAAAAGCATTTAGTTTGCAGCACTTCGACCTCGGGCGAAGTAATATTGACGGACATTTGAGCGAGAAGGGAGTGATGATTTTACTGCGCACCGAAGTCGAAGTGCTGCAAACTAAGTGCTCTTCCGCAATACAATATAGTTCTAATTTTTTTCCGCTTAAAAAAAAAATCACGTTTTATTTTGTGCCACCATACTTACTCAGGTAACTACTCATGAAACAGTCTTTAAAAAACATTGAAGTGTTTGGAGGCTTCGAAATTCATCCCTGTTTGGATCCTTAGGAATGAATGGGGCTATGCAAAATGCTAACACATTCACGACGCGCTGTACAAAGATTAAGTGCACGCCTTGAAAAAAGATAGATATGTATTAATTCGTCTACGTTGAGGTGAGAACATAGAAAAATATTGAAAAAAGGTGGCGTTTTCCTTAAAAAAAAAAAATAATAATAATAATAATAATAACACGGCACTGGGACGAAACACACTCTGGTCTAATTTTGTCGGGTTTTCTCGAGTTGGGTCTTACTGTGGGTTCACACCAGCCGCGTTTGAGGCGTCAAATTTGCGTTTACCGCGTCTAGTTCGCCGCTTGAACATTTGGAGTTTTCTCGCTTCATTCATGCATGAAAGCAGCACGTGAATTTCTGGTCATCGAGACATTCATACGGAAATTCGAGTCATGGGAGGGGCTTCTGCAACTCCACTCGCTTCCTGTAATCATGTCACTACTAGAGCAAGCTCCTGATTGGTTAACGCGGCGCATTTTCCCGCAAAAGTTCACATTTTTCAACTTGCGCGTTTCCCACGGCAATGCTCAATTCATACCACAGGGTACCCCCAGGATTGTCAATCCTAAATTCAAGGCTTTTTAAGACCTTTTTAATACCACTTCAAATGAAATTTAATACCTACATCGCACCCATTCGGGTAGAATAAATCATTTTAAATAACGTAATATACCTCAAATAATTACTATTTACAAGTGTTTGAACATTCATGACAACATGCCTCTGAAAGGCTGAGTCCAAGGCCCAAACGGCCTAACCCTTATCTTTACCCAACAATCAAAACCAACAATCAAATAGATTTAATAGATTTAAATGTACATTTATTGTCAATTTGAAAATCCCTAAATCAGGGATGGGCAACTGGAGGGCCAGGGGCTACATGCGGCCCTCCTCTTTATCTTGTGCAGCCCGCCACGTTTTAATATGACCATTATGTCGGATAAGTTAATTTATGTTAAAACAATAGCCTTGTTTGATCCATGAAATAAGCTGCAAACTAAACAATAACACCAATTTTAAGATATTATTTTTTTTACTGTTTAATATAGTTAAATATGTAACAACATCTAATAACACTCATCAGTAATGCTCTGAACCAGAACAATACTGACAAACAAAATTAACCATATTATGGCAAATGAATCAAAACCCCTCAAACACAACAACAAATTAAAATGTAATGCTATTTTGACCCTAAAAAGACAAGAGATCTGTTCACTGCACCAAACAAAAAAACTGGACACAAGCTCATGGATATATTTCTGTTAATCTTTATACAGAACCCTACTAAAGTTTTCTAATGCTAACTTAGTGTGACAATGTAAATATGTAACCTATAGTATGTATTGCAAGTTGATATTATCTAATTAAACCGTAAACAAAATATATAATAGCTTTCAAATTTGCGTTATTTTTGCAGCTTATTATTACATGGATCACACAAGACTATTGTTTAACATATAAATTACCTTCTCCGACATAATGATCATATTAAAATGTGTCTTTTCTACCTAGATTTACTAGAGACGGATTGTGGAACAGAAGATTGTGTGTGTCATTGATTAAATCAAACAACCGATCACAGGTGCGAGGACACCAGTCATTGTCCCGCCCCACAGTCCCTAAGTCAAGTTGATCGAGCAAGTGCGTGTTGTGCAGCTGCGAGCGCATAGTTAAAGTCGAACGAGCGCTCATCCCAGCCTTTACTTTATCATCCCAGCCTTTTTACTTAACTTTTTACTTTGCTCGCGTGACTGCATTTGTGCGCTTTGAACAGAGGCGCGCTCTCGGGAGGACGTTTTTCTGCGCGCGAATAGTGTTCTGGAACACGCAAGAATGCTTTCCCGCGCGTGGATAGTGTTCTGCGCGCTCGCTAAGATGCTTTTCCAAACATGGATAGTGTTCTGCGCTCGTATCTGTCGCTCGCGCGTGGTTTTTGTGCATACGCGTTTTGTGTCTGAATTAACAGCATATAAATCTATTGATCATTTGAAAAATTAAGACCTCCGTGAAAAATTCAAGACTTTGAGGTGAAATTCAATACCTTTTAAGGCCTTAATATGGGAAAATGAAATTCAATACTTTTTCAAGACTTTTAAGACTCCGCGGGTACCCTGATACCATTCGCGCGAAATTGTGTCTACTGCGTCACGCTAAATGCCTCATTCACGCTGCGAGACCTCCAGACGAGCGTCAACGCGTCTTTACATTGACTTAACATTGAAATCACTCGAGCTGGACGCCTCTACCGTGGCTGGTCTGAACGCAGCATTACCCTTTCTTAAAAAAAAATTATTTACGCACGTCAGATTCGGGGTAATCAATTCGGGTCATTTCAGGTCAGGTACATTTCTTTGGACCCGAGAAGACCTCTAGATCAAAGACAAGGAATTTTAAAAGTGATAATATGGACAAATATTTCAATTCACAGCAGTGTTATTAATGTTGCTTAACTTTAGATATAGATCTTGACTGTATGTACTGCCCAGCCCTAGTTGGAAAACCATGAGAAACGTACATAAACATTTTAAATAAATACAAAAAAATGGTTGTGTGAGGTAAAATACACAAGCCACATGGATCATATTTATAATGAAATCAAGAACCAAGAGGATTAAATGGCAAAAAGGCAAAATAAGCAAATCAATTCCAGGAAGTGACCAAACAATGAATCCAAAGATTTGGCAAAATTTTATCGTTTCGACATCTTCAACGGGTCAGTTTGGACCCAGAAATCAACTGAAATAGCCATGTCAAGCTGCCATTCACATAGGGTGTCAAACAAGAAAGTGGAAGCAGGCAAACACAGGCTCAGAGACCGAAGGGTTGGTGAGGTAAAGGGTCAGCCAAACAGAAACTCAAACCTCTGGGTGAAATAACAAACATAAACGGAGACAAATGAACTTGACAGAATGTAAGCTGTAGTGGGAAACTGTTACAACACCGCCCTCATCTGGGCACGGAGTAAAAACTACACCTCAAGATTTTTAAATCCTTTGTGCATTGATTTTTTCATCAACAAGCAATGTTTTGTGCACGTGCCTCAGTACGATCTGGTCTTACTGACTTCTTGAAAACATAAGTATGACTGAACAAAGGCCACACTGTTAGCCATAATAAGTAGGTTTTATCTGTGAACAAATGGTGGAAGGTACACTTTGTTAAATATTACCCATTGTGTCTTTTTTTACTATGCAAAAGTGTGTCTTACAAAAACACATTTTCCTTTGGTATAAATGCATTACTATATAATTAATGAGAGACACTTCAAGTAATGGCAATTGCAGCTGTCCTTTATTAATGGCACAAATCATTTCACAAGATTATATTAAGCCATTTAAATACAATGTATGATAGGAATGGCACCAAATTGTAAACAGTAGCCATATGTTAAGATTAGCATTAACTTTATTGATCCAACTGACGAAATTAAATACACAAAGTAATATAATAAAAGAGTAATTTTAGCCTTTAATGCTCTTACATAACAATATAGAAACATAGAATGAATAATCAAATGACTAAATCAACATACGCAAGAGCAAAATCTGAATGCAATCCTTCATCATAAGATCCCACAATTTTTATCTTGAAAACTTAAAGTGCAAAGTAAATTACTGTAGAAAGGAAAGGAAAGGCAAACATTATACCCAGCATACACGTCGGAAAAGGTAGAAAAAGGAAAATTTAATGGCAAGACAAACAAAAAGCTCTAGTGTTGGTGTAATAATTTAAGAGATTGGGACACTTGTCGTTTCTGTGGAACAAGAGGTAACTAAAGGAAGCAGCAAACAGGAGTGGGGCATTAGAAAGTGAAAGCTTTTAAAATATACAGCACTTCCGTTTTCGCTGCGTTTCAGGAGGTTCAAGGGCAGCTAGGATAGCTTCATCAAATACATTCTTCAGACCTCGCTATAAAGACAGGAGGGGAGGGAAAGAGAATAAAGCAGCAAGGTTAGCGGTTACAGAGGAGATAGTAGATGTAAGAGAGAGGAACTAGCACATAAGAACACAGCAGCTAGATTCTTTGAGGTTGTTTACACCTGGTATTAACATGCGTTTTGGTTGATCGGACGCTAAGTACGCGTGTAAACGAGGTGAAAAACAATTTGAGCTTGTCCACTTTCTACCACAGTCAGAGGTAGTCGAAAACACATTTGACCTTTGTGGTGTAGACGTGCATGTGGTTAATATGCTCTTTAAAAATGCTTTTTTGGTGGGCTTGAAAATATTGTGAACCAGCGGGGTTAATTGTAAAGCTGTGTTACAACAAACCCCTCAGCACTTACGATATGAAAACCGCTAATGTTAGCGTAATTCTTGCCGTTGTTTTAAATGGGCTACACAAGAATGACTGGCTGCCAACCATAGATGTGTACACTAGATTTCGCCTTGGCTAATGCAGTTCATTGGACCAAATGCGTCAAATAGAGCCACCATCTTGAAACAGGGGAGCACCGCATCAGCGTCATTGTAGATGAAATAAAATCACCATAAATCGCCATAAATGTGATTTTCTTGGTTTTCTTTTGGTTTGTTTCAACAGTCAGACATGTATTTAGCATTGAGTCCAGAAAACAATTTAAGTTTTGAAATTATGAAAATCTACTTTTTTTAACTATAATGCATAGTGCTAGTAGGCCTAACATCCATACGCAGCACAAAAGTCCGGCATCATCCATGAATTTAAAGTACAGGCGGAGATAGCAGCTTTACTAGCTACTTTCTATGACATGACCCCTGTTTCAAGATGGTGGTAGTTTTGACGAATGCTTAGAACCCCAAGGCGACATCTAGTGTATACATCTATGGCTGCCAACAAAATAAATGTGCCTGTCTTATCAAAAATCGTGTGTCAAATTTATTTTTGTTCATATCTTTAATATTAATTGAATAAGGTCACGTCAAAGATTAAAATCATAATGAAATGAATGGCTAAAATCAGAGTTTGATTTTCATTATCTCAGAATTTGATTTTTTTTAATGTAGTATTGTTATTACAGACTGGGTCACATATAACATTTTTTTTTTTTCAAAATTATGCTGATTTTTCTCACATATTCAGACATTTGTATCCATTTACAATTGAACTATTGTTAGAAAAGGGCTGGATGAATGAATACAGTATGGATACCTGTCTATTATAGACAGATATATAAACAATATCCACTTCAAGTATATAGACAAAATAGTATTGAAATATTTGCCTGCAAACTTCATTTTTAGTAAGTGTTAAAACTAACCCCCTGCCTGGTACAATTAACCTTACCTATGGGGTAAGTTGTAAAGTTTGCACTTATGTCACGTTCGGTGTAATTGTCCAAGAATGGTACTCGAAGTACTAGAAACAAACTTCAAATTTGAAGGAGAGATGTGTGTGTGTTGCTTGTGTAAAAATATAATTAATCAAACTCAAATATTTTTTGAATGATTGAGCCAAAACCAAAATGATTGCCCCGCACTCCCCTACTAATACACACTTACACACTAAAGGAAATGTAAAAACGTGAATCGGACAATAGGTGCTCTTTAAACCCATCATTTCTCTCGTTTGCATTATAACAAAAGCAGAGTGACTCGCCCACAGACCACCACCTCAGAAAATCAGGACAGAAGCGGTTGAAAATGGACAGAAAAGATGGATTAAAATACCAGGTGTAAACGTGAATGTGTCTCTCTTGTCCACTTGTGATCCGTTTGAACAAAACACATCTTAATACCAGGTATAAACAGCCTCTTTAAGAGGAAACTGAAGGCTGAGAACAACAGAATTAAGTGTTTGTTATACATAATAAAGCAGTAAAGACAGATGACTAGGCCCACAGAGAATCTGCACACATTTACTCATTCAAAGGTGAACCATACATTGTATTTCAATGTAAAAGACTCCTAGTTAAACACCAAAAGCTAATTTAATTAATTGTCCAAGTAGATTACATACAGTGTCAATGCAAAGTCGAGAAAAGAGGTGAATTTGCACTGGGTGTTGCAAAAAAGTTGGCACATCTGGTTTGACGCGTTCAATTGCATGAGAAAATGAAGGACAGCATTGTTTTCATTCATACGATGCTAACTCAAACACATTAGAGTTGAAAACAGTCATTAAACAGACTCCATCACAGTCCTTACATCCAAATCACCATCAAACGCAGATTTTTGAAACTATTAAATTCAGCAATCCAAATTGACTACACATTTATTATATGCTGCAAACAAGTCTTACAAAAACAAAGAAATCTTTACTCAGAATGATTATGGGTGGGAAAAATGTCAAACAAAAATATTAAATACCCACTGTTCACAATCCAATCTACTTCAGAAAGATAAAATCAAGTGTCAGCCTACATTATTTCTAACAAAAGCATTTATTTTTACTCTTTACACAAACATACGTCAATTAAATGCACTGCAAAAGCTGTTTCTTGTAGCTTTTGTGTATAGGTGTGACCGAACATCTTAATATATCTTAAGAGCAAGTAGCTGATGGATCTTGGATCAAAATATTATAATAATTCAACAAATAGGGCTGGGACGATAAATCGTGCGATATGCTTGCTATGTGTCTCCATGAATTATGGTGAAATGCCACTACATCCAAAAGCCAGAGGGCGTTCTTGTGCAGAAACGCATTATATGCTGCAGAAGTACCATTTACACACGCAGCTCCATGAAAAATGCCTAAAAGCATATTTATATCCCTGTTAATCAAACCTTTTCAGGTATTTTCCGGATACTAAAGAATATTTGTAACAATTATTTTTGACAAGTTTTTTTAATGCATGTTAAAGAGCGGTGCATAATATCATCTTTGCGATTCAGAATCTATATCAGATAGGTGTTATTAGTATAAATCGAGATTAATCGTCCCAGCACTATCAACAAGTATGACCTAATAAATCGATATAAAACAAACGTTAGGAGATTAAACAACCCAATATTTCTCTGAGCCTCCATTCACACACTATGATGCTTCCACTTTCTCGTTTTAGAATAAACAAACATACAGTAAATCTTATATTAACAGTTAAATGAACTGCAAACTTTGTCTGATTATAGACATAACACCCAATGTCATGAGGATATCCTAGTATGTTAAATGACCAACCAGAAGGCAGTTTCTGCTTGCCATGCAGATGATGTATGTTCATGAACCTTTCTGATCCCACGTGTGTGCTATTCATGGCAGTGTGACTTACCTGCGTCAGAGCGGAGCACTCCACATATTTGACGGCCTTCAAATCACGAGCCAGCTTCTCTGCTGTCTCCGGAGTGATGGGTTTCTGTTTGTTCTTGGCAAGCTTCTCAATGGTCGAGGGATCGTCTCTTAGATCAATCTGTGTGCCCACCAGCAGGAAGGGGGTCTTTGGACAGTGGTGGGTGATCTCAGGTACCCACTAAGGGAGTAGATCAATTTTTTTATTATTTTACTTAATGCATTGACATAACATCCGTGTTATAATTACAAATCACACATGAAACCACCTGAATGATGTTATTTTTACAATTCACCTTAAGGGATGAATTAACCTGAGAGACAGGATTTATTGCTGGTCTCCTGATCACAACGTGGTTAGGAAATGGTAATTTACCATAGTATTAGAGATAAAACTGTGGTAGCAGGATGCAAGCTCACCTTTTCTTTGACATTTTCAAACGAAGAAGGTGAAACAACTGAGAAACAGACTAAGAAGACATCTGTCTGAGGGTAGCTCAAGGGTCGTAATCTATCATAATCTTCCTGACCTGCAAAGACATGGGAATAAAGCAATGAATAAAAAATGTTTCTGAAATCCTGAGCAGCTGACAAAGGTTGCTAATATGCTTTAGGGTGCATGCACAGAGACAGACTCTGGGTCCCACAGTCCTCCCTAAAAAGTATTTTAAAGCCCAACCACCCTCCACAGGAATGTGTGGAATTCAGCTATGCTCCTGGGATCTAATTTCTATAACAATGACGATAACAATGTTTTTCCACACATCTGCTTATGACCCTCAAAGGGTCCACGAGAGAATTTGCTTGCGTCAAATTTGCATTAAAATTGCCATTTTAAACTTTAGGTATTAGTGAACTACATTTGTTTTAAAATAATATGATTTTTACAGTACCTGCAGTGTCAAACAGTCCAAGAGTGTACGGCTCACCACCGATCATAACCGTAACTGCATAGTTATCAAATACCTACAATGGAAGAAAATTAAGTGTCCACTTTACATTCAGAAATTACATGCAATTTTGTTTTCTTGTAAAATAAGAATTAGCACAAGTATAATTTTAAAAGACATTGTGTTTTAGTCTAAAATGCCAGAAAAAAAACATCTGGCATGGACAGGTCAAGGCATGACGGACATCAAATACAATCAAACAAACTAAAATGGGAAGAAATGAGAAAGCACTACTCACCGTTGGTACATATTCAGAAGGGAATTTATTAGTTGTATAGGAGATTAATAGACAGGTTTTACCCACGGCACCATCGCCAACAACAACACACTTGATCGTCTGCATAGCTGTGCTTTTATAAATCCACTGTTCTCATTCAAGATCTGGAAATGAGCAAAAAATAAGTGGTCATAAGACACTGAAGTCAAATCTAGTTTAACACTACTGTAAAAGAGATGTACCGATAACCGGTGTAATGGTTAACCACGATAAAAATGACAAATGGTTAAGTATTACTGCTTTTTTTTTTTAACTGTTAAACCGTGTCATTGTCACAGCTCAAAAACCCTTGTCCTGCATCAACCAATTTAAGCAATATTGTGAAACAAACACATTCATTCGTGTTTCTTCCACGATTGCCACGAGCGTATGACCGCAGGTGTTGTGCAGCTTTACTTCTGGGTCATAAAGTACACCCGATTTCTCACAACATATGCAGACAGATAACTTGCTAATTTGTCCTGTTTATTTGAAAATTTGATTTACTCACTTGTGTTTAATCTGAACTAGATGAACATTTATCTCATGACCCCAAATGTGCCATGTTATTTATTTGATGTTTATGCGAACAAAAGTGCACTTACATGGAAAATTTTACATTTTGTTTGCATTAGTACTTCTTTACATTTCTAGAAATTGTTTACAAAACCATGATAATATTGATAAACATGGTGATTTTGGGCACTATAGCAATGATGTAAAATTTTTATTTTCTCTATTCTTGTTTCATTACACAACATCTTGCACAAATTAACCGAAACAAAACTGACACGACGGTGAAAGGTCGAAACATTAAAATCCTATCCAGTGAGGAAATGTTTTCCATCATTAACACCAATGTTCCAGTAATGTCAGATTCGCAAACTGACTCCTTTGAACCAATTCGTTTTAACCAACTGACATTAGATCTGTCCAACACTGAACTGAAAGAAGGATTTTATCCTAAAAAGCAATGAAAGCAAGGTAAAAAAAATAGTCACAGCTTTCTTTGCAAAGAGAGCAAGAAATAGTGATAGGACATTATATTGCAGAGGCCGATATATCGGCCGATATTTAAATTGTTTTTATTTTTATCAGCATCGGTCAGCAAATCTCTCTATTAAATTTGATGTTTGTAATAAAAAAAGACACTCAGTGTCACTTAATGTAAAGCCAATGTCTGACAGACAATAAAATGACCAATCATTATTTACCTTTTAACATGATGTTATGTTGTGTCGCACACAAGAACACACTAGTTCAACACACTTATTCAAACAGTACCATAAGATATCAGATGCACATTAATTATGTCTGGTAAATATGTTTTAAGTACCTTAAAAGGATATATTATATATATGCAATGCAAACATTTTACTGTGAAAACATCTGTGTTATATCTGCCTCAAATCGGCCAATCAGCTTTCTTGATATCAGTATCGGCCATAAAAACAAAAAATATTATCTGTCGACATCTAGACAGCAAACTGCCATTTGGGGTAATATCTGTGTCTGATAAATGTGGAGGAGGTTGTTAAACTCTTCAGAAAGACAATAGTCATTTTTTTCTAAAATACTTTGGCTTTAATAGTGAATTTTAAGTGAAAGTTATGTTTTTGGGTTTTTTGCCTTTATAGACAGTGTAGTGGAGTGCAGACAGGAAAGTGTTGGGTGGAGATAGGGGAGCAGGATCGTCAAAGGACTTCACAGATGGGACTCAAACTCGGCTCGCTGTGAGCACACTTGTGCTATATGTCGACACAATTAACCCAGGGTGACAATAGTGATATTTTAACATATAAAATAGTTCTATGCACTTTGGGCTTGCCCAAGTGGGGTACTTCTGCTTGTGGGTTCATTAGCCACCACAAAGACGAATATTGACACAGGAAAAACCCTGTCATAGTTATTTTAGCTATCATACTGTGACATTTAAAGCAGGATTTAATTATTATGTTCACTGCTTGTTTTAATTGATAATAATTGTAAGCAAAATATAAAAATGTTAATTGAAATGAAGGGAAAAAAGAAAATCGTCATATATCGTCGTATAAATGAACATATCAGGCAAAAAAACTCTAGTATGTATGATCCTAATCCAAATAAACAGTGACCAAATCATCTTTATCACATTTGTTAGCAAATGGTACAACAAATAGTTAAGAATCTAAATTGTAGTTTCACATTGGAGTTAACTTACAGACACCGTAAAATAATTGAGTTTGATACTTAATGTGTAATTAGAAATGCACCAATATGAACATATTCCACCGAGCTCAAATTCATTGCATTTTCCTGTTCTCTTCTGATTGAGAGGCTAGATCTGCTATAACTATTGTCTGTTTTTAAACTACAAAACGAAACCACTTTTATCAACCGATACTGATTATTTACCCATATATCGATGCATCTTTAGTTATGACTCTAAAAGTGTTAGCGTTATACACTGTGAAAGTCATATGTGTGATCTACACAAAATGTGAGAAATGAATTAATCCCCTAGCTGCTGTAAAAAGGAACAGTCACACTAAATTTCACACCCTTAATGCCTCACAGACTGTCATCACTGACACAGTAATATGTTACTGAAAATGAGATGTAATGGCGCCTTTTCATTGCATAGTACCCCACAATTTGGTTTGGGCCGGGTGAGCTTACTTTTGGGGGCTTTTCCACTGGGTGCAGTATGTAGTACCCGATACTCTTTTTAGTACCACCTTGGTTGGGGTTCCAAGCGACCCGAGCTGATACCAAAACGTGATGCAAAAACACTGTAGATCACTGATTGGTCTGAGAAAATTGTCACTATCAGCTGCTGATGTCACAGCAGTAGGCAGCGCAAATATAACGACAATCCTATAAGCCCTCATACTCCAAGGGTTACTAAACTCGGTGAAAAAGCTAACCAAGCCAAATGATCTGACCCAAACCAAACCTTGGGGTACTATGCAATGGAAAAGCGGCATTATATGCATTAATGCAAACACTAAACAGGGCTCCAGACTGCCACCAAAATTTGAGAGGGTGCTACTAAATTTTTCATCCAGCGCACATGTGCGACCAGTAAATTTGACCTTTTTTTTGTGATGTGACACTGAATTTAAAACAGCACATTGTACTTTCTGCATCTATCATCAACGTATTTATAAGTAATACAGTGTATTACTTAGTAGAAATGTGAACATTTGGTTAGCATGTTGATTTACACTATGTGCCCCTAAATTTTCTGGTCGCGCCCCTAAAATTTTCAGTTAGGGGCCACTGTGCTCCTAGTGAAAAAAGTTAGTCTGGAGCCCTGCTAAAGTATGCAATTTTTCTATTGACCACCTATCCAGAGCCAATGGAAACAACAACAGACAAATTTTAGCCTTGTAATAGTTCACACATCTAAAAACACACACACAGGTCGATCATTAAACACATAATCCAAACTTCACATAATGCCATTTCAACAAATTTCATTGTAACAGTACTTAAGTCAAAATAAACCCAGTAAGGTCAGGCTGTTTCCAGTGAAACATACAGATATATATTATCATATACACTGGGTACAAAAGTGTTTGTATCAATTTCACTGAATCAGAAAACAAAATATGAAACAACGTGGCATTTATTTTAAAAGACCTAAATAAAAGACTTATATTCTGGAACTTAGTATTTGGTCACATAATGCAATGAAATGGATATATTATTATTATTTTACATTTTAAAACCATGCAAGAGCCAAGTGTAATTATTGCGAATAAAACTAAAGTTGTTTAAGATTTATTTTTCTAAAAGCCATAAAACTGCAATGCATATTTTTTTAAGGGTGGCTTAGACATCTAAATATACTTTTTGCGCCTATTCCTTTTTTCTTGACAAGCAGAAAGATCCCAGTAATAAAGGCCAAAGTAAACCACTGATCCAGTCCAACTAAAAGGCAAAGCTTTATCCAAACCAAACAAAAACCCGCAAACAGAATGACAGTTTTTTGCATATAAATAAATCATAAAACAACTTACATCCACAAAGCATCATGAAAACCAAACAACTACTACTTTAAACTGTTACATTTCACATTAAAAACAACCCCAACTGACCCCATCCTGCTACGCCAGCTGTTCCCACCCCCCTCTTAGATTGTGGGTCACTGCGGCTTTAAACTCGAGCATAACGTCATCGGTTCAGTCGCATCACTACAGAGGGGAAAACAATCCCAACACCAGCCACGCAACCAGGGGCTCTAGCTTGTGGATAACACACATCTAGGGAGAAAAGGAAGGACGACAACCACATTTCCCGAAGGTGGGGAAGCTGGAGAAGAGGCGTGAGACTGAGACAACCACTTCCTGCTGTTCGCACCACGCCTGAGAGGCGGCTAAACCTCTGCAAAGCTCTGCAGCAGAGAATCAACATTCACAAACTCACAGATGGTCAGGACGAGGAAATGTCAGCCCATAACGGCTGTTTCCTTCCCATTGCAATCTGCGGAAGTCAGGCCTGTCCTCAGTCTACTGTTACCCGCAAACCCACAAGCAAAACACTGTTCACAGCCCTCTGGTGACTGATCCTTATCTCATCGGAGTTGCAATGTGTAAAATCAAAGACTTTAATCTCCTTTAATTACAGCTTTAAAAAATGTGTCCACCAAATTTTCCAAGTGGACAAATATAAGCAAAATTACCTGGATTAGGGCAAAATTTCAGATCAGTTTTAGCAATAGACTGTAACTCAATGCAAACCAGGTCCAGGTGCACACACAGAGAGTACAACCATCTTCTTTACAATCAGGGTGGATCTGGATCAGTCTATCCTCACCCTAATTCTTTGTTTTTCTTAAATCCATCGGATTAATATTGTGGAAACCATTTACATACACCTTATAATAGTGCTGTAGCTATAAAACTTGAAAACAGATTGTGTGTGGTTCGTAATTTCAAAATATGTGTTCTGCGCTTTGAGAGATTGTGTGTGCATCAAATGTCATGCCAAAATAAGTGCCTGCTGCAGACGCGTCTAAAAGGTTTATGATAAAAGAGATGCTCGCATTTGCCAGATACTCGCATAATCTCATGCATAATCAAAGTTTACTGTTAAGGAAGTGTCTAGCTTGTATTTTGGGAACACGAGCATCTCTTTTATCATAAACGGTTTTGACGTGTGTGCAGCAGGCACTTATTTTGACAAAACACGTGATGCACACAGGATCTCTCGACATGCAGGACACATATTTTGGAAAAGAGAACCACACACGTGACAATCCGAACACTTATTTTGAATTAGCGCATCCTCGGATGAGCAGTCACGAGCCGCCACTGGTACACACCATCGTCGGCTAAAGTCACTGTCACTTTTTTGTTTTTGTTTCCGCGTGTCAAATCAGCAGTGCAGCTTTTCTGGGAATCGGGTTATTCTGATTGGCTGTTCACATAGCCGACCAGTGCACAAGACGAAAAACAGAAGTGACAAAGCAAGCAAATGACTAATTCAATTAGTAAATATAAAAAAAATACAAGGGTCATAAGACATTACGTTTGTATCACAAATCTGTCTGTGGCGAGTAAGATTTGAGTGGAACTGTTAAAGGAACAGTATGTAGGATTGTGGCCAAAAAATGGTATTGCAATCACAAAACTTGTGGCTAAAACTGGTACTGCAATCACACAACTGGTGGCCAATACACAAAATGACAACATAAACATCAGTTCAACTCCACTTTTTAAATGACAATACCCTGGCCAGACCACTGTTGTCAGTGATATAAGTATTTGAAATGAAAATGATTTCTTAATGTCTAGTGACATATCAGGGCCATTTTATGATTAATTGATATAAATTTCTTACATACTGTTCCTTTAAGCAAGCGCTGCGTTATATTTTGTATATCAGCAGTCAGAAACTACGTAGCCAATTTTGGGAAGCCTACAAGCTTAAAAACAAGTAACGTTGCTATAGACAGTGTTAGCACTAACAACATAAACAAACGGCTTTTGTGCAGACCATTTAAAAAAAACAGATTAAAATGTAACCTTAAATTCTGGCAAGAAACTGTAACATGTAAACTGCAATTGACTGTGGTGACACTCTGAAGGCCCGCAACAGATGGCACTGATCATTATTGAGATCGGTATTGATTTTCTCCGCCAACGATGCTATATATGCAGATACATAAAACATTTCTTCAATTGCGATTTGATTAGTTTCGATTAATTTATCTTACTTTAATAATACGAGCCTAGTTAAGCAGTAACATTTTTAATAACTCACAAATGCAACCAAAATAATATTAACGTATAATTAAACTCTTTAAAAAAGGCACAACCTATGTCCCAATTGGGACATTTACAACAACAAACTAAAAATACACAATTTTTTAAATAAAAAAAATTATAATGAGGGAAAATGCCAAATAAAATGAATCTTATGATGGCAACAGTCGAAGTCTCTAGTGTTTCAGCTGGGGCTGGCAAAGGTTTTCTGTCAATCTGTTTGTCTAATAAATTTTCCAAATACAAAATATTTCCAATCCCCTGATTTGCATCCAATAGCAGTCACAACATCTGCCTCTTTCGCTGTGTTTTCGCTGCTACAACCGCTTTGTTGCTGCATTGCATTTACTTGGACGTTACGCACGAGGATGCGGAGAGCGAAAAAAAGTATTTTTGTGTAGCATCTAGGGCTGCACAATTAATCGAAAAAATAATTACGGTCTCGAATCATACATAAATGCGAACTTCTTTCTAAATTACGGAGATTCAAATGCATATATTTCCCTCTAGTCAGATGCTGCATTCACGTTACATACAATCCAGGACGCTACATCAGTCAAACTTGCTCACACTCACACATTGTAAGACCAAACCCTATTCATTCACCAACCAGACCACCTGATAGTTTCTCTCTTCCTCATTTGCGGCGTGACGTATAACAAGGCAGCAGATCTAAACACGGTGAGTTTATTTAGTGGATGTGGAGCAGCAATTTTCACACAAAAGGTGAAGATGAAAAACGAGCGCCATTGCAGAAAATCCTGGTGGCGTCGGAGAGAGGAACGATGCAACAATATTGGTTTCCGAAAAAAGGCAAGGAAATACCCCTGGTCGTTTTATCAATTGGAAGGCTGCAGCCTCAGGAGGTCGCATATGCAGGCTGCAAACATCATCAAGCCTGGTTTATTTAAATTAACTGAGCATTACATTCGCAAGTCATAAACATACTATAGCAATTTACGATTAACTAAGAATAATAGTCAACGTTATAATTGTTAATATTCTGAAATAACTACGTCTTGATGACATATGCAGCTTAGAAATGCAATCTCCAGAGGCTGCAGCCTTCAGATTGAGAAACAGCCTCTGTATCAACGCCACAAGTTCCCCATCAAAAAGGGTTTTTAACATGAGGGGAACATTTTAACATGCCTGTGTTTCTCCCTGATGCCTAAAAATGTTAGTCGTTTAGGGTTTTAAAGGGTTTGTGTGTTTAAAGTTTTAAGGTTGGCAAGATTGAGTGTACAAAAGCACAGGTGCTATTTATTCTAATTCTCTTTATTTATTAATGTCAATATGCTTATGTTAAACAGCTAACCAATTTTAAATTAATAATCTTAAGGGACCTAAAATAAGGAAAAGAGACTTTTAAGACATTATTATAACAAATTCCTGTGTAGCATTTTTTTTATCCATATTGATGTACTGTTACACCCCTAATATGAAGCCAGGATGCGGGCAATTTGCTCTGACCTCACAATTTGCAGTACTTTGTTGGCTTCGGTTTAGTATGTCTTTACTCCCTACCATTAGAGATTATCATTCAACTCCTACCATTTTCATTTCTTAGTTTAACAATTCATTTGCGGCAGGAAAAAGCATTTCCCCGATGAACAAAAGCGAGAGGAACTCGTTGCAAAATACATAATGATGCAAGTAAAACTTCCTGCGTCTTTTCATCTTAATTTAATTTCAGCATCCAGTTCTACTTATATTTAACTAATTTTACAAGTTTATTTTAGAGGGGAAAATCTAATGCTTTAGTCTTCTCACATCCTATCAAATTTGTCTTTTTTATATTTCCACAACCTACTGAAAAGTTAACAGCAATGTTAAAAAGGCATGTACTACAAAATGAATACAAAATAAAGTCAGAAATAGCCCTAACACAATGAGGTTTGAGAGATCTGGCAACAGGAAACAATGAACAGCTCGTACCCTTGATCCCAATGGAACCACAAATCTGATTAAAATATTCAAAACAACAAGTTGGTGATCTTTCAATTTCTATATAAATACATCTGCATGTATCCAACCTTCATTAATGTAGGCACACGTGTGTCTGTATACTTGCATTTATGTAAAATACACACACAGTATACATATCTGTGCATACAAGATTAAATATTAGATTGTCTTTAATTTACAAAGTGTTGCTAAAAAACAACCATAATACAATTCCATACATCCATGCTGATAAAAACACTGACTGATTCAATGCCAAATAATTAATAATAAATCAATCTTGAATATTTCAATTACCAGTGATGCTGTATAACTCAAGCCCATATATTTACACCTTAACATGTCAAACCTGCATTGCAAAACTCGTTTATAACAACCACAACAATCCAATGGTTTAAACACATGCGATGTGATACAGTACGACATTATAACATTACAAGCAAATAGTGACAGTTATCTGTCGTTAACAGTCGACTGTTCTCAACGGATGACCGATATAAAGCCAAAATAGACTTTATACAAACGTACTGTATATGAATTATTACACAAAAATGATATCTAAAGCATTTTCAAGCAATATTATTATTTCTGTTAAAGTGTCTGAGGTAAAATCTGATCGCTTCTCCTCACTCTCAGCTAGCCTCTTGTGCTAACTGTCCTCCGGTTCCATTTAACACGTTTTTTCTTTATGTTCCGATCAAAAACATATCTATTCGTACCTTAAACAATCATAAATCGATATTCCACCCGCTCACGAGATGATATTGTTCAACAGGAGAGAAATATGAGGAATATTTTGAGAGTCATTCGCACTCACCGTATCCTTTCTGTTTATTTCTCTGCGCCCGGGCGTTGGCAGCTCCGCGAGTTCGGGGTTTCCTGCACTGAAAAGCAGGGGCGAGTCGCGCGCTGCGTCACTTTATCTCACCGTTACAATATATAGAAATTGATTTATTTGTCTTTTTCAATGATTATATTTGTTCAACAAATTGTTATTTAGTTATGTAAGTGACTACTTACTTAATTATTGATTATAATGTGATGTGTAATGAACAAATACCAACAAATTAAGTACTTTATAAATTAATAATACGACTCTACATTTAAACACGTGTACAATGTTTTATGCTACACTTCTCTACTTCTCTTTTCTATATTCCATATTAACTCATGTGCGTAGTTATGTTTTTATTTTTTTATGCAGAATTGCATGTTTGACCTCAAAATTCAATTAATATTTTATTAGATAAATTATTAAAGATATTGTTCAGACATAAGAAACAATTCATGATATGGCTTTCCTTTGCTCATTTATTACTTTTTTATGTTTTGTGTTATACAATAAATTGTAAACGGTAGTAATATCAACTTTAATAATTATTATTAAAACGATATGAAAACGATAATATACAACATTAAACATAAATGTTGTTTAAAACATGTATTATTTAGTAATATATCATTTGAGTTATTTATTTATGAATTTATTTACTTTTGTTAATTCAAGTTTCTTTTTGACATACTTCTTGAATTTTTCATACAACCACACGATGGCAGTATTTAAAGGTCACGGCACTGTGCCAAAATAAAAGTTCTGTAATATTTGATTAGCAATGTAAACAAAGATAAAAAAAATAAAAACGTATCTTATAAAATAAAATAAAATAAAATAAACAAATATACCACTTGTCATCATTATATTAAGTAATTTGCGTGAAAAAAGTATCCAAGATTTATAAAACATTTATTTTGAAGTGCAACAACTGTTTCGCTATCTGGTTTATCACATGACAGCTTGAGAACACGTGATTTTCGGAAGCGACAACCGATGGAAGTTACATAGCAATTTGTTACATTTATGTAGTTAAAGTTTGAAAGGTGAGTCTGTAAATGTATACGTACATGCCCTGTGTGCTTTAAATTGTCGACACATTAAGAAATGAATAAACCGTGTGCGTTGCTATTGACACTCAACTCATCTTTTGTGATCTACAGTCACAGTTGATCTTCATCATGACAATTGGAGAGCTGTGGGATCAGAGAATATCTGCCTTTCTGCTGAGTCCAACTCAGTTTTTGGCTCTTAGCACCTCTGAAAGTTTCATTGCTGAACTGTTACGTGAACTGAGAAATGATAAAGCAAATGATCAGCTTAAGGTAATGAAAACAGACACACACACACACACATACATGATTATAAAACATTTCTAAATTACAATACATAAATTAAGATAAATGAATAAACATTGGAGATAAAAGTCTTAAAAAAATGTGTCAAGGTGACATTTCACACTAGGATGATTGTTTTCATTGTGACATGACAGTTATGCGGTTACATCTAAATATTGGAGTACAGTATTCTTTACTTTTTTTAAATTTACAAGTGACAAAAAATTATTTTATTTAAGCATGTATTTAAAAATATTTGTTAAAAATGTAGGGGTGAAGTATGCTGGGCGACAGGTTACAAAAAAAAAGAGTAAACATACAATGATGCTTTTATGCAAGGGTTAATTTAAAGGCGGGGAGCATGATTTTTGAAAAACACTTTGTAAAAAGGAATTGACCCGAGTACCAAAACACACTTGTAGCCAATCAGCAGTAAGGTGCGTGTTTGTTTAGGTGATTTCAAATGTCAACATTGGCTTTCAGAGGTCATGCACCCCGCCTTTAATAGAGCTATTCACAAATGTACTGTTTGCAGATTTTTAAAAGGTTAGTTCACCTCAAAATTAAAATGTTATCATAAATCATAAATCACGTACCTCTGTGTCCATCTAAACCACCAATTGCTTCGATTGTCTTCAGAACATATTTTTAGATATTTTTATTCAACAAAATTTCTAACGATTTTATTTAACAATTTGTTCTCCTCCTTGGTCGTTCAGAGCGCATTCACGAGCAGACTATGGCGCATGCTGCTGAACGTGACCTGCTGACGTAGTAGCCAGCGTACAGAATACGCTGGCAAGTAATTTGTGCATTTATACGGGCTGTTTAAGTATTGTTTACAATTTTTGCATAATAGCTTAATTTAAAAAAGGGGAAAAACATTGGCAACTATGTCAGCAGGTCACGTCAGCAGCATGTGGCGTAGTCTTCTCGTGAACGCGCTCTGAACAACCAAGGAGGAGAACAAATTGTTGAATAAAATCGTTTGATTTGTTTTCTTTGCACGCAAAAGTTTTCTTGTTGCTTTATAATATTATTATTGAACTACTGATGGCACGTGGACCTTTTGGCAATGTCTTTCATCCTTTTCTGGGCTTAATTGTGAAAATAAAATTGCAGTCTATGGCACAGTCACAAGCCTCCCGGTTTATGTCAAAAATATCTAAAAATGTGTTCTGAAGACAATCGAAGGACTTGGTGGTTTATAATGGCACACGGGTAAGTGATTTATGATCAAATTGTAATTTTGGTTGCACTTACCCATTAAGATGTTACTTTTTAACGTATTGCAGCAATTAAGAAAACAACCCAATAAGCCAAAGTCAAAGTTAAAGGGCAGATAGCAGAGAGACCGCTAAAAGCGAGATAATTTTTTAGTTTTAAAATATATATTTTAATATAATAAAGAACTAACAGTACATAAGCTTACATTTTCATATTTAGCAAATCACGTTTGTCTTCATTATCACTAGCCCAAGACCCAATAATGAATAGTTTGTAATAGGATTATAAGTTTTGTTATGATGTGCATTTTTCCCTCTATTATTGCATTGTTGTCATTATCTTCTTTTCCTAAGATACTCCTTGTGTCTGTACTACTGGAGCATCCAACCATTCTGTGTCCATCTGTTTCCGTGGGAGAAGAAACGGCTCTGGAACTGATGTCAGTTTTCACCCACACTGCACAGAAATCCATCAACCTCAAGTGCAATGTAATGCTGGCCATCACTAACGTCCTAATATGCACATCTTGCCTGGCCAGCCGCACAAAGATGGCCGAGGATTGGTTAGAACTTCTATTTCAAACCATTCGAGACACAAACGACTACGGTGGGTTAACCCAGCAGCCTTTGAGAGCCACAGCCTGCGAGTGCTTACGAGAAATGGAGACCTGCAATCCTGGTCTTCTCTCTCAAAAATTAGAAGTCCTGCATCTTTTAAAACAGCAAGAAACGACTGTTTTGCATCAGTCGTACAGCACGCTGTATACATTGGGGCTTAAGAACGCCATACGGATCTTGGCGAACCAGAATAACATCACTGATCTAGAGTTTAAGAGTGTTTTAGGAGGAAACGAAGGATTTGCATGGAAAAACAATCCAACAGCTTTGACCCTACTGCCGATAAACATGATGGTGCAGGTGCCGTGTCTGCCACCGGGATTGGATTGTAAAGAACTTAAGTCTGTAATGTCCACACTCCTGGATGAGTCTTATTTACTAACACCAATTTCCCAGTCCGCCCTGCTCAGGGAGCTCGTGGAAATCGTAGCCATGGTGCCGGGACTCTCTCCGGCGTTATTTAAATCGCAGCTTCTACGACTTTTTGGCACCGCAGAAGTCGAGCTCATGCACGCCACGCTGTTCATGAAAGAAACGTTTACCGACAGCCTTTTCACTGCAGAGGATGAAAATTTTTTGCTTAAGCGTCTGGTGGGCATGGCGCAACATCCGCTCCTAAGAATTCCTGACAAACTGTTTTATATGGACTGTATCCTGCACTTTCCGGAGAACAGGCCCATATCCAGCACTGCCGACGAGAGTTTACCCGTACTGGTTACGCCCCGTCTGGCCGCATCTCTTCTTCCGACTGTTTTCAACGATAGCGCAACCATGCTCTGCAGACTAAACCTTCTCTGTCTGGTGCACTTGGAAGCGGACGAAGGGGATGCGGACAAAGGAATCACCTACCTGTTTGATCACATAATGGCTCTTCTTAAAATCGTAGATAATGATGGTAGCAGAGAAGTTGTGGTGACCTCATTTAGGGCCTTGTTTATTTTTCTCGTGCACTTCAACGGCATGGAAGAACTCACCGAGAAGATAATAAACAAATTGTGTGACTTGTATTCCAGACATTGCCGCCTCGCTCCAAATCTGATTGGCCTCGCGGATCAAATCCAGGAACGTCTGAATGACCCTGCCTGGTCCGTGAAGTTGCTGAGCGGTCTGCAGAAACGCATTATGGAAATGCCACCGTTGCAGCTGACGATTCATAATTTGAGTTGGCACCTAAAAGTGTTGAAAAGGGTAGCGAAAGAAGCTCAGATCACCCAGAAGAACACGATTTATCTTCTCCTCAACGTTCTCATCAATTCCAACCTGTGTGAAAGAGGAAACTGGCAAGTGGGAAATGCGGTTCTTGCTGTGTGTCGCAACCTATTAGAGCACCCTTCCATCGATCGAGTGTTTATCGAGCTCGCTGACCTTCTGCAATACATGTCGGTTCATTACGACGAGATGGACAATAAGGATCACGCTCGCTTTTACTACACGTTGCTCACCAACCTCTCCTGGGAAAAGCTAATAGGGGTTCTTGCCAAAGTTCCCGATGGAGGACGTGCTAAGGAGCGTTCGCATTCGGCGATTATGGCTGAGAGCGAAGGACTTGCGAATATCCTGACTGTGCACAAAACCGAACGTCATGTTTTGCAACTCATCAAGGCACAAGAGATAACATCAGCAAGCACATTGGAGAGTTCAGAGTCTTTGGATGCAGACGAAGGAGAGAAAAATTGGTTGGAGGTTTATCAAGAACAGTTTCAGAAACCTGGCTTTGGTTCTGAGGTCACATTGAGGTACAATCTCACTCATGCAGAAGAGACTGATCCTTTATTTAGCCAAGTTTTTAATATCTGTCTGCACTTTGAGCTGAAAGACTCAAACTATGCAAAAATAAGTGATATACACGTCCCATGCGTGTTTAGAGACAGAAAGCCTCCGGAGGTCAAAGTCACACTCCAACCGGTTCAGCCGTACCCAACTACTCTGTGCGTCAGTGCCGTATTTGCCACGCAAGACGGTCGTTCCTGGCACACGCGGCTGCCTGATGTAAGCGTCTCATTCCCAGAGATATTTCTTCCTGTACCCGTGTCACCCAACACATCTTGTGAACGCAAAGTGAACGTGTTTGACCGCATATGGGAGTCCATAGCCTCCAGGAATTTGGAGAAGTGTGACATCAGTCTATTCTGCTTCAAGGCCGTAGATGAGAGTTTGGGTGATTTGATCAAAACACATTTTGAAAATTACCTGTTGGTGGAAGAGCAGAACGAGAGATCGTGGAAAGTCTTGTTCTTCCTTCCACCAAGGTTTCATGTTTTGTTGAAGATCAGACAGGCAGAGGACGCGGTTCATGTCAGCATCGCAACGGACAACTGGGAGTTGTTACCCTTTGTAAACTCTTACCTACAAAGTATTACTAATCCTTGTAGCAGAACGGATTGCTAAAGGATTCATTTACATGCTTTTAATCATATTTATTTTGCATGAACTCTATAGATTTGTTTTTGTATATATGCTGTATAAAAAAGTTGAAATGGATCCTAAAGATTAATAAAGTGTTTCTGAGCACATATATTTTGATATTTTATGTGATGTTTTTCGACTGCTCACAAAATCAATACAAGATGTTTTGAATAAATGATTTAATGAAAACCAAAGGTCTTAATAAAATTTGCATTTGAATTCAATTCAAGCAGCATACACGATAAGGACAAACAGTGTCCGCATAATAATCGTTAACATAAAGACACATTATTAATATGAATCACAGAATTTAAAACCTCCAGACAATATCAGAAAAATGCATCAAACTGGACTGAAACTGTAAACCGGTTCACTTTGCTGTATCCATTAAATCATCTCCTTTAAGACCAGGTGGCATCCATGACCAGATAAGACTTAAGTTCCCGAGTGGTTTCTTGCTTTCTCATTTTGAAAGGCTCTCAAAGTTTGGCTCTGTAGAGGCTGGAAGAGCAGTTTGCCTGTTTAACAGTTTGTCCATGATGCCAATTTCAGCATCCCTTCTTTCAACCTCCTCCTGTGGTGTCCAAGACATGTCATGTTGAAGTTTGTATCCACCAAGGAACTTGTGTGGGCAACCGGGACCCCATTCCTGCAAAACATTGAAACAAAGTGAAATATTGTGCAATATCTTTTTACTATCACTACTAGTTAGAACCACTTCAGACTGTGTTTACTTATCAGTAGCTGTGTTTCCATTACCCTTTAAATTGCGCAAATTTACATTGGCAAAAAAAAAGTGTTTATGCTGTTTTTTCAGGCAATTTGGAAAAGGTGAATTTCCCAAAACTGCAATGGAAACAGTTTACTCGCATTTTCAGGTCACCTCATGCAGTAAGTCACATAATTTTTATTTGAAAATGATGCGGTATGTGCTAAAACCTCCCAGAAACACCTCAGCACATGTCTGCTCCCAAGTACAGTATAAGAAGCTTTGCTTGCCAATAATTTTTTTTAGGATTACACTCCTACATCTCTTTTGATTTAAAATAATCTACTAGTACCTAAAAGAAACACCTATACGTTGATGCTTCTAAATATAAGGAGCTTTCCTTGGCATTAATGTTTGGATAATACTCTTATATCTCCTTCAGTTAAAAATAATGCCTAGTGCGGTGGATGTGATGTTAGTAAACCTACCAACATCAGTCGACGTGATGTTTGGAATGACTTATGGTGAGAGGAAAAGCTATGTATCAGTCGCATATCATCGGTTAATGGAAACGGCATCGTTTCGCAATTTTCTGTTGTGGATATTTTGAAAATAATGCTAAAGTTTTGCGCAATTCTGCAATGGAAACCAGCTAATGGTTGGACTCTCATAACGTGGCTATCAACTCACCTTTGGAGACAGAATAGAGAAGTATCGCTGTCCAGATTCACGCATGTACAGATAGTACATGTTCCCTGGTTTCTTCACAACATTGCAGGCTGCATGGTGAAGCTCAGCATCTTTCCTGGCATCTTCCAACACCTGATGTGTAATAGAAATGTTTCAGGTTTTCTTTTTTGAGATTTCAACACACAACAATAATTAATCACCAGTAGTTATTTGGTCACATACAGAACACATTAATGATGCTTCAAATAAAAGGATAAGAGCAATCCCATTGTTATGGATGTGACATTAGCAGTCAAAACTTAAAATATAAATTTGGAAAGAATGTATTACAAATGTATTGAACCATCTGTTTATATTTTCCTAAA
Organism: Paramisgurnus dabryanus; assembly: GCF_030506205.2. NCBI lineage: Eukaryota > Metazoa > Chordata > Actinopteri > Cypriniformes > Cobitidae > Paramisgurnus > Paramisgurnus dabryanus. Next base: position 13,449,645 of record NC_133350.1, read on the forward strand.
ACCTTGATGAAAAATATCAGTCTATACAACAAACTTTGTAGGAATTCTGTCAATTAAATCACACAATCCAGATGTAATAACACCCAAACAAATGGCTCTTCAAAAAATATTTATTATTTATTTTAATTTAATTGCATGTTAAATTGAATGTGCATTTATGATAAAAAAAACAACGTTATTGATGTGAAAATACTGAAATTTGCACTTAATAATAAAAAAATACTTTAAAAACTTTAACCAAGACCTTGCATGGGTATTTAAATCACATATCTATGATATTAGTATGGTTAAAAACTTTAGTTTTCATGATAAGGTTGGCATTTGCATGGAATTACCTATAGCATTAAAAAGTTTTTTTTAATGGCCATTTTTGGCAGATTTTTTTCTCACCTTTCTTGCTTGCTCCTGCAGGTATCTTATCTGGTCAGCAATGACTGTGAGTCTGTTGCAAGCGTTGGCTCTGATAAACTCATCTCCCTAAAATGTCCACATAAAAACAAGATACCTATATCATATGTATGTGTTTCAACATACAGCTTTATAGGTCTTGAAGCCTGAGATTCTGAATTATACTTATTCATTTAAACTGAGGAATACCAAAATTTACATGAAGTTTAAGAAAAAAATAACCAATGTATTTTAAAATTTAAAAAGTTAATTACTTAGAAAACAATGTTAGAACTACAAAACAAGAATAGTGATGTCAAACTCACACAAGAGTAAAACATCTCTTACCTTCTGTACTTGCTGTGCAAGGGCAACCAGATCCATGGGATCCCCAATCCGGTTTGTTTGGTAGGGATTAACCAGCACCATTCCACTCGGATTACTGCTGGTCTCCACTAGGGTAACTGTAATATTAACACATTAATAATTAACTCGAATGTATTTTCACATAACTGTAAATCATGTCTTCACAAAAACGTATATTCATAATGCATAATACAAAACACACTACCATGCATATGTATATACTGTAGATGCTAATGTATATCATGTTCTCATTACAGTAACTTATATCTATCCACTACAATACATATCCATTCTCAGAAAAATTATTATTATTAATTATTATTATTAGAAAGAAGACAAAGGTGGTGAACTCATGTTAATATGTAACAGGTTGGATAAACAAGCAAGCGCTCATACAGACAGAGTTAATGATTTTAGTGATAAACTACGTTTAACTTTTTAACTAACATTGCAAAATTCAAATAGTAAAATAATCTTCCGTCTTACCTGTGGTGGTTTTGTTGACCTGATCTGGTAGACTTACAGTTCTCTCCATTTTGTAATTGAATGTCTATAAAACTTTGTAGAGTTGCAGTAAAATAACACGAGCTTTGTAACCGGCGTCACACAATTACAAAACATGAAGGGGGCGTTTTTTGGGTCCTACTGTGTTTTCCTCACCAAAGACTGCCCTATTAGGTGCCTGTATAAAAAGGTTCCTTAATTTGTCATAATAATTTCCAAACACATTTCGCAGGGTGCAAAACTATACAGGATGTAGAAGATATTTCTTGGATGAGATTTAACAAGCATATGAAATATTAAATCTATCGATTATTCAAATACAAAGCATTCGTGCATGTTTAGAGATAGCCGTTTAAAGGGATAGATCACGTGACCGTATAAGGCAACGTGCATTTAGAGTAGTTATAAAAGAGCAGTTATAAAAGCACAACCTGTTTTTCTGCATTTCTTTTTTACGTTTACTTCGCATTATCTTAATTATGCAAGCCATTTCTTTATTTTTATTAACAGTTTGTGGGGTTTTTTTACATTTATGGAAGGAATTTTTGTTGAACCGTTGTAAACCATAACGAGTGTTCGATTTTATGCGGGGTCGCAAGCGCAGGCAGATGACATCAAGTTACCGCGAGAGCGATTCGAAAAATCACAAGGGAGGAGTCTGCTCTCGCGGTACTTTGATCTCATCACCATGTCTGTCTGCGCAGCGCCGCATAAACACGCCTATTGACGGTCTTCGAGTGAACGTTTTTTTTTTATTAATTTATTTGATAAACGATTGTTAGTAAGATCATCATAAGTGTATTTTTTAAACAATAAACTTACAGAAGTACGGGATGTAATTTCAAGACATAATGTCTACAGAGAGTTGTGGCCCAAAAAGTTTACAAAGTTTAGCCTACTTTTGGTTTTATAGAAAAAAAAAAACATTTTATTATTTATATTCTGACCTTAAAATAAAAAAAATGACACAAATATGTAAATTCACAAGTAGCAATTTGTTGGCGTTTCTTTAAACGCAAAATATGCGTTTCCTATATATTATAGATGTATAATTTGACTACATGTTTTTATCATCAGCATTTGATTACATTATAATGCTACCAGAGTCAGAATTGTCATAAATTGAACTCATATTTATTTAAAACTCATAATAACAAATCTTTTCAGCAGTAACCAATTTTTCTTGTTATGACAGTTGTAGTAATTAAAGTTTTCCAGATTTCTTACCAAGGAACAGAAATATACAATATTTGTATTTAGCTTCAACACTTTGAAGACCAAAATACATCAGCTTTTAGTCTTTCAAATGAACCCAAATTCACACAGCTCCCCCAAAGTTTCACACAGGCATCCTATCCGAGTCTCGGAGCTCCTCCCTCTCTACAGACTTTAGCGGAGAGTCCGACATCAAACCGAGCTCTACCTCACAGGCCCGGGGTCGCCAAGATGTGGAGCGCACTGTCTATGATCTCAATTCTGTCCACTTTACATTTCACCTTCAGTGAAATACAAATCAGCGGAATACCTGAGCCATACGATCTGCTTTTTGACAATGCAGTGGAGGCGTATTATAAGCAGGACTGGCTGGCTGTGATTCTGAATATGGAGAGAGCTTTGCGGAATAAAGCAGCGGTGCGTAAAGCCCAGACGCACTGCCGCTTATCCTGCGCAAATCAGAGCGATTTCGGGGAGCCGTTTCCAGGTGTCGGTTCACCGATCCCAGGAAGCGGGCCCGTGGAAGATTTAGCGTTTTTCCAGAGGATTTTACAACGGGCCGAATGTGTGAATGCATGCGAAAGGGATAAACTGGGACCGTCGACACTTCATAAAGTTAGTGAGACTGTAGAGCTGGAGTTTAAGAAGAGGACGCCTTATAATTACCTGCAAGTTGCTTATTTTAAGGTAAACGGGTGGAAAAAATCAGAAAGTATGCGGTGATGTGTTAAAAGCAATGCAACTTTTTGGAAGCGTCACTTTGCATCCTTTTAAAAAATGAAGTTTTGCTTGTGTTACATTGTAGCATATGTAGTATGTGAAGTCGTTACAATGTATAAAGTTATTTCTCTTGCAAATATTTTATAATGAATGAATGCTGGTATTATTGAATGGAGAAATGGATGAGAAGCGCTCCTGGGCTTCCCCAACCCCCCCAAACTCACATTACTGTGCCACGTCTTTAGGTGGAGCCTTGCAAACTTCTCAGATACTTCCAGACTTCCCACTAGGGGCTTTAAAAATGACCAATAAAAAGATACAAAAGCTAACTATAATAAAGCATAGGCTAAAGTCTTATAATGCAATGATGAGATATGGAGCATCAAAATTAGATTTTTAAATTGATTTTCACAGAATGTTCTTTACATTATGTAGGATGTTTTTATGTAGAAATCAGTAAATCAAAAGACTTAAGATGGGTTTTCACAGACTGGGTCACATGTATTAAAGGGCACCTATTATTGCCTTTTTACAATATGTTATTTAAGTCTCAGGTGGGCCCAGAATGTGTCTGTGAAGTTTCAGCTCAAAATACCCCTCAGATCGTTTATTATAGCATGTCCAAAACGTGCTAATGTCTGTACCTTTAAATGCAAATGAGCTACAGCTCATCACTCCCTTACAAACAGACAGTGAGCGCTTTCAGTTCAAATAGATCTGATTAAAGGAATAGTCTACCCTTTTGCCATATTAAACTATGTTATTACCTCATCCTAGACAAATTAATACATACCTATCTTTTTTCAATGCGTGCACTGTACAGCGCGTTGTGAATGTGTTAGCATTTAGCCTAGCCCCATTCATTCCTATGGTACCAAAAAAAGTTTTATTTTGTGGCACCATACTTACTGGTATAACTCCTCATGTAACAGTCTTTAAATAGGGAAAACACAGAAGTGTTTGGTGGCTTCCCTGTTTGGTACCATAGGAATGAATGGGTCCAGGCTAAATGCTAACACATTCACGACGCGCTGTACAGTGCACGTATTGAAAAAAGATATATGTATTAATTCGTCTTAGTTGAGGTAATAACATAGTTTAATATGGCAAAAGGGTAAACTATTCCTTTAATACAGTCTGAGACAATAGTATCTAGTGGACAGAGTACTCGCTGAGGGTGGAAACTATAATAATGCAGGACTGTAAGTGGGCGGGGCTTTATCAATGTGACCTCACATTGATAAGAGAATCAAAACGGAATGTCTAATGAGCCTGCTTTGGTTTAATGGGGATTAAGAAACAAGGAGTGGGTGGACTGCTAACACACATTATGTCCAAACACCTTGTAAAAGTGGCTTTTGCATAATAGGTGCCCTTTAACTAACCTTTGTGAAAAGTAAACACTAATGTTAAACACAGATGCTTAACTAGCTGAATAACATAAGTTGATGTTTTCATTCCTATATGTTTGCAGATAAATAAGCTTGACAAGGCCGTAGCAGCAGCAAATACATTTTTTATAGCGAACCCTGACCATGTAGAGATGAAACAGAATCTAGAGTACTACAGCTTGATGGCTGGGGTACAGGAGACCGATTACAAGGATTTAGAGGAGAGACCGCACATGGTAAGAGGAGCATTCATTCATCTAAATATTAATATGGGTGGATAGCTGATGGGGAGATAGGTAGGCATGCTCTATACGGCACAATTATACAATATACATGACAATAAACACCACATGCATTTGGCAGATGTTTTTATCCAAAATGCCTTACAGTGCATTACATTTTATTAGTGTGTGTTCCCTGGGTTTGAACCCATGACCCTTCGCAGTTCGCACTGCTAATGCAATGCACAAATGCTCTATAGATGTTACAGATTTATATTTAGGTTTATGCATGGCAGATGCTTTCATCCGAAGTGCACAGTGCATTACAAAAGTATTCTTTTTTATAACTTTGTGTGTTCCCTGATATTTAACCCACAACCGTTTGCACTGCTACTGCTAACACAATGCTACAGGAACTACGCAAATAGATGTATTGCATAGTTTCAAATGTTCTGCATGGTCTTGTCTTTTGCTAAGTATATGATGCCGTAATTCCAGTACAGGACAGGTTTCATGTGTATATTAGGAACTGTTATAAAGTATGATAAACAAATAAAGTATGTTTATATTCTTTATTATAACTGACTCTCATTTCAGACTGAATTTATGGAAGGCAAGATGCAGTACAGCATGGAGAAGTTCGGTCCAGCTATTGAGCACTTTGAGGCGGCTCTTCAAGAATATTTCACTGCTTATGAGGAGTGCAGGGTTCTCTGTGAAGGAGCGTTCAACTACGACAATTACATGGAGTATAACGCTGATCTCTTTCAGTCTATGACAGGCAGGTGGAATTCTGTTTCTTTGCTCCAATGATTTGATTCAAAGAAAAAAACCTAAGAGATTAAAAGTAGGGATGCACCAATACAACATTTCTGTGCCAATACCGATATTTGTTTCCTTAGAATGACAATTACCGATCGATACCGATAGTTTTCCTTTTTACTCTCAATCACACAGTTTGAGTTTTGTTGCGTTTTTCCACCTCTTGACATTCTTGACAGAATATAATCTGTAATAATTCAATTTATGCTATAATTGTTATTGTGGCTTCATGGGTTTATATGTGCTTTGATTCCAGATTATTATCTTCATGCTCTCAACTGTAAGCAGAACTGTGCAGTAGATTTGGCTTCGACCGCTGGAAGAGAAAAACCTTTTGAAGATTTCCTCCCATCGCACCTTAACTACCTTCAGTTCTCCTACTACAACAGTATGACACATTCCTATTCATAAATATTCAGGTTTTTAAGGAAACATGTGTTTTTCTCAGATGTTTGGGACACATTCAAATACACTGAGATGATGCTAATAATTTAAAGGGGGAATGAGCGATTTTGAAAAATGCTAACTTTAGCCTGATAACATTGAAATCCCACCCTTCATCCAAATCGCCACACCTCCTCCAGAACACATGAACACGCACAAACCAGAAGCCTGATATATGATGTTTGCATGAACAGGGTGGGCATGCAGAAACATGTTAACAGAGGAGAAGCAAAAATTGCATTTGTCCAATTATTGCTTTCGGTTCAAATGCAATGATTGGTTGAACATATTTTAGTCCTACTTCTTTTACAGACAACGTAACATAGCGATTGCTATTAGTTTGTTCCCTGGGTTCGAACCCATGATGACCTTTGCTAACACAATGCTCTACCACTGAGCTATACAGGAGCGCAAGAAGTACAAGTGTTTGAATTGACTTTCATTCTGTTTGTTTGTGTCCCAGGTGAAAAATACGAGCAAGCCATTGAATGTACCAAAACGTACCTTCTCTTTCACCCTGAGGATGAGGTGATGCTACAGAACCTGGCGTATTATTCTGCTGTGTTGGGTGAAGATAAAGCTGCCAACATCTCAGCCAGAGAGGTACAGACCGAACGCTACACTGACACAAGCAAGCTTTTCTTCACAGCCGTTCAAAACACAGCAAACATCTGCATTTAGAAAAAAATAAAATGAAGAAAGAATTAAAAGAGAAGAAGCTCTGAAGATGCAAAGATTTGTGTCAGCTCTGAGGCCCTGTTTATTAAGATGCATATTGGTCAATCGGACCACAAGTGGACAACACTAAATACAGGCGTAAAGCGTTTCGAGCTTGTCCACTTTCAACCACATTCAGAGGAAGTCAAAAAGTGTTCGAACAGCCACAACAGATTGCCCACTCTCTGCCTATTGATCTAATGTGTGTCGGCACAATGTTTTTACATCGGTTTTAGGCTTTCATTGATAAAACTAAAGCAGCTGCTCTTCACCTCTTTTATTTCTGTTTCATTTTGCGAGCGTGCGAAAGTTGCACAAATTTATTTATTAGCCTAAAGATATTGATTTAATATAGTTTTGTTCGTTGCAACACATCACACAGTTCCAGTGCTGACACTGACAAAATAAATTTTATTTAAAAAATCTTTAACTCTATCCCCGCCTTTGACGAGTTAACTCATCAATTAAGAGAAAACGCTTCCCTGCCAATGCCGAGTTTTTCCCGGCAATCCATATTTCCGCTATTATCCACCAGATGGCGCTCTTACCAAACTTATACAACCCGGAAGCAACCCCTCAGGTTAAACGGTTCAAACTCAGTGTATTTGTTGATCATCACTCTTGAGTCGGATTTCTATCAGAAGTATTTCACAAAAACGCAATTATCTAGCTTTTTGCTCAAAATTTGGCATTTTAAAGAAACCTACCCATAAATGAGAGGTGATAAAAGAGAATAAATAAAGGATGAAACTAGGGCTGCATTACAATTAATCGCAACTATTCATTTGCAGAATAAAAGTTTTTGTTTATATCATATATGTGTGTGTGTATTGTGCATAATAATAATGTATATATAAATATACATTTAAAAAAATATTTACATGTGAATATACATTTTTATATTTATAATATAAATACAAATATCTAAATACTTAATATATACAAATATTTTTTCTTAACATTTTACATGCATGTGTATGTATTTATATATACATAATTATTATGCACAAATCACAATACACACACATATATGATGTAAACAAAAACTTTTATTCTGCAAACGATTAGTTGCGATTAGTTGTTATGCATTTCTAGATTAAACTTTTTTGTTTGTTTGAAAGCAGAGGGTCTGTTGTTTCATTTGATTTATACCACGGGTATGTTAAATGCTGTATTCTGATTGGCTGAGAAATGTTCAGTGGGTATGCATTAATTCCTGATAACTGCACACCTAACTTTTCAAATGTCGTGCCGCATTGCACCTTGGGTGTGCGTTATTTTCTTATAATTCAATGGCCTTTCGTCAATTTTTCCTTACATATTGCATGTGTATATATTTAAAGAAGAACATTTTCTGGAAGGCATTAAACTTTTGTGAAAATCATAAAAAATGCTGCCGCTGGCCACATTTTTTAAAACACTGGCGGGGAAAGAGTTAAGTTGTCATGAGTGTTTCTTCTTGTTCCAGGTTGTAAAGCAGCATATCAAAAGATCTCTGTTGGAAAAAGAGCTTCTTTATTTCGGCCATGAAATATTTGGTAAAGCCTTCGCTGATCCAGTAAGTATTTTTAATATGTGTTCAACATTTCTCAAATGTTTTGTTTACATTTACACGTGATAAGATCTTTATCTCATTCATCACAGGACACGTGGACACCAGAAGACATAATGCCCAAGAAACTAAAAGACAAACAGAAGTAAGAGACATGTATGTTTCAAATAGCTGTAATTTCACGAGACAAAATCTGATGTTGTTGTTGATGTTGTGTGCAGGGCGGACAGAGAAACGGCAGCGAGGATCACAGAAGAGATCGGTAACCTGATGAAAGAGATTGAGACGCTCGTGGAGGAGAAGAGCAAAGAATCATTAGACATCGTCAAGATAGGAAAAGATGGTAGGCAAAAAAATCCTTGCCAACTATAAAATATCAATCACATGACTTTGTCAACATCAAGTTCCCTGTCTGGTGTCATTGCAGAAATCATACCTGCACAAACACAGCCTAGCACTGACAACAAACTCCCGTTTGATGGCGTCATTGTATCCATGACATCCGCGGCCCTGAACGGTTCACAGCGAGTCATTCTGGACGGTGTAACCTCGTACGAGGAGTGTCAGGGGCTTCACAGCCTCTCCAAAGTAAACATCAAGTCTCTCTGTACTAAAATCAAATAGCTTTTATTCAACCTGTGACAGCAGTGATAGTTTCATGTCTGTTTTAAAAAATCATACAGGCCGCAGCTCTTCATGATAAAGCGAAACCTTCACCTCATTCTCCGAGCGAGATGTTTCAGGAACTCACAGTTCTTAAAGCTCTACAGGTAAGACCTTAGGAAAACCATTGAACTCAATTTATTTACTTTTATATGTCTTTTAAGTTTTCAGTAAAGCTGTAAGAATGTGTATTGTATAAAAGTGCTGTATGAATTAAAAAGTTTTTGTCTTATAGATGGGACAGGAGGGTGTTGTTCCTATGAAGAGTGCCCAGTTTTTCTTTGACGTAACGGAGAAGATCCGTAAGGTTCTGGAGTCTCACTTCAGTCTGGAATCTCCTCTTTATTTCTCCGATACAAAACTTGTCTGTCGATCTGCAGTTGAAGGTACCAACATTTCATGTGTATGGTGATTTTTTTAAGTAAAACTACTTTTTAGATCCATTGTTTTCTCATCTTAAGCAGTTTCCATTTTAATATTATGTGATCTCTTCCCTGTGCAGAGAAACGTGAAGACGGTGAAGCCGGCTGTCTGCTCATCTCAGAGCTCAATGAATGCATTAAAGATCCATCAGCATTCTCACATGGAGACTACAGGTACACACAAAACACCTAATGCATTATGGATATGCAGTTTATGGGACTTAAATCCTTAAATGCATGTTTGAATTGCCTTAATTTAAAAAAACAGTGCCATTGTTTTGTCTCAAGATGCACACTAGTTTATTTTGTGTAAGGTATGTTTGTCAAAACTACTTAAATGTCCTATTTTTTCCTATTTTGCTTTCAGTGCCATTTTGTATCTGAATGATGACTTTGAAGGGGGAGATTTCTTCTTTACTACACTGGACCCCAAAACTGTCACTGTAAGATTTTTATTTTTGTTCAAGTAACTAAATATTGCATAATATTTTAGTAATGTGACGGCTCGTTTAAAAGAGTTTAGGTTTATCAGTATATAAATTGATCGTTTAGTTTGTCTAAATTTGACTATAATGGTGCGTTCACGTCATGTCGGATATATCGTATTTACTAGATAAACGTTCATGAACGCCATCACAAATACCACTGGGAAACTCGAGATTTTCTTTGAGGCCCGAGTTTATGATTTGGGGGCGTGTCAATGAAAAACATGGCGGAACCAATAAAAGCAATGTCTGTAGTTGACTTAGACTTTTTATTTACAGCAAAATAAACAGTCGGTTCAAAATATAATAGTATTGTATCACAAAACCAGTCATAAGGGTAATTATTTTAAATGGAGATTTATATATCATCTAAAAGTTGAATAAATAAGCTTTTCATGTATGGTTTTTTGTTAGGATAGGACATACAACTATTTGAAAATCTGGAAACTGAGGGTGCAAAAAAATATCGCCTTTAAAGTCATCCAAATGAAGTTCTTAGCAACGCCATCCACTCCCAAAAATGATGAGTTTTGATATATTTACTAGAGATGCACCGATAGGATTTTTTTTGGGCCGATACCGATTTAAACAGACAACTTCTGTCCTACACCGATACCGATATTAAACACTTGTATTTAATACTATACAGTTGGTCTATTAGCTAGTTTATTTCTGCATCAAATTATTTTACTGAACATGGATTGGATCTAATTAACATTCAACTTACCAACATAATAAGAGAGGCACAAATTAAGCTAAACAAATATAATAAGACAGCATGACAACCTTCAAAGGTGGTTTTGCTATTCAGCATTTATTTTATTAACGACATTAACTCATTTTTTACATATAATGGATTTCTTTATGCAGTTAATTAATAAACAATCGGTATCGGCCTTTCTCGCACTATTGCCGATATGCCGATGGATTCAAATTCATAAAAAATCGGCCGATAAATATCGGCGGCCGATACATCGGTGCATCACTAATATTTACCATAGAAATTATTTGTGGCATAAAAGAAAAATTGATCATTTTGACCCATAAAATGTATTATTGGCTATTGCTACAAATATACCCGTGCCACTTATGACTGGTTTTACGGTCCAGGGTCACATATAACAGTTAATTTATAATGTAAAAAAACAGCCGATGCACATTCGTTGTTCTTTATTTTTCTGTAATTAGTTACAAGCTTTGATGTACACCGCCATCTTATGCTGACTTGAACGCACCTGACATCGTAAACACGACTTACCGGCTCATAAATACGAGCAACCCAGAAGGGACTTTTTTGGTTTATAAACTGTTGTTTATCCATCATCTCTCCAGGCTGTAGTGAAACCGCAGTGTGGTAGAGTTTTGGCGTTTGGAGGAGGACAGGAGAATACTCATGGAGTGACGGCAGTAACCAAAGGTCAGAGGTGTGCAGTAGCGCTTCGGTTTACTCTGAATCCTCAACACAGTGAAAAGGTGAGTAAAATCATTAAATCATAAAATTGATGTATTTCAATGGAGCTGATATAAAAATTTGTGCACTATTTAGGGACTCATTTTTTCCAGCAGAACCCATACGGTAAAAAAATAAATTTCTCTGGCCAAAATATATATTAAATATAGGCTAAATACTTTATGCAGAAAGTAATGCTCAATTGAATATATATTTTTTTTAATATACAAAAAATATATCAGTGAAAAATATATTTTGTTAACATATTCCAAATTATATTTCAGCAAATATATCTTTTGGCTATTTTGTTATATTTTGATTTTTTTTTTTGCCGTATGGAAAGGAATGCTTTAAGTGATTTTACTTTATGAAAGTTGCAGTGATACCAATTTTTTGCTTTAATATTTGTATTTTGTGGTAACTTTTTATAAAATCAATAAGGTATTTGAGACGTGCTGTAGGTGTTGCATTGATTCCACTTCATTTCGTGCGTTTTAACTCCTTCCCCACCATTGACGAGTTAATTCATCAATTAAGAGAAAACGCTTCCCTGCCAATGACGAGTTTTTTCTGGGAATTCCTATTTCCGCTATTAAAAGTACTGTTCTTTCATTTGATATATTAAATGTTTATATATTTCTAGAAGAACATTTTCTGGAAGGTATTAAACTTTTGTGAAAATCATAAAAAATGCTGGCACTGGCTGGCAACTTAAAAAAAAAACGCTGGTGGGGAAAGAGTTAACGCCCTTTAGCATACTGCTTACCTAAAGACCTCATAACATCAAAGTTTTCCCTGGTGAAAAGTTTCTGCAGTTACTAACCTTGTAGCATTTTTGGGTTCAATAGGAACATTCACAAGCGGAAGAGCTTCTAAAGACACTTTCCGGCCCTGATGAACCTAACGTCCAGAACACAGAAAACACCAATGAGATCTCCGAACCGAACACAGTGTCATCTGAAACATCAGCGCAAGAAGAGAAGACGAACACACCTGCAGAATCCAGCAAATCTACAGATGAAGCAGCTGAGATAAAGACAAATGAAGAAGCTGTTAAAACCAACAAAAAACCAAAAGCCAAAGCATCCAAAAAGCCAGCGAAAACAGAAAGCCAAACGAAAGTTAAAGCAGACAAAACAAAAAGCACAACAGCAGAGAAAAAGAAATCCAAAGCAACTAAAACAAAACCAAAGAAGT